>NW_026585686.1:549997-620385 GCF_907164565.1 Psammomys obesus | reverse complement strand
AATAAATAAATAAATAAATAAATAAATAAATAAATAAATAAATAAATAAGTAAAGCTGGCTATTGTGATCATACAAACTAGATTTTCTGCACATAAAAACAAAACCAAGAGTTAGAAGACAACTCATAGAGGAGAAAATGTTTGCAAACTATTCATCTGATAAGGAACTAGAAAACCAGAGGCATAAATTCAAGGCCAGCCTGGCCCACAGAGTGAGACCCTGCTTCAAAATCCCAGAATGACGAGAAAAATCCGATTTTAAAAGAGAAAAACAGGAATAACTTAGACAAGTCACCTATTATTTTTCAGAACTTAAATATACACAGATATAAACATTATGTTGGTTCCTAGGTAACAAACTTAGCCATGATTACCGAACACAAAAATCCCAATCCAAAAGACTTTTACAGCCTCTTTCCATACTTTGAATTATGAATTATATCTTTTACTTATATCGTGCTCTTTTACCCAAATTTACTGCTCAAATGTATAATCTTAAAATATCTTGCTCACAAACACACAAAATCCACAAGAACAAGCTAAGGGATTTTGTTAGTGGTGCTCAGTTGGGGTTTGTTTGTTTGTTTGTTTGTTTGTAAGACAAGGTCTTGCTGTGTAAGACCAGGCTGGCCTCAATCTCTCAGAGATGTGCCTGTACTTGTATCTGCTTCCCAGGTAAGGGTTAAGAGATGCACCAATTTGTTTCTCTCCCTCTTTTTTCTTAAACACAATTTCCTTAAAATTTTAATTTGTTTATTTTCTTACTTTAGACAGGACCTCATATGAAGCTGAGAGTAATTTTGAATTCCTGATCCTCCTGCCTCCTCCTTCCAAGTGCTATGTTTAGAGGCATGTACCACTGAGCTCAGTACATGCAGAGCTGGGGATTAAGTCCAGTGTTTCAAGTATGCTAGGCAAGCACTTCATCCACAGAGTGACATCCCCAGTCCTATTTCTATTTCAGTTGTTTGCCAAGCACCGAATTCAAATTTCATCCCTGGCTACCCTGAAAATCAACTTTCACGTCTTCCTTATCTTGCCCTAACCTTTTTCCTCATGTTCGATAGAATTAAATTCAAACGAGGCAGAATGTTTGCCACTAAATATATGAATGCACTCCAGATTCACAAACTGTTGCTTCCCTATATCACTTTCAAAGTATCAGACATGCAGAGCACTAACTTAAAATGAATTTCAGGCTAGGTGTAGTGGTGCAGACCCTAAATCCCAGCACTTGGGAGGCAAAGGCAAGCAGATCTCTGTGAGTTACAGGCCAGCTAGCACTACATAGTAAGCCCTGTCTTTAAACTTTATAATTTTAGAAATCTTTTTTTGCGAGATGGTTTTAAGATTCCTTTCCAACTCCCAATAAGGGTTCTTGATACTGTCTTTGTAAACTACTGATTCTCTGGAAAGCTGAAAAACGTAATTGTTTACACACTGTAACTAAACACATACTTGGAGAATAGTGATGGCAGCACTATTTAAATTCCCATAAACTGACCAAATTAAATTAATCTCACAGTTGCGTTCACAGCTGTATTCAATTACAGATTTGGTACTGGAACCAATATGTCATGACTTCAAGCAATATACTAAACCTGTCCAGTCATCATACTAGTATAAAAATAAAATACTCAACTACATGTAAAGTCTTTGCAAAAAATATAGCCGTGGCTGCTCAAACCAGCTCTTCCAAAGATTCTCAGGAATTCTTCAAAGGGTGGTTTTGTCCCACTGATAGAAATAATATGGTAACCTAGAACACACTCATGAAATGCTCACAAGGCTAGCAGGAAACAGTATTGACTCTTTTTATTTTATATTTATATTTATTTTATTGGGTCTGTAGGAGCGTTTCGCTTGCATGTATGTCTGTGCACCATGTGTGCCCCTGGTGCCCAAGGAGGTCAAAAGAGGGTGTTGGATCCCTGGAACTGGCATTGTGGATGGTTGTGAGCCACCAAGTGGGTGCTGGGAATAAAACCTGGGTCCTCTGTAAGTGCTCTTAACCTCTAAGGCACCCCGCCAGTCCCACTTATAACTCTTATGAAATATAAGAGAAGGAAATATATTGTAAGTTTAGAAAAGTAGCACAGTTGCAGCACTGTGGTGTTTAATTTGGACCTGCTTCATAAACTAATATCATGACCTTTGTTCTGTCATTAGAACATTTAAGACATCTTAACGGATGTTTAAATATCTGCCACCAAAATATACATTAGTAAGCCATTATGGAAAACCGTGATCTCTTTTTTGAAGGTAAAAATATTCTGAGATGTGGCAGCACTCGCCTTTAATCACAGCACTAGAGGCCAAGATCAAGGCTAGCCTGGTCTACATGAGAGAGAGCCAGGCCAGTAAGTGATATATACGGAGAATCTGCCTCAAAAGAAAAAAAAAAATCAATCAATAAACAATTTAAGAATAGTAATAGGACCAGGCATCCTGGTGCATGCCTTTAATCCTGCACTTCAGAGGCAAAAGCAGGTGGGTGTCTGTGACTTTGAGGCCAGCCTAGTGTCCATAGGAAGTTCTAGGGCCGCCAGGGCTATATAGTAAGAAAGCCTGCTTCAAAAAGCAAAAAGAAAACAATAAAGAACAAAACAAAAAAGCAGGTTGCCCTAAGAATTAGCCTCAGACCTAGAAATTTGACTTCTTGGTACTTGTCCGGACCTGAAAAAGACATCTCTACTCCTGTATTCATTGCAGCATTATTCTTAGCGGCCAGAAGTAGAAGCAACCTAAGTGACTGTCCACAGATGGAGAGACAAATTGTGGTACTTACATATGAGGGAGTATTGCTCAGCCACAAAAAGAACATCTCTGCATCATGCAAAACAGGATTAACCTGGAAGGTACCACACTGAGTAAAATAAACCCAACACCCCCCCCCCCCCCCAAATTTTTTTTTCACAAAATCTCCATCACTTTGAAACAGGAAAGGCTGTACTGGCATTGGCAGGCTACAAGAGTGGCTGCCTAGATATGCTAACTTCACTGTAGCAAGCATTGCAGGATGTACACACATAGCACGCCATTATACCATACGCTATAAATGTACTGAATACTAATTTAATAAAAACATCAAATAATTTCAATTAAAAAATCATCTGTGTCATACACACACACACACACACACACACACATACATATATATCTCAAAATACTCAAGTGGCTGCACAGAATGCAGAATTGCAAAGAAAGCATTGAGCATATCTAAGTTCATTTCTGTAAGCTGTGACTTTAGAAAACTGCAGTTACAAGAGAACAGACCCAACCTTCAAAAAACAAACACAACGGCAATAACAGAAAAATAGGGGCTGGAGAGGACCTGGGTTCAATCCCAGGTACCTACATGGTGGGTTGCAATCGGCTGTAATTCCAGTTTCGGGGACCAAATGCCCTCTTCTGACTCCTGTGGACAAGAGGCACGTACATGGCACACAGGCACGCATAAAGGCAAAATAATCATATCTACAAAGTAGTGAATTAAAATAAATCTAAAAAAAAAAAAAGTTTCACTGTAAACTTTAGTTTTCTACACCTAAAAGGCATTGGGAAGATATCCGTTTAAACAGAAACCTATGTCTCTGCTTCTGCTAAGTACTAATTTCATTTAGTACTTAGCAGATTTCAGCAGTGTAATGTTTACATGAATTGACCAGCTGACAGAATTATACAAGCTGTGGGCTTTGGTAGCATTCCCTTCACTGTCGCCTGATCTTTCCTCCCTAGGTGAGCAGAGGTGCATTTGATTTTAACATATAGTTTTCTAACAATCCTTCTCAGTAACACCAGGAACATGTAAACAATAGAATTGGAAGGAAAGCAAAGGCTGGTGACCAAAGAAACCAATCAAGCTCTGTATAAATGAGAATGAACACCAAGAACCCCACGGAGAAAGCCTTTCTCAGCCACAAGCAACAAGAACAGTACCACAGCACAGGGTAATGGGGCTACCTCAAAGCCCTGATGCCAGAGGCCAGACCCTGAAAGGCTTCTGCAGACACAATGTACTTTTAATAGAAACAAAAAGGAAGGAAATGCACATCCAAAAGCAATCAATCATAGAATATCTGAGTAATGAAAGACAAAATAGTCACTAAAAGAAAACCATGTTCTGGTCCGCAGGAACGGCCTTCAAGGACCATAGCTGGTACTACAGCACCACAGGCACCAACCCTCAGTGGGGCAGATGTGTTCAGCACCACAACAGTCCATCGGGAGACGTGCCAGCTGATCACCCAGTTCCTGGACGCTCCCCATCCTCAGTGACACTGCCACAGAACTGTTTGATCCTGGAAGCATTTTCGTGAAGGAGAAAGGGCAAAGATATTTACCTAGTCTTACTAGAAAAACTCAAGCAAGCCATAAATTAGAACCAGGGAGGTTGCTTCGCCTCTAATCCATGAAGAGGCCGACGAGGCCATTTGATTCTATTAGGAAACAAAGGGCCGGGCAGTGAAGAGAGAGTACTTCAAACTTAGGAGAACCTCCTATGCTTATTAAATATAAAAGAGCTTTTAAAAGTCCATCACAGGTATAATTTTGGACTGTAATTTTTAGAGGGAAGTTTTTTTTTCATTGTGCAGTCTAGCAGGCAGAGAGCCAATCAATCCATTAGAAAAATCAAAGAGCCAGAAATCTGCACTTTGTCATTAATTCAGCCATGCGAGGAGGACTGTCACAAGCATCTTTTTTCTTTTTTTTTAAGCTGGACAGGGAAGAATAATGAGTAGCAGACAAGACATCCACCCTATAACCAGAGCAGCCCTGTCAATCCGGCCCTCTCCAGCTCTCACAGTGTCCTTGGAGATGAGCTGGTGTCCGGCGTGTGGACAAGGAACACAGGGATAAAAGAAGGCATTTTTGGCTTTCCTCTACCTCCTTTAGGAGTAAGCATGGCCTAAAATGCTTAGATGTGCAACGATGGGAGGTGGTAGCCACAGAGGCTATAGTCTTGGGGCTATTTTTTTCACTCCATCTAATGCACAGATTCGAGCCACAACTAGTTGAGGAGAAAAGAACGCAGGGAACAGCAGTACCCAGACAACAGACATGCTGTCCTTCCTGCTTACACAGCGCTTCAATCGGGTCTCTTCAGTTTAAATTTGCTCAGCAATAATGATGAAGGGTGACTGTTTGTAGAAGGACTGTTTTTCTTCCAATAAAATCCACTGTGTGGGTTTTGGTTTTTGTTTTGTTTTGTTTTGTTTGTTTGTTTGTTTGTTTTATAAATTTACTGCAAACTATTCAACTGAGACTGTGCCTTCCCTGCGGCAGTATGCGACTGCTACTGGATGTGAGCACTCCCTCCTTTGTGCGGCTGCTCCTGCAGGTAGTGGCTGTTTAACCAGAGAAGAAGCAGTGCCAACAGGCACGTGGTGCACGCAAGATGGGAGTGCTGCATGTACAGGCAGGCACAGCATCGGAGAACACGGAAGATCGGCCGCCTGAGCAGAGAACCGCCGCTTGGCTCTTCCCTCAGAATAAGGAATTGAGCCACAGAAAACATCCAGGCCCATGAAACTTCAGCCTGGGAGCCTAAAATAAGCCAGTTACTTAAGGCCCCAACATGAGCCACTTCAACATGCTCATTCACACAGGCTTACCTGCACTCCGAAACCGGATGGAAAAAGCAAGTAAGACCTCACGTGCTATATCAGGCAAGAAAATCCTAGAATAAATTATCCTAGAAAAAATTTAACATATACCACCACAGGGGGTGGGGCATGGCAAACACTTCTTTCTTAGAGGTGCACTGCACGAAAGTTAGCGTACTCTAGCACTGTCGTGAACTGGGCTGTGACTGCATTAGTCGGTAACAGGAAAGTAGCCCGAAGGAAAAACACACGCATTAGATTCCTTTTGTACAAGATGAGATGGCTTCTTTTCTATTCTTGTTTGGGTCTTTTTAAGACAGGGTTTCTCTGTGTGGACCTCGCTGTCCTAGAATTTGCTCTGTAGAAGAGGCTGGCCTGAAACTCACAGAGATCCTCCTGCCTCTGCCTCCCTAGTGCTGGGATTAAAGGCAAGCACCACCACCATCCAGCTATTTTTACTAGTAAAAGTGTGTTATTTAATTATGAATGCGTGCGTGTGCTTCTGTGTGATTATGTGCACATGAGTGCAGGTGAAAAGGAAGCCAGAGAAGGGCATTAGATGCCCTGGAACTGGGGTTACAGGTGATCGTGAGGCACCAGACACGGGTGCTGGGCACTGAACTTGTGTCCTCTGCAACAGTATGTGCCCGTAACCACTGATGTCATCTCTCCAGCCTAAGGAGAGGAGTTTAGATACTCTGTTACTAAAGAATGTTTTTCCCTCCCTGGGCATATGAGTGTTCACCATTCACCTACATGGGGAATTAAAATTTTCAGTGTATAATTTTCCTAATAAAAATAACTGGGAGTTTTTATTCATTTACACATGAAAAGAGAGAAAAGATGCTGGCACTTGATAGCATATATAATGTATATACCTTAGACGAATCCTTGTCTTCAATGTGAATTTTTGTATGTTTATACCTAAAATAATTTAAATATAAAGCAATATAAACTATAAAAGTTAAATGTAATTAAAACACCAAGAAAATAGATTTTTAAAAGCATTACCATTAAATTTATAACCTTCAGAGTGATTTATTACACTGTGAAAATAAAGTCTGAGTTGCAAAATTTATTTGACAGGCATGGCATATTATAAGCATGGTAATATCAAAACCTCATCATAGTTTATGCTGTTCAAATACATTAATCTTCATCTCACCTCGTTTTTATACATATATTAACAAAACTAATTACAAACCCGAAGACAAGTGATAAACTACATGGCAGTGTTTAAAATATTCCTTAATATAAATGCAATGCTCATTTAATCACTGAGAGATTGAGACCTCCACTGGCTAAAGACTTTATAACCTCCTATCACTCTATCCAGGTCTTAGAATTTTTACAGACAGAAATTTTTCATGACCCATGTTCTTACTGTTATTTACGACAGAACTAAAAGGCTGTCCATCGCAGAGCCTAAAAATTTAGCCAGAGTTCTCATTTTGATTTGTACTGCTCAAAGTAATAAAACAATACTACCCTTGGGGCTAGGGGTGAGGTTTAGTGGTCAAGTACTCTCCTAGCAAGCATGAGGGCTAGGTTCATGCATGGGAAGCAAAAAAAAAAAAAAAAAAAAACTAAACTAAACAACAACAACACTACCCTTATATAGAATTTAATCCATGCCAAGGACTGTTTTTAATCCATTAACTTCCAGGATATTGTAAGTTAAATTTTAACATTAAGTTCATTTTACTAAGAAAAAAAGCTTAAAACAGAGAAATCAAATTACTTGTACAGCTAAATGTGTGCTACCTGATTCAAACCCAGGCACTCTTTAACCTCCATCTATCTCGGCAGAGTAGCTCATGCCTAGGATCACTTCTTCCACCCCTGACTCCTCACCTCTGTGTGAAGATGAGGAATACCTGAGGGGAGGCAGGCTCTAACTCAGTGACTGAGTACTTGCCTGTCATAACGAGGCCCGAGTAGAGGTCTACTCACACTTCAGACAAGTCAAGCACCAAGCACAGGGCCAGGCACTTGAGAGTCTAGCACTGGGGAGGTGAGAGGCAGGAATAGGAGAAGTTCAAGGTCATCCTACCTATGCAGTGAGTTCAACACCAGCTTGGGTGACATGAGATACTGCCTGAGGTGGGGTGTGGGGAGTGCCTGAGAAGGCGAAGTGTCACCACCATCCCTTTTTACAAAGGTCAAGAATTTCACATCTTCAAATCATTCCAAACATGCAAAGAGAGAAGAAATGCTTTTCCACTTCCAGGATAGAGATAATGGACACAGAATGCCAAAAGCTATAGTCACATAAGGAAAGCAACACCTCAGGTTTTCTAAACATTTTTAGTGCGGTCAATGCCTACGACCATGGATAAAATGGAAGTTTTCTAAATGGGATACAGTGCATTGGAATGGAATGGAGAGCTAGGACTCATGGGTAGAATGCTTACCTAGCATGCAGGAGGCTGCAGGCTAGATTTACACACACACACAGACACACACACACACACACACACACACACTCAGGGGGACAGACAGAGAGACAGAGGGAGGGAGAGAAGGAAGGAAAGAAAGAAGGAAAGGAGAGAAGCAGGGAGAGGGATACTGTTATAAAAAAACACATACAGATTAAAAGAAAAGAACACTTTGCTCATGGATAAGCCCTTTTCCAAGTCATTTAATGGTATTTCACAAGCACACCAAAACCATGCAACAAGGAAAGGGTGGCCCCATGCAGCAACAGGTGTTTCTTTGAAAACTGGATATCCACAGAAAAATATTTAAAAAAAGAAAAAAAAAATGGAAGGTTAGAGCCTTTATCTCACATCATATAAAAACTTGACTCTAAATGAGTGCAATCTGAACTTAAATCCTGAAATTATAAGATCCTATAAGAAAACAGAGAACCGGCTTCCTTCTATTGTTTGATAGGAATTTCTTGGCCATGATAACAAAAGCACAAATAAGCAAGTGGAACTATATCCCACTTACACACACACAGGGGAGGAAGGGAGCTTACAGTGTGTGTTACAGTGCGGAGTGTGTCTGGGTACAAATGCATTGTCCACAGGTAGAAGTCAGAGCACACCTCAGATGTAACCTCAGATGCCTGGTCCTCACCTTCTACCTTGTTTGATCCAGGATCTCACTTCTTGTTCTCTGCTGTTTATATACCTGATTCACTAGCCGGAAAGCCTCCAGGGCTTCTTTTGGCTCCATCCCCAATTCCCAGAGAAGCATCAGGGACAACAGACTGCATCTGAACTCAGGGTTGACAGAACTTAGAGTTGACTGCATCTGAACTCAGGGCTTATCCGCAACACTTTACACCCTCAGCTATCTTCCCCAGCCCCAGACGTGCAAACATCTATGTAACAAAAGAAATAATCAATGGAGTAAAAAGGCAACAGAATAAGTACTTGAAGAAAAGACACACCTTCTAAGGGGGAATATCCAGAATACATAATAAAAAGCACCTACAACTGAGCAACCACAACAGCAACAGTAATGTAATGTAACTAAAATTTAGGCAAAGGTCCTGAACAGACATTTCCCCAAACACACATATTCCTGCCCTCCGATGTTATCTGCCATGTTATGAAACAGTGTGAGGCCCTTTGCCAGGAGTTATCGCCTGAACTTCAAGTTTTCAGCCTCCAGAACAGTGGCTCTCAACCTTCTTAACGCTGTGAACCCTTAATACTCTTACTCATGTTGTGGTGAGCCCCAACCATAAAATTATTTCCACATTATTATAATTATTGCTACATTATAACTGTAATTTTGCTGCTGTTATAAAGAGTAATGTAAATACCTGATATGCAGGATATCTGATATGCGACTCCCAGAGAGGTAGTGACCCACAGATTGAGAACCATTGCTCTAGACTCATGAGCCAAAATAAACCTCTTTCCTTAAAAGTTAACGTCCATGATTACCTGAGAGGACCACAACCCCTGATTCTATTTTTAAGCTTCTCAAGAAATAATCTCCCTGCCTACTCTCTAAGGCACTCCATATCTGGTAACTCTCTCTGCTTCTTACTGTATCCCATTAAACTTTTTATTCTATATGTATGGGTGTTTTGTCTACACGTATATCTCTGCACCACCTATGTTCCTAGTACCTCAGAGGCCAGAGGAGGGCATTGGATCCTTTGGGACCGTAGTTGTGCATGGTTGTGTGCTGCCATCCTGGTGCCGGGAATGGAGCCTGGGTCCTCTGGAAGAGCAGCTAGCGCTCCTGAGCACAGAGCCATCTCTCCAGCCCACGGAGAACCCTTCACTTTACACAGCAAAGCCCACTCTAAAGCGTCATGTGTATCCACCCCAAAACGGTCATTTTCTCAACTCCTTAAAAAGTTGCAGCATGGAATTGTCCTCCTCAGGGAAAGACACAGAATAAATGCCTGATAATGAAAGAAATTTACCAAACATTCTGAGTGCCATGAACTCACAGTAAATCTTGATTAAAACAGCTTTCCTTATGCTTTTTTCTCCTCAAAAACAAACCCAAAGCAATCTTCAAAGTTGCAAAAGCTGAAATTCAAGAATCAGACAAAAAAGCCTTGTTGTAGGACCAAGATAACAGAGTTTGTGATTTCAGTATTCAACATAAAGCTAATTCAAATAAACGTAGCTTTTGTAAACTCCCCGTGATAATAAAACTACCTGGAGGCCCCGGAACCCAGAGCAAACTGCATGTGTGCTCACTCCAGTCTGCACACCCCACAGACACAAACGTGTGCTTATTACAGCCTCCACGGCCAGACAGAGAAAAGGATTCCTACAGCGGGCAATGTTTATAACCTCTCAAAATCCATGTTAATCGTTAAGTCTATAGTCAACCCCCGCCCCATACGTCCATACTCAACCTGCTCCGATAAAATCAACAATTTATGCCTCTCGTTTGCCAAGTCATCGGATCCACCCACACCGGATACCTGGTAACTATAAAGTTTATGGATTACTTATTCCTCAAGTCCACCCCGCTCCCGCCCACACCCCCCCCCAACTGTAACCTCTTTCCTTTCGTAAAGCTCTAGTCAATTCTCAGAAGCATACTGGGAAATGACGGTGAGCACCAGCAGCAAAAGATGTTTCTAATCTTTTGATTACGTGGAGGCTTATGTGCAAAGACTTTCAGTCACCTCAGAGCCTTCCTACAAGGTTCTAGCAGAGGACACATTGACAATAAGAGTGAGCCAGTTACAGACGGCTACCCCACAGCTATCAGAAGAGCTCAGCTAGGCGACAGCAAGTGCTATATCTACCCCTGTGCTTCTGAAGCCTGGAGCTGCCAGACTCCAACCTTCCTGTTCCCCTGAAGGCTGCCGCGGCTATGGTGAAGCGGAGCAGCCTTGACTTCACCCCACTTCACCAGTGTCAGCAGCACTGTTGAAGGCCAGACTGTAGGTGACGGAACACAATCTTCCCCAGGCTGAGGGATGGCTGGAAAGGGAGGGTAGACATGGAAAAGTAAAAAGGATGAAAAGACCCACAAACCCCATGGCTTGTGCAGAACTAAACACAAAGCTCTGTGTGTCTGAGCTTTGTCTAGGGGGTCCTCAAATAACCTGCCAGACTGTTATCAGTCACATGTTCCTGATTTCCTCAGCAGCAGTGTGGTTCTCATCTAATAAACCTTAGATTTTAATAAAAACTTCACAAAACCAAATGGAAGACTATCACCAGCTGATATAAATCCCACTCAGACTCTATTTTCACACCTACTACTTCCCAAAAACAAGTTTGTAAGGTGAGTCTTGTAAATGGACATCCCAAGTGTCATTTTTGGTTCACCAAAGACTATAAGGTAAATAATATTTTTTTCAATTAAAGTTCAAAATATTTTTATAATAGACAATATCTATCATTGTAAAACATTTAAAAATCTGACTTGACTACAAGCAACAACTGGATTCTTTCATCATTGGCAGATGCCAGAATCACAAAGTTAATTCCTTGTTTTATGGTTGAAGTTCAGTAAAGTAGTCCAGAGCTGGGTGTGGTGGCACACACCTGTGATCCCAGGATTCAGGGAGGCAGAGGCAGGCAGATCTCTGTGAGTTCAAGGCCAACCTGGTCTACAAAGTGGGTCCAATATAGCCAAGGCAACACAAGAAAAAAGGAGAGGGGGAGGGAAAGGAGAGGAAGGAGAGAGAGAGGGAGGAGAGGGAGAGGGAGGAGAGGGAGGAGAGGGAGGAGAGGGAGAGGAAGGAGAGGGAAGAGAAGAAGGAGAGGGAGGAGAGGGAGGAGAGGGAGAGAGAGAGGGACAGGGAGAGGGAGAGGGAAAGGGACAGGGAGAGGGAGACAGAGAAGGAGAGAGAGAAGAGGGAGGAGAAGGAGGAGAGGGAGGAGAGGGAGAGAGAGAGAGGGACAGGGAGAGGGAGAGGGAAAGAGAAAGGGAGAGGGAGAGAGAGAAGGAGAGAGAGAAGAAAAGAAAAGAGAAGAGAAAAAAAGAAGAGAAGAGAAGAGAAGAGCAAAGAAAAGAAAAGAAAAGAAAAGAAAAGAAAAGAAAAGAAAAGAAAAGAAAAGAAAAGAAAAGAAAAGAAAAGAAAAGAAAAAAAAAAGAGAAAAGAAAAGAAATCCCTTAGCCTACATGGTGGCACATGCCTTCCTTTAATTCCAGCACTAAAGAGCAGAGGCAGAAGGACTTCTCTGAGTTCAAAACCATCATGGTCGACATAGTAAGTTCCAGGGCAGCCATAGTTATGTAATAAGACCCTGTCTCAAAAACAAACAAACAAACAACAGTCTCCCAAATCCCTCAATTCTCAACATTAAGTGACTCAGAAAAGCGTTTCACAGGGTGGGTGGAGGACATCCATCACGCCGGCTATTTCTTCCTTCAAAAATGTAAGCATTATGTAAACATTCATATACCAAGTAGGTAAGGCTGGACCTTGCCCCCAATTGTGTATGCACCTCAGCCTTGACAAAAGATGGCAAAGTGCCACGAGCCAGGCCGGGCATGACTCTGGGTACTCAGGACTGCAGAGAAATACAAGGATGCAAACCCTCACATTCATGCATCCATCGCTCCTCCTGACCTCAACTCATCCATCACTCTAATTAGACAGCATTAGCTGCGACTCCTAAGCAAGATCCTGTTCATTTTCCTACCTCCCTCCATCAGAGGTTCATCCCACACCCTTGGCAATTCATCACTACATACTAATGCCGATGCCCACCACACATCCTAAATGAAGCTAGTCAAATTACCAGACCTTTTAAACATTCACATTTCACAGATATAGTAGAAAACAAACAGGACCTTGAATATGTAAAACTTTCCAATCATAAGTAAAAAAGGCTTTTTTTTTTTTTTTAACTTACAACACACAAAAACTGACACTAGCAACATTTCCAGCAAAACAAAATACTCCCAGGACACAAATTATTAAGTGAAGGGAAATTCCACGAACTAAAATCACACATTTGTGAGTCAGGCTATGCTCTTTAGAGAAAAGCGAGCCCAGTATCATGGACCAGTGGCTTTCCACACCCTTGAAAATGGCAACCAATTCCTCCCACGTAAGACATTCCCTGTCCCTCTTCAGTTCTAAGTCCTGCGTGTTCAAACTGAATCAAATTCACATTGATCATTTTTAACCTTATGCCTAATATTTTTCATATAACTCTTCATTTAGTAAATATTAATGGTTTAAGTCAGATCGATGCTGCTTTCTCATCCCAAAACTTACTTTCCTGTACAGAGCTGCTTTCATTCCACATATGATGGGGAAAAAAAAAAAAAATCTCAGTTTACAAATTTTAAAGACCAGTGTTCCTTATTACTTAAGACATTCCTAACCTGGCAGAATAACCTGAAGGACACATACAAGTTCTGTGACTCTTCAACGAAGAAGTGTGCCTGTCACCACCACAAAAAACAGGTTCCTCATCCAGGCTCCCGTCCCTTCTGAAAAACTCATTTTAAAAATACCAAACACCTCCAGACTAGCCAGGACTGCAGTGGTTGAGTCCCTGCAGAGGTGGGGATCTGCAATTGTGTGAAACTGTGTGAAAAAAAAACAAGTGCCACTCACACAGTGTTTCCACAGTCAACAGTCTACAACAGGAAAGAAAAGCAGCAACTACAAGATTCTTAGCAGTAGGCAAAACTCTCGCCAAAACAAAGTCAACTGCGTGTGTTCTAAACTCTTGCCTCACTTCCCTCTTGAAGACAATGTGGGGACCACCTCAGCGTACAATGTACAGCTAAGGATACTCTTTTGTGGTGGCTTTTAATGCCTGTCACCTTGACTACATCTGGAATCAACTAAAACCCAAATGGTTAGGCACATGGTGAGGAATTTTTTTTTTTCTTAATTAAGTCATTTGAAGTGGGAAGACCCACTTCTAATACAAATATCTGAAGTGAAAGATCCACCTTGAATTTGGGCCACACCTTCTGCTATACATATACATACATAAGGAACATGGAAAAGGAAAGCTTTTTCTCTTTTTGCCTGCTTTTTCTCATTCTCGCCATCAAGTCCATTTCTTCACTGGCATTCAGACCTACCTCTTGGAGATTCCAGTGTATACTGAAGACCAGCTAAGCCGTCCAACCACATGAGCTCAACAACTATGAGATTCTTGGACCTTCTGTTTGTAGATGGCTATTGTTGGACTAGCTGGACCACAGCCTGTAAGCCATTCTAATACATCCCTTCATAGAAAAGAAAGAAAGAAAGAAAATGAAAGAAAGAGGGGGGAAAGGAAGGAAGGAAGGAAGGAAGGAAGGAAGGAAGGAAGGAAGGAAGGAAGGAAGGAAGGAAGGGATAGACACATAGATAGACAAACAGAAGATAGATTGATAGATTGATAGACAGATTCATGTTGTAAATTCTGTTCCTCTAGAGAACCCTGGCTAATAAACTCTTCCAGTAACAAGGAAGGCATTGTTTGTTACCAACACCTAAATTTTGTTTTTGCTCTGGGCCAATGGTTCTTGTAAATCATGTAATTTATTATTTCATAAACCATTGAAATAAGGATGAATAATGACTATTTTCCAAAACTTGAATCAGGTGCTTTGCAAATAGCAGAAATAAGCAGGTGTATTAACATCTGCTCAGTGAACTGTGGAGATAATCTGAGACTAGAAGAAACAGTCATTTTCATTGTTTATTTGAATTCTTCTACTTTAACTAGTTTAAACGAACCAGAACTAGGGCCAGCCATGGGGTCATAGAGAATTAAGAAGGGTATTGTGAGGCTGAAGAAGCCGACTGGTAGTGGTAGCCTTTCCATTCTCCATCAGCCTCCTTTCCCAGTGCTCCCAGCCCAGTCTTTGGCGGCCATCCTAACTGACCCCACAAGTCACCTCCAGAGCCTAAACTGAGGCTGACCCTCTGGCTTAGAGTGATGCCAGAAATAGCAGATTAGTTTAAACCCCGGCTTCTTCTGTAAGCGCAGACATGTATTTGCCCCTATTTTAAAGCTTTAGAAGACCCCAGCATGTTATTCACATTAATCCTCACAACAGTAGAAAAGCTGAGGTCCATGGCCATTCGGGTAGTTGGCTCATTGTCAGAGAATATGTGGCAGTTCTTGAACCTGTGGCATTTCTGGTTGCTTCTTTTTAGTGGTGCTATTTTATTGTTCAATTTCATTGTGACATTTTTACATACACACACACACACACACACATATATCAGAATACCTTGTTCTTCTTCACCAACCTTTGAATTACTGAACACACAAATTGTTCCACATATTTGGGGGTAAATTAAAAATTTGAAATTGAACCCTGTGTCTTAAAAAAAAAATGCCTGAGAAAGTCACCTCTTTTCTAAATTGAGCACCCATTAGCCACTGCAAACGCCCACTCCCCACTCCCAGAATCAGCTGCCCATGAGCACAAAACTTTGCTGTATTCCCAGATGCCTGAAGAAGTCCAAGGCCCTCCTTGGCTATGTTGTGAGTTCAAGGCCACTGTGGGTTACATGATATCCCTGTCTCAAAACAACCCTGCCCAGGAAAGCAACCAAGAGAGCCAATGGAAAGAAGATGGTTTGGGCACCAAGAAATGAGTAAGAAATAACAGAGAAAAGCAGAGAAACAAATATTGTTTGTAAACGCGATTGTTTCAAGCAAAATCAGAGAAAGAACCAATTTCTACACTGCCAGCCAATAGATCATTGAAAGTAATTTTCGATGACAGGTCACTGTGTGGGTTTTTCCATGTAACTTTAGAAAGAACCCAAAGAACTGACCTGTGAGGATGCTCCCTCCCTTTCCATTGTTGGCAACATGTTTGTTTCAGTATCTGTATCTACAAAGAGGATAAACATAGAGATGACATCACATCTTTTTATCATCTAGTAAGATAGGGTCCAGCGATGGTGGCGCACACCTTTAATTGGGAGGCAGAGGCAGGCAGGTCTCTGTGAGTTCGAGACCAGCTTGGTCTACAAAGCAAGTCCAAGACAGGGCCACACAGAGAAACAATAATAATAATAATAATAATAATAATAATAATAATAATAATAATAATATAGAATAAAAGTGGTAATAGGAAGCACACACAGATGTAAGAAATAAACAGACATACTTCTACATTTCATTTTTATTAAGCATCTATCTGAATTTAGAAAATCATTTTATTATTTTGATCAACTCTCTTCTACTAAAATGGAAAGATCCACCAAACAGCAACTTCTGCTCTGAGTTATCCTTGTAGGCCCAGAGCATTTTAAGTTGTGTTTGTTTTAATTACACTTATTCAGGGTATATGCACACCTGCAGAGTGGAGGTCAGGGAACAACTTGAAAGAGTCTCTCCCTCCACCGTGTAGGGCCAGGAAACTAAACTCACATCACTGGGTCTCCCAGCCAAGTACCCTTGCCTGATGAGCCATTTTACCAGCATGAGGTTTTTACACAATTTATCGTACAAATAATGACTTGATAATCCACAAAAGAATTTGAAACGTAAGTACGTATTATATAAGATAAAAATCTGGGGAGAAGCAGGGGAAAGTTCAAGCAAGCACGGAAACTTTCTAATTAAACGTTTCATTTGCCCTTTTTAACTGGTGGGTGATGTGAAAATACTGAATTTTTATCAGCTGTACTAACCTCATCATGTCAAGCACTTATCTTTAAGTGGCAATTTTTACATTATGCTCAAAATTGTATCTTTTGAAACAGCCTAATATAAAAGAAAAATAACTACCAGTGTGCTATTTGTAGAGCACACAGCTGCAGGCAGCAATCCATCTGCCTCCAGTGACCCTATCTCTGAGGACCACTTTCTCCCACCTCTCCAGCTCTTGGGGTTGCACCTACAGTTAGAAGTCTCCGGGTATTATCCTGGCACTTTGCTTTTCCCACCACTAGGCCTGTTTATACTACCGAGACATGCTCCCACCCACTCCTTCCAATTCCACTATTCTGCCCTAGTGAACCAGCTCCCCACCACAGCACACCCCCAGCATCCCATTCTGCAGATTCGGAAGGATAACAAAGTAACGGAAGGTTGGGTGTAGTGTATACAAGACGTGGACAAGCTCTGAGTCCAAACTGTGATTTGCAATCTCCTGGTTAACGCCAGCTAGGTCATCTTCTGTGGTCCTGTTTCCTCTCATCTACAAAGTGAGGGTGATGATCTATAAAATGGAATGTGTTAATGTTCTTAAACCCTTAAAAATAAAAGTTGCTTAGCATGTGGTGTTTCTACAGATATGTCACTGCAGCGACCGAAACCCAGAACCATCCTTTGGTCATCCTTTGGTCATCCACTGTCATTCCGAACGCTCCAGTGCACACTTTCACGTGAGCTCCATCCTCTCACCTATTTCAGGCTATGTTTTATTTAAAGGCACAAACAGGACTATCTGGGTACCACAAGTGTCCCAGCCTAGAGAAAAACAGCTATGGAAAACACAGCAGAGTCTATAAAACTTCTTTGGAAAATAACTACCGTTTAGAGAGAAAAACGGGGGCCAGGGTATTTTACCCAGGAAGTGACAATCCCCTCAGCTTTTGTAATAGCTTCGGCTTTTGTGTTTCAAAGAAAGGGGGGGGGGGGGGGCCAAAAGTTAAGTTCAGCAGTAAGCAACACAAGAAAGGAGTGAGTCCTGAGGAGGAAAAGCTCCAAGGTTACACTATGTAGCTCTGGAGCTTCTTCCCATTCCCTGTGGGAATTGGGAGGCAATGCATAGAAATTGGGAGAAAGAACTGCTGTGTTGGTGGCCAAGGAAAATACCAGAAACTGGAGAGGCCGCACGTTCTTAAAACAGATAGATATGGACACTGCTGCTTGACCTGCTCCAGACATTCAGGCCACAGCCTGCAGAAGGCTGTCAAAGCAGAGAGCTGGCGGTTGACGGGAGGGAAGAATATGATCAAAGATCTTCAGTGATCACTGCAATGTTCTGGGGCCATCTCAAAAAAAAAAAAAAAAAAACAAAACAAAAAAAAAAACCCACTACATTTGGGAAACAGAGTGGTTTTGTAACTAACAAATTGCTGTAATAAGAGGGACCACATAATTGGTCCTGAGGAAGGACCTTTTCAAATCTAACAGTGATTTGTCACATTTTAATTGCAGTAAGTCTAAACCTCAGTTTTGTGTGTGTGTGTGTGTGTGTGTGAGAGAGAGAGAGAGAGAGAGAGAGAGAGAGAGAGAGAGAGAAAGCACCACCACCTTGAAGCAGGCAATTGCCCATGTGACAGCACCCAGGCATATTAGGATGATGTGCTTATAAAAGGCACAGTGTCCTGGATCCCAGAGTCTGACTGGAGTGGTAGAGATCAAGAATCTGCCTTTTAAAACAAATTCCCAGAAAATTTCTAAGGACAAGGTAGTTTTATTACCTCTGCCTGAAAGACAGCCCTGGAACATCGCTTGGTAAATCCAATTTACATTCGCTTTACCCACTCTGAGAAATCTGTTGGCCTCATTTTCCTTGGCAGGCTGCACCTCCACAAGACTGGAACCATGACTGTAAACGTCTCTGGATTTCAAGCTTACAGCCACTGCAAACAGGGTGAAAGAACATCTTTCCAGAAAATCCATACACTCTCCTATCCTGGAGGAGTTAAACACCAATTCTCCTTGTTGCTGTCAATAGGCTGAAGGGTGAGAGTGGTTTATCCCGTTCTCATCTACTCTGTGGTCAGGGACAGTAGACAGCAGGGATATAATCCCTGGGGCTTTCTTCCTTGGACAGTTTCCCTAATGTATTGATTATAAGTAACTTTATATAAAAATGCAGTTCTTACACATTATGATTCTTTATTATTATTATTTTGTTTTGTTTTGTTTTGTTTTGTTTTGTTTTTCCAGACAGGGTCTCTCTGTATAACCTTGGCTGTCCTGGACTCAGCTTGTAAACCAAGCTAGCCTCAAACTCACAGAGATCCGCCTGCTTCTGCCTCCCTGAGTGCTGGAATTACAGGCATGTGCCATCATGCCTGGCTTTTATTTTTAAATACTGATATTAATGTTTGGCTTGTGGAACATTTGTGTTCCTTAAAAAGAGAGAGAGAGAGAGAGTAAAAGATACCCTTTTGGAAAATATATGTTCAAACTCTTTTAAAAGATGAGATGAAGAAAAGAAGAGATGGCTCAGAAGTTAAGTAGAGGCTGCTCTTCCAGAAAACAAAGGTTGTACTCCCAGCACCCACACGGAGACTCATAACTGTCTATAATTCTAGTTCCAGGGAATCCAATGCCTGATGCACAGACATGTTATAGAAGCAAACTACTCAGACACATAAAATACTATAATAATAATAAAATAACAATTTTTAAAGATGGAACATGTTTACAATCTATTACTAAAATGCAACATAAAACCAACAAAGCTCCATTTAATTATTTGAAGCTGTGGCATTCAAGTAACATTCTTATTCCCAAGCTTCTTACCTGGAAGTGTCAAAAAAAAAAAAAAAAAAGAAAAAAAAGGTTTCCACTTGTACAGAGGTAAGAATCGTTTTTTTAGAAATGGAGTACATCATTCCAGTGCCCACAAATGCACTACTGAATTTACTGAATAAGAATTTGTTCCAAAGTTCACCTTCCCCATGGCAGACAGACAGCCATGGTGACAGACTCTTCTACAGCAGAGCCTGTGGCCAGCTCACCATGTCCTGAAAGGCATCACACCACATCCTTCAATCTGGGTACCACATCCACTAAGTTACCTAAGATAGAATATTCATGCTATCACTGTTAAGTATCTGTTACTGCTGTTGCCCGGGGGAGCATAAGACTCAGTTGTATGTAACAGTCATTCATGAATATTTGATATGCACAACACAATTTTGGTAAACAAAGCAAGTAAATTCCTGCTAAACACAAAAGTTTTACAGCAGAAAGAACGAACTAAGGGACAGATGATTGGGTCTACTAACCCAACTTTCAATTTCCCCTCAGGCAAAGACAAGAAAGTCCCTGTGCCCCAAGTTTCATGAGATATCAAATGAGCGAAGCTGAATGATGTGATAACTAAAGCTCACCGTTAGATTCTGTTCTCTTTATGCAGTCTCAAGTACTGTTCCAAACCCGCAAAGATAAAACATACTGAAAGGCTTACCTACAGATTCATTACTCTCTGCCTACTCGTACTGTGGGTTATGGAATCATAAGCCTGGGTAAATAGGAAATAGATGTCCTGCACAAGCTGAAGTGGATAAAAAAAAAAAAAAAGGAAGAGAAAAAAGAGAGAGAAAAGTAAAAACTGGGAATAACATCTGGACACTAAGGTTCCCGATCTGAATACAAGGAAGCAGGAGGTATGTAATTATTTAAAAAAAAATAAATAAATTAAATAAAATAAAATAAAATAAAATAAAATAAAATAAAATAAAATAAAATAAAATAAAATAAAATAAAGCATACAACTGCTCTTTTGGAAGACTCTCTATAGGAAAATTATCAAAAGGAAAGAAGTTATATTTTTACATACTAAGTAAGCATGATTTACATTGCATTAACTATACTGTCATATATTTAAGAAATACTTACTGACGTGTGCCTAGAACTGGGAAAAGAACAAAAATGAGACAATCATTTCCTACATGCTAAAACGAGACAAATAGAAGAAAAGAAATTCAAATTAAATGACGAATTACCACAAGTGTGGTGGCTGTTGCACAAAAGAAATATATACAAGGCTTTTCCAGGAAAAGCAAATACAAATGAGGGTCCCGGAGGTTTCCCTAAGTCTACCTCAGCCTGAAGAACTGCAGCCTGGACGCAGTCTGTGCTGTCTGATGGTTAGGTCCACAGGCATTGAGAACCACCTGGGAGATAAACTGCAGGGGGTACTGATGAGGGCCTTTCCAGAGGGGCTTAACCAAGGTGAGCAGTCCCACCTTGGACACGGAGGTGCCATCCCACGCACGGGCATCACAGATGAATAAAAAGGAGAAAATGAACATGAGTCTATAAACACAAGAAGGCCCAATCTTGCTGCTGTGCTCTCCTGGTCTTGATGACTGTATTTCCTTCCTGGTCTTGATGACTGTATTTCCTTCCTGGTCTTGATAACTGTATTTCCTTCCGAGTACTGATGAGCATATTTCCCTCCTAGTCTTGACGACTTCTTTCCTTACTACTGTTGATGAACTGTATTTCTTTGCGGGTCTTGATGGACTGTACTTCCTGCCTTAATTTTGTCAGATGTTCTATCACAACAGCAGAAAATTTTGTTAAAAAAAAAAAAACAACAACAACAACAACAAAGCTACCTGCTAATTTTTATAACCAAGAGCCAGGCTGGGTGGCAAACATCTGAAAACAATCACTCTGTACAGCCAGGAGGCTCAGGAGGTCAAGGCCAGCCTCCAGTACAAAGCAAGTTTGAGGTCAGGCTGTGCCTCCTGAGACAGCATCTCAGATATAGGAGAGGAAATTATTACTGAAAACCAGAGGCACGAGAGCCATGTATGTACCTTACATACGAGGAGCACTTGGCCAGTGATATGAACACTGTGACCAGCAGCACAGAACACTTATTTGAAGGTGAAGAAATGAGCGAAATCTCTGACACACTTACTATTCTTTTCCTCCTCTTAAAAATAGTAATCAAAAAGCCTCACTCTTAATTAACACTATACCCCAAATAATTAATCCCCCAAAATAAATTAGTATAATTAAAACTTCTCTAAGGGAAAATGTTGGTCCTTTCCAGAGACCACCTGGGCAGACTCAGAACCATTCTTCTGTGCTAACGATGGCTGGTTTTAATCATCATCTTTATTAAAAAAAGAAAATCACTGCATTCTAGCTGACAATTTGTGTTCCAATTTTCCTTTCCAAAGCTGTCTTTAAAGTCCAAGGAAAATGAAAACCACTATCCATAGTTGCTTACAGAACCAGCAAGGGATCCTTGACTCCAAAAGACCTGGTTGGAGACTTTATGAAAGTCTCCACACAATTTGACTTTTTAAGTACATAACTGAAGTTTACATCCACAAATCTGTTTGATCTCTGCTGTTGTAAAACCATATGGTACACAGAGAAAAACAAATTATCTTTGCTTATGCAATAAGAGCCTTCTGTAGGCTTCAGGACAGGCCAACAGCTACGACTGTCCCACTTGCTGCATATCACTATAATTAACTTTCTCTGATCCTTTTGAAGCATGTAGAATTTTGGTTTAAGAGTTTGTTTGCTTTCTTGTGCTGGGGAGAGTTGTAGGTTGGGGGGGGGGGGGAAGTGCAGAGATTCCGGGTTGGGAGATGAGAAAACCCTAAGCACGGTTCAGAATCCAGATTTCAATGCTCTTGAAAAGGCACATGAGTATTTTACAGGTGGCACTTCTTCCATGTATTATTTAAGGACATTCATTGTTGAGAAGACATAGGAAGCCATGCATGTCAATATTTACAATGTACTATAGAGTAACACTTATAAAAAGGGATAAGTCCTTAGACTAAATGGTTCTGCACCATCCAAAAAAGCTTAATAATCTGTGAAATTTTCCAATGATCGGCTGCGTAGAAGCAAAAGATGGCTTAAAAGCAGAAATTAAGTGTTAAAATAAGGTTGAATTCTGCCATCCCTACTTCTCGAGCTTGGCACTACTCCCACTGACGCCATCCTCCTACGGCCCTCACACATGTGAAAGTTCATAGGAAATTTGTACTTTTCAGAACCGTATAGGGTTAAAGCTTTGTATCTCCAAAACAGCACACAAAGGGATATTAAGTTTTACTTATAAAACTAAATAAGCAGCAAAGATGATTCCAGGAAAATATGGTCAAATATAGGTGCTGCAAGAGGCTGCAGCAAAGGAATGGGCAGGAGCCCCAGGATCCACTGATGCTTGCCTTCCACTGTGGGTTCCTCCAGGATGGACCTCAGGTGTCAGGCAAGGGCTTTTGCCTCCTGAGCCATTTCACCAGCCCAGTAACAAGCACTTCTAACGGTCAAAGAATCCCTTCTTTCCTATATATGTAAGGCTATGCACCAAGGGTATGTAGATGGGATAGAGAGAATTTTTCATTTAGACTTTCTAAGCCGATAATATTCTTAAGCATAAAAGCTTCAGCAGTCCTATCTTTCCATTGTATAAACTGAAAAAAAAAATAAGGGTTTTCCTAAAACTTCACTGGGCGAACAAGTGGTACAGTAGATTATTTACTGGAGGGGGGGTGGTCAGGTCAAGTTACAAGTGAGGGGAGGTCGGGGGGGACCTTTTAAGTTACAAGTGACACAAGGTCCAGAGTACAACAACACTGGACCACAGGAGAGCTCGTTCTTCGCTGTACTTACACTGTGCTTGGAACACCACCTTTCCGCAAACCCCACTCCACACCTACCCAGCGAAGCTGGGAGCCTCTAAGTGAATGCTGAGAACAATGGCCTCACAGAGCCCTCAGTCGGTCTGGGGAAAGTTTTCAAGAGCTCAAGAGAGAGAATTTACCCTCCAGCCATGGTCGACTGTACACTTAAACATCTTTAAACATACAGATTACACATGCAGTCCTGGGGAAATCAGTAACGTGTCACTGTGAAGCAACTTTGTAGATTTTCAGATATCCTTATATTTTCTTTTTTGTACTTTTCCCTGGGATTATTTGTAAACTTCAATAGAGAGTACTTTCTGCTCATTGCCCAACCCTGCTGTCACTAAGTAAGACCCCTAACTAAGGAAGACAGCAATAACAAATGATGGCTGTAGACAGCCTTTTCCTGATTTTCGGCTGACAGACTATTCAGACAAGCCAACCTTATCTGAACAACCAACCAGTTAGTTCTGAGTTCTCTGGGTTTTCTGAGAGAGAGATAGCTCAACAAAGGGACATTAGGAATAATCAGTATCTTTAGGTACTAAAAATAACTTGCAGCTATCACAAAGGGTTGTGAATTTTTTTTGTTTTGGTTTTTGTTTGTTTGTTTGTTGGAGTCAGGGCCTCACTATGTAACTCCAGCTGTCCTAGAACTCCCGCCATATAGAGCAGGCTGGCCTCAAACTCACCCACCATCCACTGCTGGAATTAAAGGCGTGAGCCACCATGCCCAACCAGGTGCTTCTGTTATTCCTCTTATAATCAAAATGACCAGCAGAGTTTATTTTTGTTTTTCCCACTTTTCCCTTCCAGTGAAGGCCTGGTCTACCCCTCTAGGCTACAGACAGATCAGACCTATAGACTCTGGTATTTGACTTTCTTTCTATCCATGGTGACAATGTTCATAAGCAATGCCATGAAAAAAAAGACGTGCCAGTTGCAGGGATGACAAAACAATCACCCCAAAGTTCTCATTACCCAAGTTAGGATATAAATTAGGAAAGGCATTTATAAATGAATCTAGCCAGGGCAGAAACTTAGAAAGCAAAAATCTGTCTTCAGCCCAGCATTTTTAGAGCAACATGTTGGAATTTTCCTGTTTTGAAAAATGAGACACTGACTGATATATTTAGCAAAATATTCTGATCTGTCATCATTCTAAATATATGGGCCCATCTTTCGGCAAACAAATTAGCAGGTAATATATCACCCCGAGCGTACACCCTTCCCTGAAAGCTCTATAATACAGAGTAATCAAGTCCGGCAGTTACTGAGAGTAAAAACGTTAAACACTACTCACTTCGCTTGAGCAAAAGTCTCTTGCATCAATCAAAAGTAGAGTGTCATAAAAAGCGTTACACTCTCAAATTCTTTCCGGGGAGGGAAGACAAGGAGGCAGAAAATAAATCACCTTCACACTCCCTCTGTTTGATCACAGAAGAAAAGAGTGCATGAATCTTAGACAGTGAATGGCTCCAGTGTTTTTCAAGTATGTCTAGGAAACACTGAACAAGTTGAGTGTGAGGCCACCAGCTGAGGAGGGGCATGGCCCCTTCTCTAGGGTCACCTACAGAAAGGCTCGGTGCACACCCTTCTTCCAGTCAAGTAAGGACGGCAAAGACTAGCGGGTCCTCAGAACAACCCCACTCATCTCTCAGACTCTGATTCCAACAACAGCTGACGATTTTCTGAGAGCAAAGTGGGAGTAAAGTTCTCAAATCATTTGATTCTGCCAATTAGTTCCACAACTACAGCAATAAAGAAAGACGGACATTTATCCACTGGAAGTGGATCAAAAAGCAGGCTCTCCTAATGCCCACTAAATAGTACTGAATTTCAAGCCTCACTGACCAAGGTCAAATCTGAACCAATGTGAAAACCTCTGCTTCCTATCACTAATCCCTTGAGCCATCTATTCTCCCGACAGGCAAAGGACTACACAGGACTGGTGGCACTCAACATGGCTACTTTCCACACAAACTTCCACTTACATGTCCATACTTTGTCTTTGAAAAGTTAGATAACAAAAACAAAAACAAAAAAAAAATCACCTGGCAACTTTCAGAAATGCTATCACCACAGAACTAACACTCAGAGAAATGAACTCAGTACTGTATTTCTCATAAACTAGGTAAAGGATCTGTTTATTGCCAAATTGTGCTCCTCCTGCTGTCCTCAACCCCAAACCCCCGCTGGCACTGAGTTTGCTCCCATCAACTTCCAGAATGCACAGACAGCTCACTAAGTATTCATTTTCATTTGACAAGCTGCCGGTTGCTACTCCATCTATACAGCGATCCTCTCAGGACTCAGCACACTGTGAAACAACTGGGCCCTAAACCTGGGAGGAATATGAAAATGCAGTAACATGTCATGCCCCTGAGCTCTCATTCGGGGATTTAAAAACCCGAAAAGGAGGATTTCTGCTACCCCCTAGACCGAGTACCCTGACCTTTCACTTCATCGAATCACTGCTTCAGACACCCCGAGGCTCTCGCGCAGGCTAATGGGAGCAGCTAGGTGGTCTCCCACATAACAAGGACTTGACCACAGTCCAGGTCGGCTATACACCCATGCCAGGAACACTTTAATTTTTCCCAGGTTCACTGAAAATCAAGCCATCAATTATAGTAATTTTATAAAAATGTCACATACGTTACACCTATTACATCAAATGTATCGCAAGTGCCAAAAGAATATATGCCCGCATGTGACCTCTTTACTCCCCAAGATAAAAGCTGTGGTGGAGCCAGCAAGATGACTCGGCCTGTAGAGGAGCTTGCTGCAAAGCCTAACAACTGCCTGAGTTCAAACCCCAGTACCTGCATGGTGGAAAGACAGAACCAACTCCCACCAAGGGCTTGAGTCCAGTTTCCATCACTGGAGGGGAGAGGGAGTGTTTCTCACCTCTTTCTCCCCACAGAAGTAACCACTTTCCCAATGATTCTCACACACTTTTGGAAACTACCACAGACATCTTCTCTTTGCTTCAATAGCATGAGTAACCCATGACCTCAAACTCAAATAATACCTAGCAGGTACAGTAAAAACAATCCTCTCACCTCCCTCTAGGCCCCGTGAAATATGTGATCCCTGTATGTAACACAGATGCGCTCTTTCTGGTTTACAGATTATCACACCTAACAGACTTCACACTTCATGAGAGCAAGAGCTTCCTTATTCGCATTTACACACAGCGCGGGGCACACTGCTGAAACACACAGCTCCTCAACAGAAGCACAGTCAATCAGTGATCAAAGGGTTAAAGCCAGAAAGGACCAAGTGTTTTCAGGAGCACTCACAGTGTCTCTGCGCACAAATCAATGGCTGTGTCTTTAAATCGGTCAGTCTATGCCCATCAGAGATCTGAAGCAGTGAAGGGCCAAAGAACATCTGATAATGGGGACACCAGGAGGGACAAAAATAACCAAATAGCCAATGAGTGGTCCACACATGGATTCTAAGCACGGCAGCACACCCATCTTATTTATTAGAGGAAAAGGAAGAGGCAGGAAGATGGGAGGGAGGAGGACGTCCCAAAACAATAGACTAGATACAGATCAGATCCACTCAGGATTTTGGTAGGCTTCTGTGTACCTATTCTCAAAGGCAGTCAGTCCTGTTGATTGTCTTCAAAATACACTCCAGCAACTGCCTCTAGGGCTTGAAAGGCATCAACACCTTCTTGAAATAGGTCACTCAAAGGTTCACACTAGCTTAGAAGGACATTTGAAGATGTGTGAATTTATTTTAGAAGAACAAAAGATGTAATTTTAGGGTAAAAACCAAAAAAAGAAAATATTATCATTCAAAATTTCAAAAGCTTTTAAGAAAATAGACAGTAAGTCTTGGGGCCAGAAAGATTCAAATTAGGGTAAACCTTTTCTCTAGACATATAGTTTGTATGCTTAAAGTCTAAAGAGCTGAAAGTGGTACTTTTTTTTTAGTAAGACTTTTTGGCATAAGTTAATCAATTAACAATAACTCAATTTTGAATTACAAATTCTTCACCATTTCTACCTTTTTTAAAAGGTCATTCGTCAATCGAATTGCAATCTCAAAGTTACCTACAATTTCAAAGTTACCAACTGATGGTCACCCCAGGAAAAACAGGACTGAGTGCAGAGTATTCAATGTCAAGACTCTGTGTTAGTAAACCTGAGTCTCCGGCAGGCAACTTAGAATTGAGTCAGTTATCTTTACTAGTTTGCCTTCTCTTTGCCAGGAACCCAAGAAAGTGTAACTTCAAGACTTCTTGGATCAAGAAGCATTCTACAACATGGTCAATAAAACATCCCTGACTGCATTAGCATCATGATCCATATTTACAGAAACAGGAATACCAAGACAAGAGGAGAGTGTCCAATAGTAACACATCATTTGAAATGGACAAAGCCACTGATGTAATCAAGTAGGTCTTCAGCCAAGAATCAGGAAGGCTACACAGACCGATACAAGGCGTCCAGCCTGGAAGACCAACAGTTCTCTCTTCTGTTGTGGTGGAGGGCAGGTTTTACTCTTACTACTCACCCCTCAATTCCCAAACCACCCGCTAAAATTCTTACTTCCATTCCCCTAGAGCTGCCTTCGCAGTTAACCAATATGGTGACTTGCAGTCCTGATTCTACGATATTCCCAAAGCAAGGAACCTTAGCTAAGAATTAAATAGAGTCACCGGAAATAAAAACTTAATATGCCCTAAAGTAACAGGGGACATGAGTGATAAAAACTGTGATAAGTAGCATTTCAAAAGCATATGCCACTGAGGTTTAAGTGGTAAGAGTCTAGGAACGATTTCAAAATTAATTCAGTTGGAAAGAGAGAAATGAGGTTTGAGCAAGGGGTATTAATGACAAGGCAATGAGTTAGCAATTGCTGAAGCTGAAAACTGATGTGAAAAGCTGATGCGAAGGCTTCATTATAATATTCTACCTTCCTGAATATTTTCATTTCCATGATAATGAAAGTGAGGGAAAGTATAGGTAATGAAGTGTAAATATTAGTGGCTTCTTGGTGGCAGAAATCTAGGATATTTTCATTTTCTTCTTTTAGCTTCTTTCTTCTTTTAGCTTTTGCTCATATTATTTTTATGTTTAAAAAGTAAATATATAAATAAACATACCTCAAATGATAGTGTACTTGCCTGACATGCACAATTCCCTAGGTTTGAGCCACAGCTCCAAATAAAACTAGGTGTGATGGTGTGGGCCTGTAATGCCAGAAAGTAGGAGTTAGAGGCAGGAGGATCAAGAGTTCAAGGTCATCCACAGTTAAAAACCAATTTGAGGCCACCTTGGGTGGCCTACATGAGATCCTGTCTCTAAAACAAAAAGAAAATAAATATATATATATTATTGTCATGCTTCAAAACATCTCTGGTGAAGCCCCTGCTCTCTTGACAGCCATGACAATCCCACCAAACCAAGCAGCAAGATCCATACTTTAAACTAGTGTGCTCCAGGGCACACACACACCAGTACCTACATCCTTTCAAATGAGGACATAACAAGTATAGAATGAAAAGAATGTGGCAAAGACATCCGACAGAAATTAAAACAAATAATAAATTCCTTTACCTGAGGGGAAATAGCCTCTGTTTAAAAAGGGTCATTTTTCCCTTTTAGCTAAAGCTGATTGAGCCCTTGCTATGTACAAATAACTTGTCTGTATTTCTATCTAATCCTCTTGATAGTCCTGACAGGAAGTACAGTATTAACCACAGAACTGAGGAAACTAAGGGTCAGAGAGTTTAATCACAGAGAGGCCAGCTGGAGTATGGATTCCAACCAAGGATCTGAGAATCACATCTTTGGCTGAAGATGCAAAAGAGAAAAATAAAAAACTAGTGCTTACCTGAAATGGAGAAAAAATAATCTTTTTGTTTTTAATCCCCCAAAGAAAGCTGTCTGTGACCTTGAGCTCATTTCAACCTAGTGTGACAACAGCATTAAAATTTCTCCTGCCTATCTCAAGAATCAATGAGGAAGTTATAGAGGGAGCTAAAAACTCCACAAACCCTACTAAGATGAATGACAACAACAAACATTTTACTATTTACAAATTCTGTAAATATATATATATATATATATATATATTTTTTTTTTTTTTTTCCATTTATAAACACTTGGGCCTCAGAGACTCTAGGGAACGTACTTAGCATACCTACTGATGAGCAGAAACGGACTTGTAGCCCACGAAGCGCAGCTGTTCCTTGAAAACATGGCTCACTGTTCTGTGACCATGGTTATGACCAATCTGAAAAGCTATCATGTCCACATCCAAGCTTATAAAAGCCCAATCACGACACTGACCAAGATGTCTCCAGACTTCCCAAGGATCTGAGCTGTCGGGACAATTACACAAGGGATTCTTTGCCACATATTTGGAACTATGCTTGACATTACAAAAAGAATGCAAGCTGATGATATCAAGCTACAACAAAACCCCACAAAGAGGGACTAAGAAAAATGTGGTGGAGCCCTCAGGACTTTTAAACAGCAACTTTAGAAAGAAACAGGGAGTGAGGAGACCATCTCCAGTCAGCTCTACTTTCGGTGGCTCTGGGAATACCTCCATTAGCTACTTCATCTAACTCCTGGATTCTTCCAAGGGAGCTAAGCATACCTTCTTAGCCAAAAAGCATGTGGCATGCCTAGGTCCCTGCTCAGCCCTCAACAAGGATCAGAAGCTCAATCAAGCTTCTTCCCATGATCCAATGGGTCTCTACTAGCAAGTTTACTCTTCCTCCTTCACAGAAACATAAACCCTAGCAGCTCATGGGGGATCAGAGTAATGCCCCAGCTAGCCCAAACTCCCTTCTTTCCCCTCTTCCCACACAATAACATCTTTATAGCAAAGATCCTCAAATTTGGGGGATTTAGTTCATAACTCTCTCAATGCTGTAATTTCACTTTATTGAACTTTCAGATGAGCTTTGTTTGGCATTTTATTATTCCAGTGCCAACTTCCCACTTAAAATTCTAGACCTTGGCTTTCATAATAGAATATGAAAAATGCCAGGACACTATATCTGTCCCAGAGACAAAAACCCTATGAGCAGCCAGCAGTTGCTTTATTTATTTAAACAGTGACAACAGTCAGAATTCCAAAGAATTAAGTCAGAGAGTCTCAATTTTCTCCCATCAGCCTTACTAGTCTGGTAGTAATAAAATGTAACTGAAGACTAAAAGGATTTTCGGTTTTCAGTGTAGGTTACTAATTTCAGTGCAAGTGAAATTAAAATCAGTAAGGCCAAATGCTAAATTTTCAAACATGAAAAATATTTCACCTTCACCCATCACAATTTTTTTTTTACAATTTTCAACCTAATTACTTTCCAAGAATTACTGCTTTAATAAGATTCTTAGCATGTCTTTAACAAAACAGATTTACGTGTATGTACATTTATGACATGAATGAAAAAAGGGCCTCTCTAAATAAACATGTAAGAACTCTCAGTTTGTTATTGTTGGTATGATAAAGAAATCAAATGTTTAAACAAAATTAAAACTTCAAAAGCCCAACTTCCACAAACAGCATTGTCAAATACAGAAAGTTTCAAATTAGCAATTCTGGGAAATCATAGCATTACTGACTGTTCTCTGAAAAGCAACCCTTTAAAGGAAAAACCTACTGGCCCAGTTCCAACCCCCTCCCAAATTCCTTTCTTCTTTTTTTCCCCCATTTCAAACTCCTTTTGATTCTCACTTCCCACTTAGAACTCTTGGGGTTAAGGACTAAGGACTCTGACCTTTAATTCTACTTGCAAAAAGCCACTGCCTGAAGATGAGTCACGGGCATACCGAGTAACCCAACTCCACAATCGCCCGACTGTATTTCCTACAAAGTTAAGAAACTCTGAGTAAAACTCGGTTCTTACTCACCACAAACAGAAGGCCTGTCACTGCAGCAGAGAAAGGCAGCCACTCAGCCCCAGGAGCAAAACGAAGCCCCCACAGGTACTCACTCACACATACAGACATCCTACTTTTGGACATAAGTTTATTTTCATATAGTTCTATTTGGCTTGGAGAGTGCGGTTTTTCTTTTTTAGTAAATTTTAACAAACACAGGTGAGTTTCCTAACTGCCAACAAAAGCTTTTCCCTTTCCAATGATAATTTGTAATTGCCACAAAAGTGAAAATAGGTGGATAGGATTACATCAAACTGAAAAAAAGTCTGCACAGTAAAGGATATAACACAGTGAAGAAACAACCTATGGAATGCAAGAAAATATGGGCAAAAATCTTTAAGGATACTGAAATTACAAAATAAATCAGAAACTAAACTCAATAGTAAAAACAAAAGTTTATACTTTTGTAGTATAAACTATAAATTCTTACTATTAAAGTTTAAACGTTAATAGTAAAAACTATTTAATAGTAAAAAGGGGGGAAAACTACCCCCTCACTAGGTATTTCTAAGACCTGTACTAGCTAAGAGGCCTGTAAGAAACACTCAACTCCAGAGATATGAGAATCAGAAACAGCACCTCACAAGTTAAGAAGCCAGCAAATGAGGATATAGAGGAAAGGGAAACCTTGTACATTGTCCCAAAGATACCAGCACTGCTGTGTTCACAGAGGCTTATTCACAACAGCCAAGACACAGAACAGCCATGTATCATAACTTGGTGAACAAATAATGAAGATGTATATATTCACAAAAGACAACCAGCCTTTAAAGGAAAGCCTCCTCACTTACAAAAACAAAACTGACCTTCAAGGTTTTGTACAAAGTGGAATAAGCCAAACACGAAAATTCAATTATTGCATAATTTCACTTAAATGTGGAACATAGTAAAAAAAAAAAAAAAAAAAAAAAGGTTGAAACTCAGTAGAAGGCAGAACTGTGATGGTTTAGTGTAGAACGGAAGGATGAAGTACGTTATGGAGGTCTTGGTGACCACAACTAACAATGATGTATCTATATTCTAAAATTGCTTTACTTTTTTTTAAATGTACGTATGTACTTTTTAAAAATGTATGTATGTAGTATGTTCTTACTACAAGAAGCATATGAGGTTGGGGCTAGAGAGATGGCTCAGGAGTTAGGAGCACTTGCAGTGTTCAGCACGGTGGCATACACCTGTAATCCCAGCACCTGGGGAGGCAGAGGTCAGCCTGGTCTACAAAGCGAGTCCAGGACAGCCAAGACAACACAGAGAAAGAAACCTTGTTTCGGAAATCAAAAAACAAATAGAGAGTACTTGCAGCTCCTGCAGAGGACCCACGGTCAGTTTCCAACACCCACGTGATGGCTCATGATCGTCTTTTTAAAAATCTTATTCTATTTAAATTCTTTCTCATCACAATGTACATTTTTCCATACAGCCACTAGAATACATCAGTTCATTAGTAACAGTAAATATGCCAACAAAATAACACAAACCAAGAAAACACCGCATAGTTTTACAAATAAAAACCACTTTGAGCTATTACTCCAAACTGTTGCTACTTTACGGCAGAGCAAACAGCAGTAATTGAGGGACTCCAGGCCTCCGGAAAGTTTCCTCATTTTGATAATGAACATTATCTTGTAGGCAAAGCAAAGGTCTAAACAAAGTGGTATGTGCCCGCAAGTGCCCAACCAACTTTAGTGCTAGGGGATACAACCTCCTCGTTTGGCCTCTATTGACACCTACAGTACATATATACCCATGCAGGCAAAGCACTCATTTATATAGAGTAAAAATAAATATACCTTTTTTTAAAAAGCATAGGGGGTGATACACATGCTAATTAACTTAACATCAGCATTCTGCGCCATACATGTACATACGGAAACATCACATTCTACTCCAAGAAGTATAAGAACGTAATTAATGATGATAATTTCAAGATTTCTCATTCCACTTGCTTAGTTTTAAGAACAACAAAAACTCAAGAGCTAATTTTTTCTATTATTACTTTAAGGGAAATTAACAATAAAAAGCTTCCAGCTAGGGATGTAGCTCAATGGCAAACACTTGCCTACATACTTGAGGCCCTGGGTTCCATTCCTAAAAGCACAAAGAAACAAAAAGCCACAAAGCTACTCAAACCCACAAATACAGTTTTTCCTTCAAAAAAGCAAACAAGCACACACAAAATGAAATGTCTCAGAGGAGGGCGTGAGAGGGTGTTGATGGAGGGTAAATAAGCTAAAACTACATTATATACATGTGAGAACGTCATAATGAAACCATTATTATTGTGAAACAAGACTGTTTAAAAGAAGGAAGTATCTGCAGGGTGCTGTGTGAGATGACGTCAAGATGACTTGGGTTTGTTGTCAATCTTTTCACAGCTTCCTCCAGGTCTGAGACCTTGCTCAGAATAAAACTATCACCCTGTAACCCAACTGCTCTGGAGCCTGAGGCAGAATTGCTTATGCAGAAATTCAAGGCTAACCCGAGCACCACAGTGAAACTACAAGTGTGTGTGTGTGTGTGTGTGTGTGTGTGTGTGTGTGTGTGTTAATAATTGACAACTAGAATAATAAATAAACAGCCAGGTGGTACCAAATGCCTATAATCCCAGTGCTCTAGAGGCAGAGGCAAGAAAATCTCACTAAGTTCAAGGCTTGCCTAGGCTGTACAGTGAGACACAGAGCTACACACTGTGGCCCTGTCTTAAACAACAACCAAAAATCAAAACAAAACAAACCCTAAAGAAAATTCAAATAAAGTCTTTTTACAAGATGAAAACAAAGCTACAACAAGCTGAAGTCTAACTAACCCTGGTGACATGGAATTAACTTCCAAAATTATCACTGTAAATATAATTAATACATAATGATAATGATAACTGCCAGGCAATGGTGGTGCATTCCTTTAATCCCAACACTCAGGAGGCAGAGGCAGGTGGATCTCTATGAGTTCAAGGCCAGCCTGGTCTACAGAGCAAGTCCAAGATAGCCAGGGGCTATAGAGAAACCCTGTCTCAAAAAACAAACAAGTAACAACAACAACAACAATAATAATAATAATAATAACGGTAACTAATTACTGAACTCATCTCATAGGCAACATTTATTTTGACAGAAACTATCTCATTTAGTCCTCAAAAAGCCAAAGCTGTATATTTTCCCATTTTTAGATGAGAAACTGAATTTAAGAGATTTGCCCAATGATTTAAAACACGATGAATTTTTGTTCATTTGTTTGTTGGTTTGGAGTGATACAGAAGAGACTGGGATATTGGTCAGGTAGTATTCTCCTTAAAAGAGCACTCTGAGTCCTTACATCAATTATTAAGGTCAGAGGACTTATTAAAGAACACACTGCTGGGTATGGGACACTGTGCCCAGGGTCCCTGAATCAACAGACTGGAGGTATGGTCTGATCATTGAAATTTCTAAAAAGCCAATAGGTAAAAGGATATTGATGCTCACCCACACTAAAAAGACTCACTGCCTTCCCTATGCTTATCAACAGGAGACACGATGAAGCTCCCCCACAAGCACAGAAGCGTGAATAGTGCTTAACTGAACTTGGTTCTGAAGCCTGAGTTTTCAGTCAGCAGAGATCAGATCTATGTCTGTGGATTCAAGCAACTGCAAGTCAAATGAAAATTTTCAGGATCTGCAATAATCATCTACAGGTTTCTTTTATTCTTCATTATTTCTGGGAAATGCAGTGTTTAAAGCTATAAATAGCATTTACATTCTGTTAGGTATTAAAAGTAATCTAATTATGACTCAGGTACATATGAGGGTGTATATGAGTTACACAGAAATGTTATTCCAATTAAATAAGTCTTCAGATGTTCCTATCTGTGGGCCATCTTGGAACCAGTCCCCTGAAGACACTGAGAGATGACTGTATTTAATTTATGCCACACATTCTGCAGAGGACCATTCTTCCAAGAGTCGCTAAGCTGTAGATGGTAAACCTGTGACCCAGTATGGGTTCTGCAATGTTCTCCCAAAGCAGCCCAAAGAAATATAGCCTTCTACCTATCCCCTCCTTACAGCACATCACTCTTTGTAATGACTTATCCCCAGACCTGACTAGGTAATAACCCAGGGAAAACAGCAGAAACAATTAAACTTCCCTTCCTCTCATGAAGGCCTTAAATTCAGTAGCATGAAAGCATCGGCCAAGAAGCATAAACACTAACTCGACTAGAGAAATGGCACTGACACGTCAAACTTGTGGAGTTAAACTCTCGGCTCTTTCAAACCATGAAAGTTAGACTCAAGAATGTTAAAATTTGCTCCTATCTTTCCAGAGACACAGATTTGGGAGGGAAGAAGACAAAGAGTAACTCTAGAAGAAAAATAAAGCTTGCATTTCAAAGCATCTCCATAATTTGCAGAACTTCCAATAGAGTTAGGTCCTTGGGCCAGGCCCAAGCATGGAGGTAGAGGCAGGCAGATTTCCGTGAGCTCGAGGACAGCTTGGTCTATAAAAGGAGTCCAGGACAGCCAAAGCTGTTGCTCAGAGAAACAAACAAAGATTTAACATTCTGGAGACATCAGAGATTCACTTGACCACTCCTGGCTTTGTCTCCAATATACTAACCACCTGGGCAATGGCTGCAGGGTTGTTCATAAAACACATTCTTGCCCCTTTGGTATACTCTGAAGTACAGTTGCAAGCCAAGGGCAACTAGGAGGATTAGAAAGCTATAGGCAAGTTCTGTGGTTGTGCTGAGCTCTTAACACTGTAGTACTGCCAGTCAGTGTTCAGCTTCAAAAGGTGGAGTTCACAAGCACACCGAGTAGACAGCAAATAGACGACAAACCCTGAAACAAGATGCCTGGTGTTGAGCTAGCCTTCTGCAGCGGACACTGCTGTTCGTAGAGCTTGGCTGGCCAGCTCTACAATTTTATTCTAGGCGTCATTCCTAGAAAGTCAGCCTGTCACCACCTGCCATTTCTGCCCCTTCAAGATATATTAAGCACCACCTCATCCCTTTTATCAAATCCTTCCTTGCTAAAATATATTAGAGCAGCCAACGCTATCGAACAGATAATCTAGACCTAAAGAAAAAAAAAAAGAAAGCTTTTATTCTTAGCATCTACAAAGGGTATTCCTTAGAAAGGAAGTCATAAGAATACAGCACAACAGAAAGACAGTTGGGAAAATAGGGATGCTATTCTCAAGAGCCCAACCTGAGCCACAGAAGATCCTGTGTCCCAGTAAATATAAGTATGCATTACCTTGGTATGGTAGTGCATGTCTGTAATCCCACCACTTTGAGAACATGAGGTAGAAAGAGCTCCAGCCTGAGGACCATCTTGGGCTACAGAATGCAACAGACTCAAAAGAATAGATCAGTGGGACTGAAGAGACAGCTCAGCAGTTAAGAGCACTTGCTCAGCAGTGAAGAGCACTTGCTGATCTTCCAGAAGATCCAAGTTCAGTTCCCAGCACCCACCTCCTGAGGCTCACAACTCCTGTAGCTCTAGCTTCAGGGGATCAGGCACTCCTGGCCTCCTCTAGTACCCACACATATGAACAAATGCACACACACAGACACCTCCACATAAATCGCTAAATCAATAACTGTTTCTTTTTATGTTTTTATACATAGCTACTAGACAACTTAAAGTTGCATGCACTATACACTTCTGTTTGCAGTGTGTACCTAAACGGGCATCTCACTTCTCACAATAATCCTGTAAATACAAAATCCTTAAAAAAAAAAAAAAAAAAAAAAAAAAAAACCTGCGAAGCTGATGAGAGTCATTATAAGGATTGTTTTAATTTTCTATGGCACTGCAAAGTAGGAAAATCATGAGAAGTCAGAGTCATGTGGTTAAACCAGAACATTCCTTCTTCAGATACACACACACCCAGAGACATCCTTGTATTCACGCTGAGTAGGAGCAATGGAAAAAGGAGGTATGAGAACAGATACTAAAAAGGCTTCCAAACTGCTGAACCCCTCCTCCCCCAAAACTCCAAGGTGAGAAAGGTGAAGGAACTCTCTTTTATTAGGTTGTTTTTGTGTGTGTGTGTGTTACTTGTTTATTTGTTTGTTAACTGGTGGGGTTTGATTGTCTTGTTGTTGTTGTTTGTTTTTTCTCACTACGTAGCTGTGGCTGCGCTGGAATTTACTATCACTATCAAGAACAGGCTAGCCTTGAACTCAGAGATCTACCTGCCTCTTCCTCCAAAACGCTGGGGCTAAAGGCGTGGGCCCTATCTTTTGTTCTTTCATAAGTTTGGCAGAGAACGGTGGCTACAAGCTAGATTTCGACATCAGTCTGGATAGCCTCGTGTAAACAGAACTAATTAAATCTCACTAGACTTGCGTGAGGTGAACAGCGAGCGCCAGGTCCTCTTCCAGGTAAGCTAATGAAGCCCATTAAACAGAGAGCCCTGACTTGTCACCTGAGCAAGACCCCAGGGCCCTGGCATAGCTCAGCCTATCATTAGACACAGCCTACCTGTCCCATTCATTCACAGGCATGCATGTGCTCCACAAAGCACAAGGACATTCATTTCTGTCTTTCTACTCCTCATTATGAACATGCAATAAGCGTTAACTACTCAAAACAGCAAAGTTAAGATCAAACTCCCTTCTCTGGATCCACTACTATAACCAGACAGCCATAAGTAACATTTTAACACTTGCCTGTTAATCAACGTAACTTTTTATCAAGCTCAATGTGGACATCAGAACAAATCTTTTTAATCTTCCACAGAATCCCTCCTGTTCTTCAATTCCAATTGGGAGTTACCACTGAAGAGCTGAGACTCTTGATGAAACAAGGTCTCAAGATACTTTTGGACAGCTTTTAATTCTCCAGCAATTCCATGCATGTGTATGAGGTATCTGTCATTTCCACCCCACACTGCCTTCTATTATTAACTCCCTCCGTCTTCTTGCCAACGAGGTCCCCTCTCTTGTGTCTTCCTCCCATTGCTGCTCATCTTTTTTGTGAGTTGGTTTGACTGGGGCTCCCAGTTCAAGCACGGGCTGTGTTGACTGGAGCACAGGCACACCATGAAAGAAAATGATTCACTCTCACTGCCCCCCCACCCTCAACCCCCGCTCCTCAGGAATGAGTGGAGCTTCATAAGCCCCTCTCCCGTCCAGGATGAACTGTCTTGAAAAATCCTCTAACAGATCTGCTTTGAACAATTTCATCTGGATCCTGCCCACTACATATGTAATGAGGCCTGGACTACCAATCAATGCTAAGTTTTCAAAGTGACACCTTCGCACATGAGTGCCTGTGCATACACATGTCCATGTACATATGTGCACACACAAGAAATAAAATGCAGTAAAACTTTAGCTGGTGAAACGGCTCGTTGGGTAGAGCTGTTCATGCACAGGCCTAATAACTTGCTTGGTTCTCCACATTTTACAAGATAGCAGGAGAAAACTGACTCCCAAGAGCTGGTCTCTGACTTGTACATGCAATCAAACAAGACTAGCATGTGCAAACAAGCAATCATACATGCAAACATACATAATAATTTGCAAATACTTGCTTTAAATGATAAAGAAAATTTTAATGAAATATTGTCCTAAATATATGCAGACTTCTGCCATTATTCCTATATAGCATTTATACTGTGTGTGGTGGTTTGAATGAGAATGCCCCCCCCATAGGCTCATATATTTGAATATTTGGGTCCCAGTTGGTGGACCTGTTTGGGAAAGATTAAGAGTTATGGCTCTGCTGGAGGAAGTGTGTCACCAGGGATAGACGTTAAGATTTCAAAAGCCCGTGCCATTCCACATTAGCTATCTGCCTCTTGCTTACGTAAGCTCTCAGCTACTGCAGCAGCCCCCAAACATAATGGTCATGAACCTGTACAGAATCATGAGCCCCAAATAGCCTGCTTTCTTTTATAAGTTGCCTTGGGCATGGTGTTTTATCAAGGCAGTAGAGAAGTAACTAAGAAAGACATCCTATTAGGGACAAGTAATCTAGAGATGATTTTTTTAATGGGAGAGGAGATGTGCAAGTTATCAGGAAAACTCAAGACCACTTTAGACAGGCAGCATGAGCATCCTCAGAATTTGGTATGGGGCTAGAGGCTCTTGGAACCAATCCTTCACAAACACCAGTATCTGTGACTCTACTAAGCCACGCTGCACTTGTTAATTTGCACAGAAGGACATTGCCAAATCCTAGGGCAAGATTACAATGGATACACCCAATTCTTCTGAAGCTTCTTTAAAATTTACCAAGGGGTTCATTTTTCATTTATGTTTTAGAGTTGGTGAGCCAACCTTTCATGATCATGCTCTCTTTTTGTTGTTGTTGTTGTTGTTAAAGTATGGGTGAGCTCTGTCTGACTTAAATTCGGTAAACCTCCAAAGTTAATGCTGCTGTTTGCCAACTTCCCTGATACAAGAGAGAGTGGTAAGTTAAAGTTTACCTTAGAATTGTCAATGCAAAGAGCAGGAGGGGAAAGATTTTTAAGCCAAGGAATTACATAAACAAAATTAAAGAGGTATTAAACCAATTCTTTTCAATCCCTTTAGAAGTTTCATTTACATACTGACAATGTAAACACCAGCTCCAGGAGTGCTTTGATCTGCTAATTACAAAACATTTTTATCTTTTCATTAAATCAGGAGTTCTAAGAGGCCACTTTCATGATTAAAAAGGCAGGCTAAGTAAGTCTCCTTAATTCACACTAGAAATTCACTTGAAACTTTTTTTATTATTATTACTAAAGGAGACCACGCACTTCTTTTGACTCTTGGAGTGGCTGGCTTTCATTCCGAACTCGTCTAAAAGGCAGGTCTCAAGACGCAGAACAACGAATGACTAAACTGTTGAGGCTGTCGGGGCAGGCAGCCTGCAGACTGGACTGCACAGAACCCCGGGGCGGCTGCAGAAATACCACTGATCTTCCACAATCCGTGGGAAACAACACACAATTCCAACAGGTCCCAGGGAAAGGATATAGTCAACCATCCATCAAATGTGGCAGCTGCCACTTCAATTCAAAAAAAAGCACCATGATCTTTCATTCTTTTGCTACATGATAATCAACAATAAAAAGACATTTCAGCATTCTTCCTGCTACATCTGTCCTATACCTCGCTCCCGTGCTGCTCTCTGACCTGGTCTCACCACCCAGCCTCAGCAGAGTTTAAACTCCAGAACTCACCAGGTCCTCTCATCTCTGCTTCCTGGGTGCAGGGATTCTACACACGCTCCAAGCCCACATCTTATTTGTTTAAAAACAAAAAACCCTACAACTGATTCCGAACCCAACTGCAATGAAAAACATCAGTTTCTGTAATTCCAATTCTTTGAAAAAAAGATTGAAATCAATAATATGTATATTTTAGACATTTGAAATTTCAAAAAATTTAAGGATGTTTTTATTTTTATTTATTTTATTTTTATTTTACATGTATGGGTGTTTTGCTTGCATCTATGTCTATGCAACAAAAGGGTAACTGGTACTCAAAGAGGCCATCAGATCCCCAGGAACTGTAGTTATAGACAGTTGTGAGTTGCATTACTGGGACCTGAGCCTGGGGTCTCTGGGAGAACAGACAGATAGTACTCTCGTAACAACTGAGGCATCATCTCCTCCATCCATTTCAGAAAATTTGAGCAAAAGCACTTGATTCCCATATGTTCTGTCTTTCCCTCCATCTCCACTCTGAGTTGTCCCTGTTAATATCCTGCATTGAGGGGATGCATTTGCTACCAGCAGCAATGGCACACTGCAAACTCATGAGCACCATCCTCACGCTGCAGTTACTCCAGGAGCACAGTGGCCTCGTCACACGAAACAGTTTGACCACCTGAAGTCTCTGCTTTGTTCCCTCACCCTCCTAAGCTCAGCCGAGCCCCAACAATCACAGACATTTTCAATGCCTTCAGTCTTTTCTTCTCTAAATGTTAGGTTTCTTTCACTTAGCAACACACAGTTAAGGTTCTTTCCACGATATGGCAGCCCATTTATTTTTATTGCCGAAAATGATATTCCATTGTCTGGATGTGCCATACTTTATCTGTTTCATTTATCTGTTTCCAACTTTGGGGAAATAATGACTATAAGTGTCACAAGCATTCACATATTTTCAACAGGGAAACAGAGCTTTCCAACTCAACTGGCTAAGAAGTTGGGATCAGCTGGGTGGTGATGGAGCACAGCTTTAATCCGAGCACTTAGAAGGCAGAGGCAGGCAGATCTCTATTAGTTAGAGGCCAGCCTGGTCTAGAATTTCAGGATAAGCAGGGCTACACAGTTCTCTGTGTCTCAGAAAAACCAAAAAAAAAAAAAAAAAAAAAAAAGAGGAGAAGAAGAGAAGAAAGGAGAAGAGAAGAGAGAAAAGAGAATTTGGAATCATGGTTTCTGAGCCAGTTTATATATCAGCCTTCCATGACAAACGCCCTAGCCTGGGTTTTACTTTACTGTATTTAAGATGGGGTCTATTATGTAACTCTGGCTTCCTGGAACTCATTATATAAACCAGGCTGACCCTGAGCGCACAGGGACCCACTGCCTCTGGGTTTAAAGGTGTACAACGCCATGCCTGGCCTACACTGGGTACTTTTAACTACACCGTTTTATTTTTTCACAGATCTGGAGGCTAAGAAGTGGAGGATCAATGTGCCGCCTAATCTGACACCGGGTGAAGGCCAGCTTCCTAGCCTGTAGATAGAAGACCGCTATGTCCTCGAATATCAGTGACAGAAGGCCTCTTTACCATTCCCATCCTTTCCTCCTTCTTCCTTTTTCCTTCTTCTTTCCATCCCTCCTTCCTTCCTTTCATCCATGTGTGTTTCTGAATTTGTTTGTAACTGGCAAACAAAATATTGGCTATATGTGTGGTTTACTGCAGCCTGACTTTTCACATCAGGAGCCTGCCCTTGTAACCTCATTTAATTACCACCATGAGTTGTATGTACAAACATCATCATACTGTGGGTTAAAGCTTCAACACAGGAATTTGGAAAGAATGGAAACATTTATCCCATAACATACGCTAAAAATCTGTTTATCTTCTTATGAAATTGCCAAAGTGGCCGAATCATTTTGCATTCCCATCAGCAGTGAATGGATGAGGGCTCCTGTCAACCCTCATCATTCCCAGAATTCTCATGGGAATGTAGCAGTACCTCATTGCTATTCATTTGTTTTTTTTTTTTTTAATATATGATTTTTTTTTTAATTATTTTTTGTATACAGGTGTTTTGCTTGCAAGTGTGTCTGTATCCCATTTGTATGCCTGGCACTTGAGTAGGCTATCAGATCCCCTGGAAGCGGAGTTACAGATGATTACAGAGCTGCCATGCGGGTGCTGGGAATCCAACCTGGGTCCTCTGCCTGTGGTCTGCTGTCTTCATCTGCAATCGTCTGCTGCTAACAAGTATAATGAGCGTTCCACAGGTCACACGCCACATGTACCTTCATTGATGATGTTCACCTGTGCTTCTCCAAAGTGTAGCATCAAGTCCACTTGGGAGTGAGCTCACCTGTGCAGCTTATCAGAAATGGCAGAGGATGAGATCCTGTCCACTTATGAGGAGTGTAAGTGAACAGAAGAGAAAACGACTGGCATCATCAGTAAGTGGCTGCACTCTTGGGGCATTACTTGGAAAAACTTGAAACCAGTATCTTTTTATCACTGGTTATCAGTTTTCTTAATTAACTTTTGTTTATAATGGGGCACACATACATGCATGCAGGCAAACACTCGTGCACATAAAATAAATAAATCTTTCTAAAATATAATACAGATAAATACTACTAAAATCATGAGGTCAAGGCCACTTGGTAAGGCAAAAGGGTGGGGGGAGGTATGGAAACTGACCCCAATCCAAACTTGCTATCACCAACATTCTCTGCCTCTTCCGGAATATTAACGGGGAAAGGGAGTAAAAGGACCAATGAAACCCCTACTATAAGCTACACTAACCTATTAAGCAGAGGCAGAAGTTGGGTGTGTGGCTGGAAGCCGGGCCAAGAGTAACAGGGAAAAAAGTTACTCAGGGTATGACAGAGGACACAAATCAAACTCAAATTGAAAGCCCTTAATCTCAAAGAGGGGTTGGTGTTTTGTCATAAAAAGGAGAGGGAGACCAGGAGCAAAGTTAGAGAACTACTACTAGGTTTGGCTCCTGGAAGGGGGTTTTCAATCATGTGCATAAAGTATGGCAGGGAGGGCAGGAAGAATAAGAACAATTATTAAAAATAATCAAAAAGGGTCAGACCAGGTGGTCCATGCCTTAAGCCCAGCGACTATCCTGAGCTTGAGACCCGGTCTGGACAGTAAGTCTCAGGCCAGCCAGTGATACCTGGAGAGTGGAGAGAGCCTGTTTTTACGATGGGGAGAGGAGGGAGGGTTAAAAGTAGTTCTGAATAATATCCTCTTTGGTTACTTATCTTCTACATCCTTTATTTTAGAAAATGGCTTAAAATGCGACATAAAATCTGTCTCTAAATGCTATTCTTTTCTAAGTAAAAGATCTGATAAATTAATTTCCTTCAAACTTTCCAGGTAGTAATCAGATAATTTTTTTAGCAATATCAAGTACAAAATAATTGAAATGAATGGTTCCACGGTTTGAAATAAAATAATGGTAACACATTAACTTCCCACACATTTTACAACACAATTGTTTTAATTATTGCACAGTGTCAACATACAGGCAGATGAGAACATGATTTCCCACTAACTTCATAACTATAAAGGTAACTTTTGAGAATAGCAATAAGACACACACACAACAAAAAAAAAAGAGTTAAAAAAAAAAAAACCCTAACATTTCTTTCATTCATGGCTAAAATATTCAGCTCTTAACCAGAGTATCTGGTCAAAACTCAAATCTTCTGGAGATAATATACTATAAAAATAAACTTATAAACCGCTGATTGACTAGTGTTTTATCATTCATGATGAATCATACAGTCTCTTTTTAATTCCCTTCTGTTACCATTCTTCAAGGTACCTTGTCACAGCTAGCTAATCTCTCCTGTAGTTTGAAAGCATCATCTCTGCTATGCCAGGGAAGTCTTAACATGCGGTCATTAGCAGACTAGAGAACTGAATTCAAACCCAGAATTTCCACTTCCAAAACAAGGAAGGCACCTACTCTTTCCAACAAACAGGAATGCCTAAATTACATGGGGGAGTGACTACTTTCCTTCCAATCCTTAAGGGAAAAATAGTCATGAAGTAGTTTTAGAGCACATTAAAAAAGGTTCAAGGATTGGGTCTCTCTCTCAGAAGCTTTTATTTCCTGAGCTCCTTCTATGATAGCAATCCTGTTCCAGACTATGGTGTTAACTTGATTTCCAGGGAGCCCGACACTGTGCGATGACACCTGCCAGGGCCTGCCACTTTGTAGATAACAAATAGCCCGTTTACAAAATCACCTATGACAGCTGTTAGAAAATCCTTTTTCAACTATCCCTCTCACCAGCCTCTCCAGCTTATGAAGAGACCTCCACATTTATATCCATCTCAATGGACACCAACTTTACAGCCCCGTGAGTATCCGAGATACCAAGGTAAATGAACACTTCAGTCCTGCCTCCCAGGAGCCACAGACCTTTTCAGACTAAGGTTAAGCACAAAGGGCCTTTGCATTTAACTGTTATCCTGACCTTTCCTTAGCGAACAAAGGACATCTAAATACACTAGCCTCCTGAACAAAAGAAAAAAAAAAGAATTTATTTCAGAGTAATATAACATAATTCTAACATTTTAGGTTGGTTACAGGTCTTTAAATTATGGTCTTCAAACACAAATCCCTTTCAAATAATGTTGATGTTTTAGTGACAAAAGCAGTCTTTTCCTTTTTAAATTCTGGTTCACTGGCGGGGAACAGTGGTGCATGCCTGTAATCCCAGTACTCAGGGAGGCAGAGGCAGGTGAATCTCTGTGAGTTCCAGGCCAGCTTGGTCTACAAAGAGAGGTCAGGACCGCCAGAGCTACACAGAGAAACCCTGTCTTGGGATGGGGTGGGTGGGGGATCTAGTTCACTGTTTTTCCTGACCCAGCCAGTGTGCTTTTTTCTGGCTATAGGTCTCAGGCAGAAACGACAACTACTGCTTCCCCACGCCAGCATGCCGCACCCAGGCACTGCTACAGACACTGATGGCTATCAGGGTCCTCCCCACCTTCATTCTGAAGACTCTACATTAGTAAGTCATTCTCTTTGGCCTGCAACAGGCAGTGTTTTTAGTAAAAGATAACAGTTGCATACTAGATGGTAATATGAGAGGTGTAGATGTGAACACTTCCACAGAAGAACTCAGCCAAGCCCACAAGACAAACACATAGACAGACACTGACAAAGTCTTTTGTGAAGACTCAGTTGGTATAACATACACTCAGAATGCCCAAGGCCCTGGGTTCAATCCCAACACTATAAAAACTAAGAACTAGAAAAGATTATCTTGAGTGAGGTATCCCAGAAGCAGAAAGACACACATGGTATATACTCACTCATAAGTGATTATTAGACATACAATATAGGATAAACATACTAAATTATATATTCCTAAAGAAGCTAAACAACAAGGAAAACCCTAGGGAAGATGCTCAGTCCGCATTCAGAAGAGCAAATACGATAAACATCAGAAGCAGAAGTCAGGGAACAGGACAGGAGCAGACCATAGAGGGACTCTGAAAGATTACTGATTGAGGTTTCAAAGCAGAGGCTGAGACTTATAGCCAAACTTTGGGCAGAGTGCAGGGATTTTATGAAAGAAGGGGGAGATAGAAAGACCGGGAGGGGACAGGAGTTCCACAGGAGAGCAACAGATCCAACATATCTCGGCACAGTGGTCTTTTCTGAGACTAATACTCCAACCAAGGACCATGCATGGAGATAACTTAGAACCCCTGCTCAGATGTAGCCCGTGGCAGCTCAGTATCCAAGCGGGTTCTATAGTAATGGGAACAAGGGCTGTCTCTGACATGAATTCAGTGGCTGGCTCGTTGACCAACTCCTGAGAGGGGGACAGCTTTACCAGGCCACAGAGGAAGATAATGCAGCCAGTCCTGATAAGACCGGATAGGCTAGGGTCAGATGGAAGGGGAGGAGGAAGCCCCCATCAGTGGACTGGGGGAGAGGCATGGAAGGAGAAGAGGAAGGGAGGGTAGGATTGGAAGGAGAAGGGGAGGGGGCTACAGCTGGGATACAAAGTGAATAAATTATAAATAATACAAATGAATGGATAGATAGATAGATAGATAGATAGATAGATAGATAGATAGATAGATAGATGACAAGGTGACAGATGAATGGCTGAATTGCTGAATGGCGGGTTTCAGCGGAAGGGTGTATCTAGACCAAATGCACCAAATGCACCAAATGGGGAAACTTATGTAAAAGCTGTTGGTCTTACCCTCTTCTTGCTAGATAAGTGGTGCTCTTAACCTTTGTCAGAGTAGCTGCTTCTTGCATGGGCAGAGGTTGACGCAGAGACTCATAACTACTCACAGAGCTCAGCTCTAAATTAGCACTATCTCGCTCTGCCCTCATGTCTCAGGGCGCATCACAAAAAATGGGACAGAAAGACTCAACAAGCCAGACTATGGGCTGAAAGGTTGTGAAATGTTGTCTTCTGGACATAGGATTGCACTCATGAACACATCCATAGTTAGTCTGCACAAGATCAAGCCGATAGACGGTCCAGCACGGGTTGGGGGAGAGGTTCATAAGGCCTTGCCTTACGCTAAAGAGCTATTGAAAGTTGATGGCTGCAGGGGAAGGCAGAGTCAACATTCTTCAAGGCCATGGCTGCTGGTAAGTGAACCAAGGCCTCAGTGAAAGGTCTCATACCCACACATATATGGACAGTAGTAATCAGACTTAGCAAATTTAAAAAAAAAAGGCATGGATGTGGGGAAGGGATGGGTTATGGGGGTTCCCAGGAGAATGAGCAGGGAAGGAAGGCTAGATATGCTCAAGATATATTGTATGCATGTATGAAATTGTCAAAGAGTAAATTAAATCCTGAGAACTTTAAGTTACTTCTCAATGGCAACAAAATCTCAGACAAGTTGCCTTCATAGCCACCCCTTGCGATAAAAACTAAAGAAGCAATGAAGACTAAGGCCACAAGGAGGGAAGGTTTTATAGCTACATTCCAACACTTGCTTCCAAAGCTGTTACGACTATGATAGCATTCCTGACATCCATGCCCAGAACTTAATAAAAAAAAAAAAAGCTCAGAAACATTCCTGGACTCCAGCTACATTTACAGGAGCAGAAATGCCTTCAGAGGCAGCAAGACTCCTCAGAAGCCACAAACAAAATGAGAAAACAAAGGTGTAAATATTATAAATTTAAATGGTCATAAACATTTGATTAAAACCAATTTCCTAGCTGGGCATGGTGGGGCACACCTTTGATCCCAGCACTTGGAAGGCAGAGGCAGGAGGTCTCTTTGAGTTCGAGGCCAGCCTGGTCTACAAAACAAGTCTAGGACTGCCAGGGCTTGATATACAGAGAAACCTTATCTCAGGGTGGGGAAAAATTTCCAACCCTGAAGTTATCTTTGCATTGCACCTAGCTCCAGATCTCAACATTTACAGGTTAGTAGAGGGCTAGAGACATGGGTACTGCAGTTAAGAGCACTTGCTGCTCTTCCAGAGATCCAGGGTTTTGTTCCTAGTACCGGACAGCGAATGCCTCACATCTACCTGTAACTCCAGCTCCAAGGGATCTGATCCCCTGATCTGGCTTCCTTGGGCATCTACACACACGCAGCATCTACTCACAGATAGGCACACATACACATAAATAAAAATGAATGTTTTAGAAATCATTAGAGAAATTAAGTTAAAGACAGACCTTATCAACAGAATTTTATACTACATAAATTGACCATAACATCCCAAACAGGAAAATCTGCCATTATATAAGCTGTCAACAACCCTACATTAATGAGGAAAAATGAAAGAGGAAACGAAATAAATGTTGTATTTGTTCTTTTAAAGATGCGTGCTATTGAACCTGGAAAATTGCCAGTATCCAATCCCAGAAAAAACACAAATTCAATTAACACAACATGGATAGATGTTTTAACAAAGCAAGTGAAATGCTTGTAGAACTTGACATCCAAAAGATAAAAAATATCACCCCTGTCACTTTGTAACTACAACAAGAAAACTATCTTTAAAATGGCTTTGGCCACTTTTAGCCAACTGATAAACCTAATATTGGAGTAATCACCACTAGGTGATCCATGACAGGAAGTGACACAGAGAACACCCACAGAACTTTCCTGCTAAAAATACATGGCCTCAAGTGAACAAAGCTTGTGGCTCTGACTCCAGTTCAAGAAAGAAGCGACACAGAAAATGCAATTAGACAAATCTATAAGGGAATGGCTTCCTAACTCCAGATATAAAGAAGAGCTGTGAAACAAGGAGCCCAGCTGTGTAAGAGATGTCAAAATCAAGACTAAAACAATGAGAGAAGGCAAGGAAATGCCCTAGATAAAAGGGTACTAAAGAGGCATACACTTAAGGGCTAAGATTAAACCCTGGGCGTGATTACTGTTTAGAACGCTTTTGGGGAGAACATTATTGTTCTTAGGAGAAGTGTTGTAAACATTTAGGGGTGAGAGGTCGTGGTATGTTCAACTTTACTTTCTAAAGGACAGGAGAACAGGAATATAAACTGAGATAAGCTCATCCAGCAAAAGGCTAACAGTGATTCTAGAATCCCCTGCAATATTTCTCCTCACTTCACGTCTCAAAATTCTTCAAAATAAAGGTGATAGTATTGCTATGTCATGGAGGGAAATCAAAAGATTAAAGGCTTACATGCAATTTTATGTAATTCTCATTTGGGGTGAGGGGGGTAGGAGGTATAGTTAAATCAGCTATCTGAAGGGTGAGAGGATATTTAAATAGCCCAGGCATTACTACACAATATTAGAGAGCAATGAGCATCTTGCATAAGGATGGTAGTATTACTTTATGAAACAAATTCAATTCTTGGAGGATTTGTCCCTAAGTATTAAGGCTTTTAGGATAGTGAGTGGCATCACTTTTATATGAGACATACATGCATCAAACATGATTACAAGTTCACAAACGGGAGCCTAAGACATTTAACAAGTCCCTAAACATATATATACACACACATTTGTACATGTAAGACTCTTATATATATTATTGCATATAATTAGATGTTCATTTTAATCAAAAAGTCTATTCACGTTTTTACCTATTTTTCCTCTCCTGCAAAATCACACAAACCATTTAATTCCACCATAAAAAGAAGCCCCACAAATATAGCCATTTCTCTACCCAGCTCCAGCCACTGTGGCAATCACTGACTACAAGTAATCCTTGAAATGAGAAACTGAGTTTTAATTTTTAACTAATTTGCACTTAAATTTAAATAGTCATGTATGCCTTGTGTCTACTATTATGGACACTGCAAAAAAATGGTACGTGAAGAACTAGATATAAAAAAAAAACATTATAATTCACAAGCAAAATTAAAGAAAAAAACTCCAAAATTGCCAAAAGTCCGCAATAAAATCTTGCAGAATGAAATTCAGTTTTAAACCTACTCCAAATCAATATAACTATCAGAAAAGCCAATGCACTCTATCAATTGCACTGAACTAACATGATTTAAAAGGTCACAGTTGTCAAGAGTGATAAAAAAAAAAAAAAAAAAAAGGAGCCAATCCTGTAGTGTATATTTAAAGTAAATTCTTACTATCAAAAAGCATGGCTGCTTTCACAAAGTTGTTTTTATTTTTAATTTTGTGTGGTGTGTGTGTGTGCATGTGTGTATGAGAGAGAAAGAGAGAGAGATAGAGTGCAGCCTGTAGAGCTTGAGGACAACTTGTGGAAGTTGGTTCTCTCCTTACCCCTTGTAGGTCTCAATACTACCACTAAGCATTGCCCCTTCCTAGTGCCAGTCAGCCTGTAACCTACTGACTTAGACTACTGTCTACTTTAAATGTAGTTTCCATACTTTACACAGTTACTTTAAGCTTTATTGAGTGAGCTGAACAATCACTTAGTGCCTATACATGCTTATCATGCTTATCTGATGAACTGTCTTTGTTGCTATTTCCTATCAACCTGGAACTTTTTTCCAATTGCTCTTTGGTTTTGATTTTTTGTTTTTTTGTTTGTTTGTTTATTTGTTTGTTTTCAGTACTGGAGACTGACCCTTACTGATGCTAACGAAGCACTCAGCACGTTTTTTTCAACGGGTAGAAATAAAACACATATACAAAATTACACAGAGTAAAGTTACAGAAACAGCTAGATACATAATTAGGTCTTGCTCAATTTAACAAAAAAAAAGTAAAAATTAAAAAATAAATCTCCTTTAAGAAAATCACTGTAAGGAAATCAAAACCTTGGAATACTTTTATGTATATGTATGTGTGTATATATATATATAAACCACCAGGAAGGCTATCAAAGTAATTTATTTCCCAAATACAAAACTGTGATGAAACTGTCGGTATTCAACATTTTTACTAATGAAATTAGGCAAATGTTTTTTATAAGAAAAAGAAAACTTCTTTCACTGAAATATAATTCACAAACCATATTCAAAGTATACAGTACAGGCGGGTGTGGTGGTACACGGCTTTAATCTCAGCACCCAGAAAGCAGAGCAGAGACAAGTGGATCTGTGAGTTGGAGGCCAGCCTAATCTACATGGCCAGTTCCAGGCTAGCCAAGGCAACACAATGACACCCTGTATCAAAAAACAAACAAAAAGTACTACGAGGTACAATGGATTTAGTACACCCACTAACACAGCCAACTTCAGAATATACTACCTCAGAGAAGAGCCCTGCACAGCTCCTGAGCACCCAACACCACCACACAATCCCTGGGCTGATTTCTGTTTCTGTAAACCTCCCTAATCTGGATCTCCACATAAACAGAATGACGAAACATCTTCTCCAGTGGCTAGCTTCTTTCTTCTCCCTTTGTTGACAACTAGCATATGGCTTGCTTTTACCATTTTTACTAAAAACGGGACTATTATAAATACTCATGTTCAAGTTTGTGCATAGACCTGTGTTTTCTATCTCGAGAGAGAGTGACCAAGGAGCAGAACTGCTGGGCAACACAAGAACTCTACATTTAGCCATTTCAGGGTCTGCCTGACTACAGTTTTCCATGGGGCGTGCAGCATTTGGTACTCTCCACAGCAGTGGGCAACGTTTCTGGGTTTCTGCTTCGTCCATGTCCTCACCAATACAGCAACCATGTCCGGTATCCTATGACAGCAATACTGCTGGCTAGGATACAGCTGGATCTCACGATGGTTTTGATTTCCGTTCCTTGCTAGGTAATGGCACTCTTTTCATGTAACTGTCAGCCATTTGTTTATCAACTTTAAAAAAAAAAAAAAAAAAAAGAAAAGTCTTCTCAGATGCTTTACCAGTTTTCAGTTGGTTGGTCTTAGATTCATCAAAGATAGAGTCTAAAGACAATTCCCTAACGGAATGTGACCTTTTAAACGCTCTCCGTCTTTGGGCAGTCCTTTCACTTGGTGTCTCTTGGGATGCGGGTCTTCGTGTTTCTACGGAGTGTGCCCTGTGTTCCCGCTGTTGCTTCTGCTGTGCACATTAACGGTGGGCTGCAGACCCAAGGTCACGCAGACGAGCCCTGTGTTTCCTTCTACAAGGTCCATAACCATAGCTCTTCTACATTAGTCTTTTTGGAGTAAAATTTTCACTCCAATTTGGGACGAATTTTATGGATAATGTGAAATGGGGTTCCAACTCAATTCGTTTGCATCCGGCTCCAGTGCTGTCAATACAGTTTGTTTAAAAGACGGCTATGCCTGTGATGCCTGTGGTGCCTGTGGTGCCTGTGGAACCGAGAGTATACAGCTTGGGTTCTGGACTTCCAGCTTTGCCCGACAGATGCATATCGATCCTTATAGCATCGGTGCCACGCTGCTGATTGATTACTGTTGCTTTAAAATAAGTTTCAAAATTAGGAAGTGTGAGATTCTTGACTTTTTGGTCTTTTCCAATAGTATTTTGGATGGTCTGGGCCCCTTGTTAATTACATCTTAATTTTAAATCAGTTTGTCAGTTTTTACAAAGCCATCACCTGGGCAAGATTCTGAGACGATTCTACTGAAACTGTACCAACTTGGGAGTATCAGCATCTTAATACAGTCTTACAAACCACAAGAGCAGGAATTTTTTTCATTCATTTCTATTTCTTATATTTTTCTAACCATGTTTTAATTTGAGGATAAATTTATACTTTGTTAATACCTAGCTGTTTTTTTCATAGTCTAAGTACACTTACTTCGCTAATCTCACCTCATATCGTATACTTCAAATATATAAAAACTACTGTTGATAGTTACTGGTCCTGTAGTCTAATAAAGTGCATCATGAAGAGTGCTCAGTCCTCAGCCAGATACGCAGATGCTAAACACTAGCTTCTATTACTAACATGTTTATGTTTCAAATGCCTTATAGTAAAAGTATATTACTATATAGCATTTCCTCAATGTCTATTTGAGAATTTGTGAGGTAAATGCTTTTTGTAAGAGTTCACAAGAAACTAACAATCTTAGAAGAAGAAACGCTACGTTTCAAATGGTGTGTACACTCTCACTAATAAGCTTTCTTTTATAACAAAGCTGCCCATTTATCCCTTAAGGCCTCAGGAAACCACTTGCTGAGCAATCTCACCTCTTCTGACTTTTAATTTCTGTATTGTTTCTTACCTGAATGTATGAACCTCTTTGAATTTAGAATCTGGTATTATTGCAGAATGATGCAGCACTGGACCAATATGACAGGAAGGTTTGAATGTGTTGTAATTACAAGCCTCTGGTTTTCCTTTCTCTGAAAGCTTTTTCATTCTTTTGACTTCCCAAAGAAATCTAAGCAAGGGTGCTGGAGAGATGGCTCAGCCATTAAGAGCACTGACTGTTCTTCCAGAGTTCCTGAGTTCAATTCCCAGCACCCACATGGTGGCCCACAACCATCTGTAATAAAATCTGACTCCTCCTTCTGGTGTGTATGAAAACAGAGTGTTTATATACATGAAATAAACAAATCTTAAAAAAAAAAAAAAAAAACTAAGCAAAATGAGGAGTGAAGAGAGAATGCAAACAGTAAAGAACCAACGGTCCTGCAGCCCGTCTTCTATTTGATAGCACTTTCCACGTGTTTTTAGCTAAGAACTTTTTCACTCCAAACGTTCCCTTAAACTTGGACATCTGGTTACCATTCTAAAGCAACCTTTAAAATCAACCAGGTCTTTTTTTTTTTTTTTTATCCAAGCAACATTTGCTTTACTCATAAATAATTTTTAAATTATAGTTATTTGTTGGAAAAATAACAGCCCTAACCTACAAACCACAATTTGTCCCACCAAGTCCAATTGAAGCCCAGATCTATTTCTGGCTTCGTAACAACTTGAGCTAAAGACATTCACTGCGTTGTTCACTATAAACACTATAAACAGTTTCTGAAAAGAAAAGCAGAATAACAAATGCTGCATAAAGCAAAAAAATGATACAGAGTATGAGAAGGTTTTGAGTCCAAACATTTGCTACAGAAGAGGCAGCATCACTCTGCTCCCCCCGAACCCCACACCTTCCCAACTGTAACTTAGCCCAACTGTATGAAAATAATTCCCGTCTCCCGTTCCTTGTCTCAGCTTTATACAAAGAAGAAGCCATACTGTTGACAAGATGTGCAAATCAAGGGAGAGAATTAATGCAGAAAACGTGGGTCCAAGTCCCAACACCCACGTCGCAGCTCACAACTGTCTGTAACATCCTTCTGGCCTCAGTGTAGTACACACACATGCCACACTTACATACAAACAAGCAAACACTCACACACATAAAATTAAAATAAGTCAAATCTCATTATACCAAATATATATATATATATATATATATATATATATATATATACACATATTTTTTTATTTTATTTTAAACTAGGTATTCACCTTTAATCCCAATACTAAGAGGCAAGTGCATCTCTGTGAGTTTGAGGCCAGGTTGGTCTACATAGAGTTACAGGAAAGTCAGAGCTACATTGAGACACTGTGTTTCAAAAAGTTTATATATATATATGTGTGTGTGTGTGTGTGTGTGTGTGTGTGTGTGTGTGTGTGTACATATATAAATAGTGGCTATCATGGTATCTCATGGCTTTAATCCTAGGTCTCTGATGGTAGTTGCAGGCAGATCTCTATGAGTTCAAAGTTACCTGATAGAGAAACAGATTTCAAGGCCTGTATAGTGAAACCCTGTCTCAAAATATAAATAAATAAAAATTAATTAGTTAATTACTTAAGAGGCCAACCTGAGCTACATGGGAACCTGCCATGTAGGTCCCCCACACCCACAATAAAAAAAAAAAAAAAAAAGTTCAAAAAAAAAGCAATAGTTTTGATTGGTGATACCAACAACCGGTACACTCTGGGACTGTTCCCAGCAACATGGGCATTTGGTGGCTGTACAGACAAGGTTCATGGGCACCTTATTTGAACTTAGCTCTTGGGCTAGCACTCCTGTGGTAGGTGAGATTCGCACGTTCTGAGTAAGCAGAAACTGCTGTCTGCTCTTTCAGCTAGGTACAAGGACATCTTACCATGCAGATCCCGTGGGTTCAAGGCACGAAAGGTCCATAAGCATCACGAAAGGAAAGCACCAGTGATGATAAACCTCCCTCAGCAGATTTAAGGCAACTCTAATCTAAGCTAACTGTCCTTTATCAGCCGGCTCAGCTGTGAGTTTCTGAAATGCTTCGTTCAACATGCTTGATGCCAGTCAAGCTCTATAGGAGACAGAGCTACTGGCCCTCCTGCTCTTGCCTTCACTGTGTAGTGCAGTGCCGGCAGCAGGCACCACGTCAGTGCACAAAGGTGGCTGAGTAAGGAACCGATGCCTCAGGAAGGCAGTCTTCACTAGCCAGCCCTCACTCTGTGGAGCTTTGATGCCAGCACTGAGGAGGCTGAGGAAGGATGAGCCAGTGTTCACAAGTAGGCTAACCTGGGCTACAAAGTAAGTTCCAAGACTGACAAAGTCTGTCTCAGGTACACATCTGTAACTGCACATCTTCTTTATCGTTTATGGATCCATGTGTGGGTGCCACAGTGAACCTGTGGAGGTCAGAAGACAGCTCGTAGGTGTCTGTCTTGCTGTTCATCGTGTGGGATCCCAGAGGACTGAACTCAGGTCATCAGGCTTTGTAGCAGCAAATGCCTTTACCCACTGAGCCATCTCCCTGGCCCATGACATATGTCTGTTCCCCTCTGAGCATTCACAATCCACGGAATGAAAGGATAGAACACATTGCTTCTCCCATAGTGCCTGCAACTCTTTCCCTACTTGGAACCTATCTTGAAATAGCTAGATTTTCAGCTTTGGGGAAATTAATATTTTACATCTTTGCTGCAAAGCTTGTGCTCCTTCACTTTAAAAAGTCTCTAGCTTTCATCCTTGATTCAAAGAGAGAAGACAGCACCCACTCCTCAACCATTTTCCACTCCGTCCAAATTGTAGCATATACCTGGAACTAAGGACATCTAAACACTAATTCTGCTTATTATGGGAGAATCCAGTGAGAAAAAAAAGATGAAAGCAAATTAACAGTCCAAATTCAACAGTACTGAAATATCTTCATGGTGTACCAAAGTAAGAAATTTTTAAAAATCATGTTTTAATTTGTGGCAATGAGCTAAGGGTCCCTTAAACATGTCTAAAGTTTCTTTTCTTTCCTTTCTTTCTTTCTTTCTTTCCTTTTCTTTCTTTCTTTCTTTCTTTCTCTCTTTCTCTCTTTCTTTCGTACAGTCAATCATGGGCATGTTTGCTTTTTCTCTGCTCTGCTGCCCCCAGACTCAGACTGCTCTAGGGATGGAGATTTCAACAATGAGGCATTTTACAGCAGACTCCTTAAGTCTGAAAGGCATCCTGGAAACAGCCAAACTTCACTGTGGGCTCCTCGGAAGTACAGACATACCTGCCCACCTTGAATTCAAAATACACATTAGACAAGAGGAACAAATAATTCAGGCACTTTGTATTCCAGAAGACTTCTACAGCTGCCAGGTCAAAAAAGTCATAAATATTTTCTCCTGCTTCCCAAGAGCCTTGAAAACTTACCTGGCAACCCCCACCCCACCCTGGTCACAGCGCAGCAACAATCTGAAATTTTGTGTTCAAAGTACAGTTTTCATTAGCTGGGAAAAATTCCATGCAACGATTTGTTCTTCCCCAGCTAACTAACCAAAGTAAGATGGATGGTAAAAGTCTACTGGAAAGTCTCGAACTACCCTGCCCTCCCCCTCCCCGACACTTTCTTTTGGGGCAATGAAAATAATCTGTCAGACAGCAATAGAAAAAGAAAAAAAGAAAACTGCCAACAAAAGGAGGCATAGCTTTAGTGACAGCAGCACTAAACATCCCAGACCAGACAGATCCCCAGCGACACACCTTCAATAAAAACTTCCAACCCCTTTTCCTTTTTTGTTCCTTTGAGAAAATGGTGAAGCAATTTGCATTTACAGCTTACTTCCTGTTTCCAAAATACCCCTTTAACTTTTTTCTTTTTTTTTTTTTCTTTTCTTTTTTTCTTTTTTCTTTTTTTTTTTTTTTTATGGCCAGCATAAATAGAACCAAATTGTCAAATCACAGCTATTTTGTGTGAGGCCGATACAAATAGGTCTGATTTCTAGCCAGCCATAAAACAATTACTGCTAAATTCCTACTGCTCTTTGATACCAGGTTATCCTGAGCTTCAAAGCCAGTCTCTAGCACTGTTCTGAGGGCACTGCTGAGAAACAACAGAAGCATGGAAGGCAGGATGGTCTCAGCTCCTACCAGCACACAAAGACTTGACTACACAAATAAACCAGTTCCTTAGGGTTGAATTGCTGGGTAACCGGAGTTGGGGGACTGACTTTACGGGTACAGATCCACTAGGATTTCTTCCTGGAAATCATAAAGGCTATGTGCCCAGGCTCAAACTTAAAAAAGAAAGAGGAGGAGAAGGAAGAGGAGAAAGAAAGAATTATTTTGCCTTTAGAGAAGTTTTCTGATTCACTAAAATAATATATCCCAGGGGAACTTACCAGGTCTTAAGCACATAAATAACTCCACAGCATAATATTTATGTGACGTGGCAAAATTCATTAAAGCTACACATTTTGAATAAGGTTAAGTTTGGCCAGAATATCAGAAGGAAGTTTTTGAGCAACTGTATGTTTTCCCTATAAAGGAATAGGACTGCATTCTCTCAGGGCTTATAAAGACAGCGCCACAATGTGAAATGACATAAACACCTAATGCAGACAGCACACGCACATGCTGTGAGCAGCAATGAGGAAGCTGCCAGGGAAGCCGTGGCATTAGCAATAATCATTCACGATAAAGAAGATGTAACATGGGGCTGGAGAGATGGCTCAGTAGTTGGGAGCACCGTCTCTTCTTCAAAAGGACCCGGGTTCAATTCCCATCACCCACATGGCAACTCAGAACTACATCGCCAATTCCAAGGAATCTAACACCTTCACACATAACACAAAATTAAATAAATTACTTTAAAAAAAAAAAAAGAAGAAGAAGAAGAAGATGTACCGTGCAGTTACAGAAATTCACTATTTGCCATCCTGGATGGGTAGCAAATAAAACATGACTATGTGATCTCCCACTGCCCGCACTCCTAAAATAAAAGTTTTGTTGGGCTGGCAAGATGGCTCAGAGGTTGGAGGCATGTGCAGCCAAATCTGATGAAGTGTATTTGATCCCTGGAATCCACATGGCAGATGAGAGAACAGACTCCTGAATTGTCCTCTGACAAGACATTCATGCCATGGTATACACATGCCCACACACATGCATAAAATAAATGTAAGAAAAATATTAAAGCTGACACACATGCAAACAAATGTCTTTAATCTATACAACTTTAATTCTATCTATCAGCATTGAAGAGGTTATTAATACGTGTCTTAAAAAAAAAATTCTTCCCACCATGACACCAAGCCAACAGGTTTTAGGATAACCCAAAACTTTTGGCAGCTCCATTGTGACATGCCAGGATTTCAAATTAAGTAGCTGCCAAATGTAGCTGTGAATGGAAAGTACATTTGGTATAGCCTTCCCTTACAGAAAAGCAGAGCTCTTTAGACCCACGCGTAGAAAGTAAGGAGTATCTACAACTCAAGTTCTGCCTCTAACTTCGCCCTGTCTGTTCTCAAGAATGCATTTAAAACTTTAGTCCAGTGCAGAGTTGGCAATCTTCAGTAACCAAACCAAGGAGCCACTTATGCACACATAGAAAAAGACATGTAGCTGCATTATTTTCTAAAATCTGTGCAAGTCAGCTCTTAGAATTCCTCACAGCTCTTCGCATTGAAACCCCACATCCTCCCATTCACAACAGCCACCTGTTTGCAGTGCTGATCTCCAGAGCAGCTTTCACCTCTTAGCATGGCATCTAGAACTAGTACTATATTTCTTCATAACAACATGATTGTGTAATCTCTCAAATTTAATTATAATTTGCCCCTCTGGAGCTTTTTAACCAAGCCTAATGCATTAACATAAAACAAAATTCTCAACATGAGTGACAAAAATGCATTAAAAGTAACCTTTAATCCATGCTATTTAACTGATTTTATTCTATTTTGGCACGTTTGAAGTAACTCATCTAAGGATTAGTTAGGCTTTTCCACACTTCTTTTTATCAGGACTCTACCATTCTTGATTTAGTTTTGAGAGAAAGGGGTTTGCAAAAACTGTAATAATCTCACAGCTGGAGATGGCTGGAAAGTCCGTCCGTCCTCATTGTGCCCTTAATTTGCAGGAAGGCTTTGCACTCTTCTGCCCTCATTTTACATGCTGAGCAGTTTGCACTGATAAAGTACTTAAAGACCAGTTATTTCAGATTAATGAAAAGCCCAGTAAAATTTCATGTTAAATGGCTGAGAACTTTTTCTTTAAAATACCGAACTGCATCTTCAGGCTTGATTGCATTAAAACCCTAACTCTCATAGTCTCTCTTGATGTTTCTGTACCGGTGGGCAAAGGCAGTCCTAAAATGTTTAAAACTTATTACTTTCAGATAGAGAAGAAATCCAAAATTTCAGGCTATGAATTCGATGGGATGGCTGAAGACTCAGGGCAAACACACATGGTTTAATCACTCAGCAGCGGTTTCCAACTCTTGCCCTCCTCAGGAGGGCAAGCAGCAGAGGGCTTCCCTGCCCCTCAGACCAGCGGCAACAACTCGAATGAATGCACGACACAGAGCAGGGCAGCACTGCTGGGGTTCTCAACATGACGGCACTGACGTTAGTGGTACACGGCAGTGTTCTAACGACACACGTCACCCAAAATGAGTGTAAAGTCAATGGCTTGGTACTTCCTCTCCCTTTAAACTTCACAGCTAAAAGTAAGTACACCAAAATGCCTGATTACCAAGAATTACAACTCAACTTCCGCACTTCCTCTTCAGTATCCACATGCAGAAGCAAAAGTCAAACCCTGGAAAGTATGAGTTGAAGTTCTTAGATGTGCCCGAATGGAAGCAGAGAAGGCGAGAGATGTGTCATACTCTTAAGTGCTAAAATGACTCATTTTCTGCCATACTACATACCAGTGAGGCAAAAGTTCACATCATAAGCCCAGGGGTTATATCCCACACAGCAAGTTTATCTGCAGGGTAAAAAGGACAGCATCGGAAACTAACGGGGGTTAAACAGCTTCTTTGGTTGAGGCCACTGCAAAATCTACAGCAGCTGCCTAACTGTGCTTTTACGAACACAGCCAAGGCCCAAGGAAGCCTGCCAAGGCAGCACTGGCCTGGTAACTGGATCGTGGCAATTCCATCTTCAGCCAAAGAAAGGGACAGTAAAAACAAAATTATTCCTCTATCAGTAAGGTTTCCCAACAAGCTAATTTTTACTAACTTTTAACGTCTCCATCCTGTGTATCCACGAAAGCTGTGTCTTTCCCTGTGTGCAGACAACTTTAATAACTTCTCAGTGGCCACGCGAGATAAACTTCAGATAGCTATCACTTCTTTAAAACCACTCACAAAAACTACCAGGAAGAGCTTTAGCTATTCAAGGGCAGAACTGAGCTAAAAGGGAAAAGGCAAGCATTTGGCTGCTACTGCTGTAAAATGTTTAGCCACAGATCTCTGATTCTATCAGTAAAGAAAACTGCAAAATTTGTTACCATTTCTATATGACCTAATACACTGTGCAATGATTCTTATGGAGAAACAAACTTGATTCCTTGAGGCCTAGAATTTTCCATCTAAAAGTATATACACCATTTAAAATAAACACAAAACTCATCAGAATACAGCCCATCGCCCAGCCTCACCAACACTTCTTCTCTACCTAGTCTGTGAAAAACAAGTATTGCACCTAAGAACAGAAGAACAGACACTTACTTAAATAGAAACCCAACACTCTTCATAAATCAAGTCTTCAAAAGGTATGTGAATCAGGAAAGAAATCAGGGACCTAACAGTCATTTTCCAATATGGCTAGCAATCAGAGACTCACATAGGAAAGAAGAGTCAAAACAACTGAAAGCTACATGGAGTCGGGCATGGCTTAGCACCCCCACTTCAATACTAATAACGTACAGGTTAAATACAAAACTGCACCCTTGTTTGTGTTCCTAAGGAGGGCCTTCTTTTCTAAAAGCCAGTTTCAATTCAGTTATTAGTTCAGAATAATTCTAACAATGTCTACTTGATCAAAGGTTTGTGCCAGGACACTAGCTACATTTTAGGCTAGTGTGCGCTCCTGGGACACGACAAAGATACAACGTGCTTGCCAAGAATATATCAGCACTTCCCACCGTGAGGATCACATCACTGCGCACCGCTACCTTGTGTGGGACAAATGTGTCTCCAACAGGTTTTCTACAGGATTAAGACTTGTTTAAAAACTATGAATTAAAATACACGTATTAATAGACAGTCCTCAAGCCACACACCAGCTTGTTTAAAAAAGTAAATCCCAAATACTAGGTTAATACTAGGTTCCACTTTTGTAGACTTAAGCCATAAATTCTTCCAACACAATTAAACAAATGTTTTTTTTTTTCTTTTCTTCTCTTTTTTCCTAATTACCGGCGGGAATTCAGCAATGTAAAGCTATCTCTGAACTCTCTATAGCTTGGGAATTTAACTGGCCATGTTGAATATAATACACTCAGTGGATCTCGGAGTCCACGGCCTGTAAAATCTCCCATGGAGACTCAAGACCACCCATTGAAAACAGCACATTACTGCCCCAAGCAAGAAGCGAGGACACAGGCAGGACTGGTCACTCAAGTCTTTCAAATACTATTTTATTGAGGGATTGTGAGAGGTGGCAGAGGGGGAAGAGGGGGATTCATGAGTGGATGGGGGAAGGAAAACTCAGACAGAGAAAAAAAAAAACATAAACTGCTAAAACCCAGGTCCCTAGGGCACCCCCATTCCTCACTCCACCCCCACCTTTTAAAAGGCTACATAAACAAAGTAATAAGTGCTCAGTTTCAGAGAGAATTATATTATACTCCATTTGAACAGTCTACAAAGTACTTTTATTTGAAAAGCTGCTTCTCTCCTGTTATAAACCATTTTACTCCACACTAATTTCCAGACAAGAGAAGGCTAGGGAGTGTGGGAGGTGGAGTTAGGAAAAATTCACTCAGTGTCTTTCAATGCCGTAAATAGTTGATCCAATAAAGATCCTTTAGAGAAAACTTTAAGTCTATTTTTTTTTTCTCCAAGTAAGCAAATCATACATGAGGGCTTTTCTTTTCTGGAGGATTGCACCCTGTCCCTTTAAATGCCAGGCCTGCCCCATTTCCCACGCATTCAATGAAAGCCTCACGTTTGCTGGCCTCCAGCCCACAATGTCAAGTAGTTTTCTTGCTATTGAATTTCAAGATTATTCTTTTGGATCATTTGCCCTTTAGTTTTAAGCACGCCACAGCAAAAATAATGTCTTTCTACAATAACATAAAGAAATCTCTGAGCCCTTTACAAGCCCACAAGTAGAGAACACCTTGCCTTTGGCTCCTCTTTACTGCAAAATATGCTCCACTCCATAAGCTGAAATAAAGGCCATTATCCACTATCTGGAACCACCATGGCCTTCCCGTCCAGTAACAAGACGCACAAGTATACTCATTGAAGAGAGCCTGCAATCTCCAACAATCCACGGTATTCAAAAGCCAGGCCTCTGGACTGCTCCAACTCTCGAGTCCTTAACTCAGCCCACTGGGTACGCAGTCGGACTGAACCTTAAAACAGTGACTTTATTTAAAAACAATTATTTTATTGCCTGCTGTTTCCGGCTATGACAGCTATGTAAGTTAATGATTAGAAACAGCAGTACATAAATGCTCTGAGCTGCAGGCTCAGAATCAGTGTACCTTTCCTTGTTCACACGCATACCTTAGTCCTGAGAAATGAATCCACGCCACTACAAAGCCCATTCAGAATTCTCTCAAAAGCAGCAGAAATAGTAAAGTAAAAAATTAATCCACAGAGCTAAATGAAGTCCAGGGAAAATCATGTCATTTCCTAAAAGATCATAAAATTAAATACAAAATTTACAATAAAAACGTCTTTGAAGAAAACTGAAATTAACCCTCTCATTTTGGAAATCTTTCTTTCTTTTTTTTAATACAGCCATATCAATCATCTATACTACAAATAAAGCATGCAGCTTTGTTTACATTTTTCAAAACATGTAGTTATTTTTACAGCTTATATACAAAATCCAATTAAAACTGCATTAGTGGGGCTGGGCAGTGGTGGCACATGCCTTTGATCCAAGCACTTGGCAGACAGAGGCAGGTGGATCTCTGAGATCGAGGCCACCCCGGTCTACAAAGCAAGTCCGGGGCAGCCAAGGATACAGAGAGATACCCTGTCTTGGAAAAACCAAAACAACAACAACAACAACAACAACAAAAACCTACATTAGTGGGATTGGAAAGATGCTTCAGGAGTTGAGTTCCTTCAAAGGACCCAGGTTTAGCTTCCAGCATCCACAGCTCACATTGTCTGTAACTCTAGTTCCAGGGCACATGACACCCTCTTATGACCCCCTCATGCACCAGGCACACACATGATGCACAAAACACTCATACACGTAAAATACAAATAAAAATAAATGTATTCATCAGTGAATTTTTAAAGACTCATTTTTCAGTGTGTGTGTGTGTGTGTGTGTGTGTGTGTGTGTACACGTGTAGGCCAGAGGCATCAGATCCCCAGAAGCTGGAATTACATGAGGTTGTAAAGCACCCAACAGAGAACTGGGAACTAAAAACTCAAGTCCTCTGCTGCAGCAGTATAGGCTCCAAGTGTGAAGCTAACTCTCCTACCCTCCTGAAGTTGTTTTTTATGTTATATATACTCTAATTCTCCACCCACAAAGAACTCTTTTCCCTGACCCAGGTGTATTATTTCTGCCTGACTTGTTATGATTTCATGATCAACTTTAAACTACATACCAAGATCGACAACCTGGAAGTGGGCCTCTCTTTCTAGGCAGAGACTAGTTACCCTCATTATATAGTTACCCCTCATTATCTTCAGGGTCCACATCTGAAAACCCAACCAACCATGCATGGAAAAGAAGACCTTTGTAGTTAAGATGACCAGGGGATGGGGACTTAGCTCCCAGAAGAGAACACAAGGCTCTGGGTACCTTCCTCAGCTCCCACACCAAGGACAGCAAAAGTACAGACATAGCACATTGTCTAACCGTTTGCACAGCATTTTGTAGGTAATCAAGAAATGGCTCAATCTGCAGACCACAGCCCATGCTAAGCCAGGTCACATAAAGGACGTCAGCCTCCACAGATGATGACATTTAAAGCCATCCTGATGTCCGCCCCCTCTAGACAGCAGAGACAATGGTACAAAACTGAAATGTGAAACACGACTGTATCTGCTACAAAAAGTGCCTCAAATGATCTAAGTTAAGCTAATTTCATATCTTTTACAACTTCTACACAATATAGAATAAGAATAATTTAAAGTGTGCTCTACTTGTGTCTCTTTAAAGCTTAAACTCAACTTAGGTAACATTTACATTTGTATTTAGAGTGATATTAAAGAAAAGGATTTAATAAGACATGATGGAAGAAAATTTATATAAGAAGATATGAAAATGTTCCTGGGGGGGGGGGGGGGGGAAAAAGTCCTCTTTAAATTCAAATGATTGAAATCACTGCTTAAAAAAAAAAAAAAAAAACACAGCTTACTATAAATGTGTCCATGCACACATATACATTTCTAGGTAATATGCACAATCAAGAAAGCATAACAAAAAGGCCCTGATTTATATGAATTAACATTTTACAGCTTGAAGCTGACTATGATGTTCCACACTTGTAATCTCGGCATTTGGAAGACAGAGGCAGGAGCATCTTTACAAGCGCAAGGCCAGCCTGGGTAACATGGTAAATTCTAATCCAACTAGAGCTATACATGAGACCCAGTCTCAGACAACAAAGGCTGGGAGCTAGCTCCATGGGTAAAGTGCCTGCTTTAGAAGACCAAGAACCCAAGTTCAATCCCTAGAGACCACACTAAAAAAAAAAAAAAAAAAAAAGAATTGTTTTAAGCCAGGAGTGATGGATGTGCTCCAGAAGTAGGCACAGGTGGATCCTTGGAGCTCTTTGGCTGGGTGGCCAGCCAGCCTACCCTAGACTACCTAGAAAGTTCTAAGACAGTGAAAGATGCTGTCTCAAAAACAAATAGTGGTGGCTCACCCCTTTAATCCCAAAACTCTAAAGACAATGGCAGGCAGATCTTTGTGAGTTCAAGGCTTGCCTGGTGTACATGGTGAGTTCTTAAGACAGCCAGAGCTAAAAGCTACTTAGGGAGACCCTGTATAAAAATTGTAAAAAATTGTGCTCCCTAGGCCTCATGCAAGTGCATGCACAACATACACACATAGAAAGAAAAAAACAGAAAAAAAAAAATGATATAAAAACAACAACAACAAACTTCACTAGCTACAGAAAGTGGAAGCAGTGCCTGGTCTCCTGGTCTGCCAGGCAAATTCCCGTTAGCATGTTTGCTGGGTTAGACCATGCATGGAGTCCTGCGTCAGACCCCAGACTATAACATGCAGACACACAGTGCGCACACGCTCCCACACTCATGGGCACATACACACACACACACACATTTTGCTGTAGCATTTAATTCCATTCTTTTCACAATATGACTATACCTGTTATAAGACTCTCAAAATGTGTGTAAAGATTAACAATTATGGCCATCCTAATACAAAAAAACTAAATCAGGTACTAAACTCAGTGATGATAGTAAACCTCAAGAGCCTCTGCTGAAGAATGCAGGGTCAGGTTGCACTAAACACAGGCTAGCATGTCGCCTTTCCAACAGGAGAAATCTCTCAGCCACGTGCTGTTCCACTGACAGTACCTGAATCTGTACGTCTGTACATACATTAAATCGTGGGCTCTGTCTGTTCGGTCATTTGCAGTTTCCCTTCACAAGCTGGAATGGTAACCAGATTCATTTTTCCCTTTGGCCTAAAAGGTACCTACTACCATGTCACAGCCAAGAAATGAGGCGCACCTGCCTTTCAGAACAACTTCAATTGAGATTCAATTAGTAGGATTTTTTAATGCCACCCAATTTGCTAAGTGTACAAGTTTCTAAGAATTTTGACTGACCAAATGCTGGGTATGCTGTCTTCTATCCTGCTCACACACAAGTCCAATCTGTCAATTACCCCAGTAGTAAAAGCCAGCAGATATATTAAATGACACCTCAGGAAAGCAAGCCAAGTGCTGAAATCTCAAATCATCAAAATGAAGACATGAAAAACCAAAAGAATCTATGGGCACAATCAAGACTTGCATTTTAACAAGTTCCAAATAAACACAGGATTTCTTTGGACTCTGAAATGCTTCAACCTGTATGTAAGTAGTTGCTGGTGGTTGATGGTAATGGTATTAACCCAGTCAGAAACATAACTAAAACCCAATCATTAGATTCTAAAACACTGACACTTATATCAATGTAGGAAAAAAACAAAACAAAACAAAACATTCTCTTGACTCGGGTGTATCTCAGTAGAAGGACACTTAGTGGCCTGGCGCATAGGAGACACTGAGTCACATCTCCAGCCTTCAAAACAATTAAAAGGGGGTGTGCCTTTTTCCAAATAATTTTCCTTAAGAAAAAGAAAAAATTAAATATGATAGCACAGGTACACTTCCTGGCAAGATAAGCCAAGAGTGTTTAACAAATGGAGACTACTGCGTTACTGTAATAAAAGAATTAGACCAATTACAAACCTGGGTTTGTCCTTTCTAAAAATTAAAAAACAGTACTTCCAAGCTGGAGAAGAAAAAAGAAAAAAAAAAAAATCACCGTTTATTGCTCAGACCTCCCAGGCCACACAGGGCTTTCCTGTAGCCCCGCAGACAATGCTGCTGGGTCACTGAGATCCTTTTGGCTCAACTCTAAACCTCAAAGTCCGGTTGCATTTCATAAAACTAAGTAAAAAATTTGAGAGTCAATTCTTTCAAATTTGTCTAGCTTTTTTAAACACACCAAAAATAGATGAAGAGAGAGTTGGAAAGATGGCTCAGGAGTTAAGAGCACCTGGTACTCTTATAGGGGACCCAAGTTTGGTTCCCAGCTTCCGGCACCTCCCAACCTCCTTTAACTGTAGTTTTAGGAATCTGACAACCTCCTCTGGGCTTTGTGTGTACTGCACCGAAGTGCACACAGGCTCACACACTGACACACACACACATATAATACTTAACTTTTTTTAAAGATGGGTAGGGAGATCAAGGTTAAAAGAGAGAGAGAGAGAGAGAGAACAAAATGGCTTTCCATTTAAGCCCACATGGCGGAAGGAGACAATGGACTTTCAAAAGTTGTCCTATGACTTATATGTCATGGCACATGCATGCCTACTCTTACACACACACCTACAGATACGTAATAATTATTATGATTAAATAAAATTTATTTCTACAGGGGGTCTGGATGTGGCGGTAAATGCCTTTAATGCCAGCGAACGCAGATAGGTGTCTGTGAGTTTGAGGTCAGCCTGATCTACATAGCAATTTCTCCGCCAGCCATGGAGAAACGGTAAGAACCTATGTCAAGGAGGAAAATTTATTTTCGCCTATTAACAAACATAACCCTATTCTTAAAAAGTGATTTCACATAGAAAGTTCCCCACTGAAATCAAGTGATACTTTTGTACTTACACAATCAGTTCTTAAACTACAGAAAAAATGAATTTTAGAAATGAGAAGCAATTTACAATTTTAGTGGGGTGGAAGCCAAGGTTGGGATTCTAAAACCCTTTTCTTATTTGCATTATCTACCTTTGTTACAATAATGCCCAAACTGGATGTAGGAAGCATATAATAAAGGCATGTCAGCAAGTTCTAGCGATACAAAACCCTTAGAGGGAGAAGGAAGCCAGACACAAAACTTAGCTAAAAAATTAAAAAGTATCTGGCAACTAAGTCTATGCTTAGAAACAAGACAAGTATTCTGTTCTCTAATACATTGCTACTATTTTTTTTAATAATAGAAACTTTTATTTCTGTTTTTCTTTTTTGTTTTGAGACAGGATTTCTCTGTGTAGCTCTGGCTGGCCTGGAACTCACCCTGTAGACCAGGCTGGCCTCGAACTCAGAGCTCTGCCTGCCTCTGCCTCCCAAGTGCTGTGATTAAAGGCGCGCTCCACCGCCGCCTGGCCAGTGTCGCAGAGGTGTCAGAGCCCTGGAGCTGGACTTAGAGGCAGTTATGAACCACCCAACGTGGGCGCCGTGGGATCAGTCAGGCCCTCTGCAAGAGTTACATGCTTTTAACTGTGGTGCCACATTTCCAGCCCACACTGAAAGATTGTTATCATTTAAGAAAACTGTTAAAAATATTTGCCTTTTTATTGAAGACAGGGTTTCTTTGTGTAGCCCTGTTTATCCTGGACTCACTTTATAGAGCAGGATGGCCTCAAATTCAGAGATCCACCTGCCTCTGTTTCCCCAAGTGCTGGAACTACATGAGTGTGCCACCATGCTCAGCTATATACTGCTTTTTAAGATTAATATACATGCACTAAACATTTGGCCTGGGTATAGGTAGTAACATAATTGAGAAACAAAATAAAACAGCTTTGATAAAATTAAATATTTTCAAATGAAAAAGAAACTATTTGGCTCTAAGAATATCAACCTCCAAATATAACCATCTTTATAACCAATAAGAATTAATAATCATCTTTATATTCAATAGTGATTATTACTCAAAGTAAACTGACCTCAGGATCAAAAGTAAAGACAAGCTTCATTTTCTCTAGTAAAGCTCACTTTGAAGGCCAGAAAATTGGTTCAATGGATAAAGGTGCTTGCTGCATTGAGTGCATGCTTGAGACAAGGTGGAAGGAGCAAACCGATTTTTGTAGGTACTCTGCAAACACGTCATGTGTCCACACATACACACATATTAAGAAAGAAATAAATGCCTTTAATTCTAGCACTTGGGAGGCGGAGACAAGAAGATCTCGGTGAGTTTGATGCTACTCTATGAAAACTTCTAGGCCAGGGCTACACAAAGAGACAACAGGGTTAGTGAGACCCTGCCTCAAAAACCAGAGATGGGAAAGAGAGGAGGTCTAGAAAGAGGACTCATCTGTTAAAAGCACTGGCTGCTCTCGAGGTTCAATTCCCAGCACCACGTGGCAGTTCACAACTTCTGTAACTTCATTTCCAGGAGATACAATGCCTCTCCTATCCTCCTCAATCACCAGGCACACACATGCAGACAAAACACTCGAACACATAAAAAAATAAAATAAAGTAACTCTGAGAAAATGTTTTAAGCTAACTTTTTAAATTAAAAAATAAAAATGATCACTGGTCTTACTTCTACATACTAAGTAAATCAAACCCCAAATATTAGCCTTCTCTCTTAAAATTTCCATAATAACCTTCTCAGGCCTCAAAGCACAACAAACTTGTTACACTTTAAATAATGTAGTAACACACTTTTTTTTTTCCTTGGTTTGGATTTCCTCTGACTAACAAGAGCCCTGGCTGTCCTGGACTCACTTTGACCAGGCTGGCATTGAACCCACAGAGATTTGCCTGTCTCTGCCTTCTGAGCACTAGGGTTAAAGACATGTACCACTATGCTACTATGCCCAGTCACAACCTTATTTCTTATAGCAGGGCTCCTTTCCCTCCTTCCACCATACAACTGTCAAAGAGAGCAGTGGGGACAAGCTATCAGGAGAAAGCTGCTAGCCAACAAGCACCAACAACTCTCCTAATGACATCACAAAGGAAATTTTTTCCAATATTTTTCTTATGTGTTTGAATGTCTGCATACCATGTGTATGCCCACAGAAGCAAGAGGGTATCCCTATCCAATCCCCTGGAACTGGAGTGACAGGCAGTTGTGAGCTGCCAATGGGTATTGGGAACTGAACCTGGCTCCTCTGCAAAAGCAGCAAGTTCTCTTAAACAGGACTCTCTCTGCAGCCCCCACCCCAAGAGAAAATTTTAAATCAATCCCTTAAAAAAAATTATTTTATAAAACTAGCCACAGTACTTTTTTCTCTAAAATATTATCCGCCGAGGTAACTACCGCTTAATTAAATCCTAGGTCATGCCTATAAAAGCAGTTATTACTGAATTTCTCTGCTGATAAAAGTGAATAGTTACTCAATGCTGTAAAAGTAAACACCGACCACCATTTATTACCAGTCCTCTTTGCACAGGTACACTCATGACTCATTGTGTCTACACCCAAGATCACTGCACATTTCTAGGCGTCCGGTTAAAAGTGAAAAGAGGGCCGGGGCTGTAGCTCCATTTGGTAAGTGCTTGCCCAGCAGACAAGAATCCCTACATTTGATCCCCAGTGCCACAGAAACTGGGTGTGGTAGCACATAGTTGCAATCCTAGCACTTAGCTCTTGGGAGGTGGAAGAAAGAGGATCAAAAGTTCAAGGCCATTCTCAACTGCATAAGAAGTTCAAAGCTAGCCTGGGCTACCTGAGGCCCTCCATAGATGATAGATGATAAGAAAGAAGAAAGGAAAGAAGGAAGGAGGGAAGGAAGGAAGGAAGGAAGGAAGGAAGGAAGGAAGGAAGGAAGGA
>NW_026585686.1:541967-549987 GCF_907164565.1 Psammomys obesus | reverse complement strand
GGAAGGAAGGAAGGAAGGAAGGAAGGAAGGAAGGAAGGAAGGAAGGAAGGAAAGAGAGAAAGAAAGAAAGAGAGAAAGAAAGAGAGAGACAGATAGACAGACAGACAAAGTATACAAAACTGAAGACACCCTCAAGTGTGGTTTCCTTCTCCACATAAGCTCATTGAAGACAGGGACATTTCTTTTCTACATCTCCCCCATCTCCTGTTTACTTTGCAGATATAAAAATAAACAGATATAAAAACAGTTGTTGGTTAAGCAAATCCCCACATCTACAAACTATAATCTTAAACAAGAGCCTAAAAAACAGAGAAGACCAAGGTGAAACAGAACAATCTGATGAAATTAATACCTTGTATTCAGCAAAAAACGATGACATAAACTAGGCTATGAAAAAGAGGCTTTCAACACAATTGACAGATTCACATTGTATAAACAGCATCAAAAACAAAATATGAACATCCCAATAGTTTTCTGAAAAATAAAAAGGTATTAAGAGTAACTATAAAAAAGAACTCTAGGAGCCTGGCATGGTGGTAAGATGGATACGAGTCTGAGATGATTTCTAGGCTAGCCTACTACCCACAGCAAGGTCTTGTCAAAAAAAAAACAAACAGAAAGAATCTGAATGATCAATAAACAATATCATGTAAAAAATGCTTAAAACTTGAATGAATATGAATGAAAACTAATTGCAAACAAAAATATCCTATTTCCATTTATGTCAAAACATAACAAAGATTTAAATAACTGATACTGGCAAAAAAAAAAAAGTAAAGGTATAATGAAACTCATTTCTGATCACATCTGACCATATCTAGTACAAACAAAGATGCTTGTCAGCAATCAATGACTCAAACTCTAGGCTGGTTTCTATACTCTGGTCCATATGCACATGGCAACTCAGGCAAACATGCACACTGTTCAGGGCAGAAAAAAACCTCCACAGTCATCTTTATATAGGAAGATGAGGCTAATACACGATATATGAGGCCTTTATAGGAGGCCAACTACACGATATAGGATATTAGGACATGAACTGACTTCTATAGCTGAAAGGTGACTAGGCTAAAAACCCCATCCTGAGAGGAAGGACAATATGAAAAAGTGTTCATTCACCAAAGTTTTCTGGTATACACTGGCAATGAGTGTACAAACTGGAGAATATTCTAAATATACTCTGTACTGTATATACTGTGTACATTAAAGGGGTAACTTTTATGGTTATGAATTATATCTCAATTAAAAATAAACAAATTCAGTCAACGGGGGATATCCTTTATTTTGATTTTATAGTAGTACTTACAACAATATAAGTGTACAAACATAGATAAACAAAATAGAAGAAAGGCTAAAGACATTTAAGAAAACTTTGGGAAGTATTTAAAAACCTTTGACTAAACTTATAATACTTAATTCTTTAGAATTGAAACAAAGAACTAAATAAGATAAAATATGCGGGATGTGGTGAAGCATGCTGAGTTCAAGGCTAGCCTATTCTAGGAAGTCCAGGACAGCCAAGGCTACACAGAGAAACCCTGCCTTGAAAGAACAAAAGAAAAAAAGATAAAATAAAAGTAATTTGATTTTTTTTTGGTAGTATGAATTTGAGTGTTTGTTATGTAATTCTTTATATTTTTCATATGAAATTAAACAAAAAAAAGCAACCATGAGAAGGCATGGTGGTGAAAGACTTTAATCCCAGCATTGGAAGATGGATCTCTGAGTCTGCCAAGCGGCTACATAGTTGAGACCTTGTCTAACGAAAACAAAGAAAAGAAAAGGAAGGAAAAGAAAAAAGTAACTATGAACTAACTACACAGAGCACAAGCGTATCAGGAAAGGCAAACAGTAAATAAATACATGTGAATGAAAATGTATTTGACACTACTAATCAAATAAATGCAAATTAAATGAGTATTTCTTGCCAAAAATGACAGGCTTTTCTTTTATTACAACTGTTAATTTCAAGTATTAGTAACCATGTAGGGAAATCTTATCCTCTAAACCCTTGGTGAGGCTATGTTAGAAAGTTTATATTGTTCGGAAGGAAGCTTAATCACACATGCAAAACTTTAAGATCTATTTTAATTGTTTTTGTTTTTGAGATAGGGTCTCCGTGTGGCCCAGACTGACCTGGTACACCAGACTGGCCTTAAACTCACGAGAACTGCCTGCTTCTGCCTCCTGAGAGCTAGGATTAAAGGTGTGCGCCACCACACCCAGCTAAAAAATATGAATGCTTTTTAACTTAACTATCTACTTTATGGAATATCAGAAAAATCATGAAAAATGAATGTCAAAGACATCCACTGCAGCATTATTCAAAATAAAATCAAAATAGAGAACAATCCAAAGTTTCAAACAAGGCATGATAAATCTGTATTTAATGTAATGCTATGAAACTAAGCTATGTAAAAAGATGATTTTTCTAAGAAAGTAAAAATGTTCATCTGTCTATCCAAGGTACCAAGAAGTTTTCTAGGCACTCCAAAAAAATACTTGGTGAGTAAGTTATTATTAATTAATAGGATAAGTGTAGCGGCATATATCTTGAACACTGAGGCAGATGTATCTCTGAGTTCAAGGACAGCCTTGAGTACATAAAGAGTTCAAGGCCTTTGGGGGCAGTTTCAAGCCTGTAATCCCAGTTTTCAAGAGGCAGAGGCAGGTGAATCTCTGAGGTCGAGGAAAAATTCCAGACCAACAAGAGATATACAAAGGTAGGTAGGTAGGTAGACAGATGATTGATATAAATTTTAAAGTATCTATTCTCTTATTGTAAGAGCATACATTATGTACATGTTCCATGTTACATATTCATTGTTTATACATATTATATATAATATATTGCATAAACTATATAATTATCATGTTAATCATAAAATATAATAATGAAAATATATTAATAGTTAAAACATGCACATATAAGTAGACAGATATAAGTCCACCAAAGTTTTGACTGGTAATCTATGAAAATTTCAAATAACTTCTTTCTCTGATTTATTAGGGTTTTTTTTTCTATAAGGACATGTATATCTATACCTTATTAAAAATTGTTTTCATTTACATTAAAAATGCTATGAACACTTTCTAAAGGCTACACTGTCCAACAGCAGCATCCAATGCCCTATTTTTTTAAGGTTTATTTACATGTACATGTATAGGTTTGTGTGAGTATGTGCCTTGTCTGCAGGTTTGCCTGCAGAGCCCATCAAAGGCACCAAATCGTCAGAGCTGGAGGTATGGGCAGTTGGCAACCACCAATCCAGGGCTGGGAACTGAACCAGGGTCTGCTGGAAAGGCATCCAGCACTCTTAACTTAGAGCCATGATTCCAGCCCAACAATTTCCCATTTTCTAAACACACCTTTTTGGATGACTCAAATCATGAAGAGATGAGAAAGGAAGGGAAGAGGAAAGAAGGGAAAAAGAGAAGTGGGGGAAAAAAGGGAAGATGAGGAAAGAAAGACGGGAGGGACAGGGAGACAGAAAGAGGCAGCCATGAGCTCTTTAAGGTAAAATTATAAAATCCATTGGTGCCTCACCATTCCTAAAATAACTACTGCACAAACAAACTTCTGCATAACACAAAACAGCACATAAAATACATTCAGTCACACTAGAGTTTGGATTATCCTCTTGTAAAAAGAAAACGATATAACTATGGCTCCCTTGGCATCGGAGGAGGGAAGATCCTTGAAACTCCTGCCTTTTCTTTTACTGTAACATGAGTAGCAGTATTACTGGCAACAACAGTAATGGCTACAAAGGGAACCCATTGTGCACATGATAGGTACTTTACCTATGTATGTCTGACTGTATGCTGAATACTGAGTTTATAGCCTCCACTTCCAGACTGTAGTCTGCAGGCTTCAGTTTCTATTTCTCAGCACGGTGACACTACAGCCCTTTTTTCACAATGGCTCTAAGTTTCTTTGTCTCATTCTCAGCAGTGCATAGTACTGAGAACACAAGTGACTGAATTTAACAGTGGATACAGTCAGTAGCCGCTGGTCATATTGTTGAAGCCAGACATTAAAGACATTTTAACAAAAAACATGTGCTACTTCTCATTAATTTTTGCTGTTTTAAAAATACATTTCATTAAAACAATATATACTGACATATCATTTAAGTTAGTTATTTTTACATAGAAAGGTTTTTTTGAAGTCTGGTTTGTGAGAAAACAGCCTGAGGTTTCATGAGTTTGAGAATAATGGCATATTTAACCTATGACTTGCAAGCTGCAGTTCTACAACTATTCTCATAACTCAAATGAAAAAAAGACATGATAACCAGAGGTGTCTCCTAAACCAGCTTCAGTGACCAATCTCTACTTCCTGACCCTAATTCCTCTTCACCATGAAGCAGCAGAACCTCTCTGTAATTAAAGACTACTCATGATATGCTCACCTGTTTAAAAAAAATGTTCTCTATTAGATTTGCATTCCTTACTTCAGTCTTACAGAGAAATATGTGGTCATCATGATCTTTTAAATATATGGGATTTTTTTCTCCAAATAAAATGCAATCACCAGTAACACAAAAAGCATACATTCTGGGTTGGAGAAGGTTAAAGGTTAAGAACACTGGCTGTTCTTCCTAAAGTTTCTGAGTTCAATTCCCAGCAACCCCATGGTGGCTCACAACCATCTATAGTGAGATCTGCTGCACAGGTACAAATGCAGGCAGAACGCTGTATAAACAATAAATAAATAAAACTAGATAGATAGATAGATAGATAGATAGATAGATAGATAGATAGATAGATAGACAGACAGACAGACAGACAGATAAAGTAGCTAGGGCCCACTCAAGGCAGCCATCGGCAAGACTGATGCCGAGGACCAATTCGCTCACATATATATGTGCAATCTGAAAAGGCACAGGACTTCTGTAACAGGACCACAGGGACTTAACAGTTATAGCTCTTCAAGATGTCCATACATTTACATATATATGTACTTTTAACAGGTTACCATCACTTTTGGGTACCCAGTTAAAATACCCTAAATGGCCACCTTCTTATTTTGCCATTAAATAAATAGTCACAAGAAATATTTGTTATGTTTGTATACTCGCAAAGTCATAGCTACTAGAAAATTCCTAGTAAATCTGCTAGGTTCAATGATATAAACATTTAGAATCTTGATCGATTTTAGCCAAATGCCCTCCAAACTTTCCATGCCCCGTTGACATTTTCACCAGCACAGATGAGATTCCTCCAGCAGCTAATGTGTCAAGTGGCTCAAGAAGTTGGCCTTCCATTGCTTTACCCTGACAAGGTCTAAGGCTGTTCGCTGGTCATAATCACATGCAATTGAGATTCATCCATCTTTATTTTTCTTGTGTGTTCATCCTGAAACTCCTCCAGAGACAAAATATATACGATATATACAAAGTTCTCAAATAATGAGCCTTCACAGATTAGATACCTTGATTAAAAAAAAAAGTTATCCAAATTACTTCAAAAGATACAAATCAGAGTTACACAAAATGAGCTAATCACAAATGCATAAACCAAAGGAGAGTTGTCAGGGTGTGCTGATTATGTTTTATCTGCCCAAAGGACTAGAGGCAACAAATAAAAAGCTATCATTCACACCAGTGGCCAAATTAGCTTTCATAAAATAATAAGCAACAGCTTTCATATCATAAATGTCAATAGAACAGATTGCAACAGTAAGGATGGCTATAATTGGAAGGAAAGTTCACCGAAATTTAGATCTGACTGAAAATGAAAACATTAATATTTTAAATGGAATGTTTTGAATATGACTATTCATTTCAGTCATATCAGACCAGCATAAATCTTTGGTAATAATATGTAAGATATGGTCGTCTCCTGCAAATAGATAGTCTGAAAATGCATCAACTCTGACCTGCCTATTCTTCATTAGCTAATGGATATTCTAGGCTTCACTATTTCATCAAAATCTCTTTTTCTAGGACTGTGTGCCAGTAGTTTTAAATTAAAGGTCTCCCACACGTCTTTGTGACAGAGTAAAAACCTCATTAATTCAAATCCAATTAGCTCAATTCTGAAATGGTATATATAATTCTCATTTGGCAACAAGTTGAAAATACTATAATTTCTTCCTCTACAAGTTCTCATAATATTATTGTGAAGTAAAGGAAATCAACCTGAAAATCAATTTGCTTTTTCTAAACCAAGGATTACAAAGCTAAGGACTCATCCATCTTCATGGCTGAACAGTTCATGCTCAAATCTGGGGTTCCTCAGCTTATTAGCTACTGTGTGTAATGCATGGGAGTTAACTTGTCAGGACTAATAGTATAGAGTGTGAGCACCCCTTTAAACATGCTATCCTCAAATTCTTTTTTGCAGGTCCCTCCATTTCCAATTAGTTAAACTTTTCCCTATCAATTATATCTGCCATATAGCAAGCACCTTAAAAAGGTACTAGAAGAAGCCTTAGAAATTCCTGGAAATTTTATTCTCCAATTATTCTTATCATTTTCAGACAGTTGATAAGTCGGAGAATAGATCCTAGGATTAAACAGCACACTTGGCATTGCTTGGGTTTACAGCTGGCTGTTCCCAATGAAAGTGAAAAGTCTCGCAATCTGAATCATGTGTAATTACAGTATGACAAGGTCTCTCCTGGGCGATATAAGTTGGCATTTTTCCCAGGACTTGTCACATCATGGGAACCACACAACACAAATAAAAATCCAAAAATAAACATTTTAAAACAATGGCTTAGAGACTACATAAAAAAGAAACTCCACAATTGAGAACTGAAATCGAACAATCCAATCAACAGACATCCCTCAGTGAGAGATGTGAGAAGAATGAAGGGCTCAACCCACAGTGCAGGTGTGTGCTGTGGGGACAGCAACCCCCTCCCCTGTCCCTCCATCCCTCAAGCTGGACAGAAAACCATTAAATATGGCATATACGGGGCAATATCACCACACACACAGAGAAGCAGGGAAATGGTGGTAAAGAGGAAAGAGGTATTTCTGATTTTTGTAATGCCAACTGGCTGATTATTAAGGTGCCTGAACAAAGTTACTTTAAAGAACAACATTTTCTAACAGCCGAGTTGATTTCCCTAACACAATAAAGATTGCTTTTTAAAGTGTATTTTGCCTTGAAGTGAGTGACAGCCAAGTGGCAGTAACGGAGTACCAAGGAGCTCAGCCGGTGCTGCCTTTTGTTTAATCTCCTCTGCAGTGGCTCTACAGACACATGGGAAGAGAGAGGGATTCCATCAAACACCGTCGCCAATACCTGCAGACAGCCTGGCAGTATGCATCCTTAGCGTGGCTTTGAGGACATACAAAACATAGTATCTGTTTATATGTTCATCTAAAGTGCTAACGCATGCTAAGCATTACCTCCTATAGGCCCTGCATATCCCTACCATCTACTAGAAGCTGGATGTATCTATTAAGCAGTCAACAAAGCCCATCAAATTTTCAAACTGCTCAAGTTTTGAAAAGGAGCTCTAAACCTAACAACTAAAGGCACGATCCTACTTCCCATCATACAAGCACTGAAAATAAAAAGAAACACAAATACAAACTCTGCCACCTCAAAGGCACACCACCTTTCTCCTTTCTTTATTCCGCCCCTGAATGTTCAATAATTTCCACATCACTGTAAGCAGAATAGATTTATTATGATGTTACTCTAAGAAACTGCAGGAGCTCTAGATGCCAATAAAGATTACAGATCAAATGGGAGATAACTACTAACCATTGTGTCGACTTAGATAAATAAAGCTGCTCACAAACAAAGCACCTCATTGTATTTGTACTGTTACCTCCAGTAATCCAACTAAAACAACCAGACAGCAGCTTTCCAGAGGCAGGAGGGAATAAAACCAGGATTTTTCTAGAACCTCTTCAAACATGTTTTCAAATGACAGCAATTTTCTTTCCCCAAAAACTGTCCTGAGTCTGTCTCTCTCTGTCTGTCTCTCTTTCCCTCCCTTCCTCCCTCCTTCTCTCTCTCTCTCTCTCTCTCTCTCTCTCTCTCTCTCTCTCTC
>NW_026585686.1:497895-541567 GCF_907164565.1 Psammomys obesus | reverse complement strand
GGGGGGGGGGGGGGGGGGGGGGGGGGGGGGGGGGGGGGGCGGAGGAAGAGGGAACGGGGAACGGCCCGGGGAGCAACGGGGCCCCACGATTGTTTCCTCTCTCGGGCAAAGACATTTTTTTTTTCTCAAGTCTCTTTTGTATGCGAGCCCTACCTCTTTTTGGCCTAGGGAAGCTTTCGTGCAAGTGGAAGACGACTTTCTCCACAAAGTGCTGAATGTTACTGTGCTCCGGGCCGCGCACGAACACCATCCAGTCGTGGGTGAAGCCCTCCACCGTGGGTTTCTTCCTCACCTGGGCGCGGTGCCCCAGCTCCAGTTTCACCTGCACGGCACACTGCGGGCAGGGGGAGGAGAGACAGCCGTGAAACAACAACAGGAAGGCGACCGTCCGCCGCTCAGCGCTGCGCCTGACATTTTTTTTTTCTTCTTTCCCTCCTCCTTGAAACGCACATAAAAGGAAACGCCAGTGCCCTCTGCATCCACGTTTCACGCGCGTGGGCGCGCACACACACACCCCCCGCACACACACACACCCCCAAATACACCGGGCCGGGCCGCAGGGGCCCCGGGAGCCGCGGCACAGCGGCCCGGATTGTAACGGAATGTTACCCCCGGGGGCGCGGAGGGGCTCGGGGCGCGGGGAGGACGCGACCACCGCGGCCAGCGCGACGACGAACGCATCGGTAACAGATCGGGAGACAATCGCAAAGGGGACGCCGGGGGGTGGGGGGGGCTTTCCCCGCATGGGAGGGGAGGGGACCGCGATGGGGTCCGAGGGGTCCTCGCGAGCCCCCTCCCCGAAAGTACCGCGGCGACAGGCACACGCCGAGCAAGTCTTTGTGTACGTGTGTGTGTGCGTGCGTGTGGAGCGCGGTGCCAGGCGGCATGGAAACTACGGGCAGCCTCCGCTGATGGACACAAACTCCCGTGTTCTCTCCTCGCCACGGCGTCCGTGCACGGGGACCAGACGCCGCCCCCGACACACACACACACGCACACGCACGAGAGAACACCCCCAAGGCATTCCGAACTCCAGGCACCCCGCACCCCACGGCGAACAGCCCCCCACGAGCGGCGAGGCCAGCCCGACGGAGCCCCCCGCTGCACGCTCCCGGGAGCCAAAGTGATCGCAAACTCCCTCCCGCCTCCCCCCGACGCCTCCACCCCGGCTCGGAAGGCACGGAGGGCAGGAAGGCAGGGCTGCCGGCGGGGCGCCGCCGAGCCCCGGCCGCGCACCCCGGCCGCCGGGGCAAAGTTGCGAGCGGCGGCCCCGCCGCTGTCAGCCCGCACACGCTCGGGCCGCGGCGCGCGCCGCGGAGAACGCACCATCGTGGCGGCCGCGGCGGCTGCTCGCCGCGTCCCCGGCCCGTGCCCGCAGCTCCCGGCGGCGGCGGCGGCTGAAATATGGCTGTTATTATTCGCCTCCTTCCACCGGGTGTGAGCGAGCGAGCGTGTGTGTATGTGTGCGTGTGTGCGTGTGTGTGTGTGTGTGTGTGTGTGTGTGTGCGGTGTGTGTGCACGCGCGCGCGCGCCTGTGAGCCAGAGGGAGTGTGAGTGCGCTTCTTGGCGAGTGCAAAGAGGCGGGAGGCGCGCGGGGAGGGGGGGGCGGCGGCGAGTGTGCGAGTGAGAGTGTGTGTGTGTGTATGTGTGTGTGTGTGTGTGCGCGCGCGCGCGCGCGCGCCGGGGGAGGGGAGGAGGAGGAGGAGGGCGAGGGAGGAGGGAGAGGCGGCAGCTCCCCGCGAGCAAAACCAACCTTTCTCTAATTGGAACCGCGGAGCGCTGGCGCTGTCTGGGCTGCGGCGGCGCGGGGCGGAGGGGGACGGGGAGAGGAGGAGGGGGGGGGCTTTTATTATTATTATTTTTCGCGTGTACTTACCGAGCTAGCCATGCCTGGGGGCCCGGAGGTTTGCCGGGGTGTTGTGTGCTGCCCCCCCCTCCCCCGCCCCCTTCAGCTGTAATTCATGAAGACGCTGCTATGAATGAGAGCGCGCCCGGGACCGGAGGGTAGATGGCGGACATGCTCTGCCTTGGCCCCCCACCCCACCCCGCGCTCGCTCAGCTCAGCTCGCCAGCTCGCTCGCTCGCTCGCTTATTAAACTCAGCCCTCCCCCCCAAAAAAAAAATAAAGCAAAAGCAGCAGCAGTAGCAGCAGCAGCAGCAGCAGCAGCTCCGGGGCCGGAGGATGAGTCCGGAGCATGCGCCGTGGCGCCTGACACCCGGGCTTCCAGCCTCTCGGGGCGGAGGGAGGGCGCGCGGGCGGGGCGGGGCGCGCGGGGAGGCCGAGCGACCGAGCCAGGGGGAGCTCGAAAGAGCCAATCAGCGGCCGCCGCCCGCAGCCCCGGCGGCCCGCAGCGCCACACTGGAACGCCTCGCTTAAAGTAACAGGTTCCTGCTGGGGGGTGGGGAGGGGGAGGACACGGAGGGAGGGGGCCCGGCGCTGGGAGAGCGGCCGGCTGCCGAGCCGTCCCGGCCCCTGTGCAAACTCCGCTCGCCCTACAATAAAAAACGGATTAAAACTGCTGGAATGTGGCCACCGCCTGGAGCCCCCAGCCGCCCGGGAAGGGCTTTCTGAAACCGGGTCTCGGGCGGTGGTGAGCTCGTTTGGGAAGGGGGAGCGGGGCTTGGCTTTGACTTTCCAGCGTGGATTTTTGTGGGTTTGTGCTGAAATCGCCAAGAGCGCACACCCAAACAAACTTACTTAAACAGAGCGAGAGAAATACACGCGACCAAAAAAAAAAAAAAAAAAAAAAACAAAAAAAGCCTCCAAATTGCGATCTCTGAGACGGAGCAGCCCACAGCAACCTTCAATCCCTTTCCCTGCCTGCTCCCGCTCCGCCCTCCTGCCACCGCCACTGAAAACTTAGAAATGAAATGAACCCGAAACAAGAGTGTCATTTCCTTCCGAGGAATCGCCTCCCGCCTTGGTGAAACCCCGGCTAGGCAGCTTCACAAAACCGTTCCCAGGTGAGGGCGGGACGCCTGGGAGCGCCCGGGACCGACCCTTGGGGACACGGCTTCCCGGTTGTTTTCTTCGGGAGGCTTCCCCCGCTGACGACCTGCTGGGTTGCATCAGGGTCTGGCCTCTCTGAGGACGCACCCGGCTACTGGGAGCCTTGAAATAGATAAGTTAATACCGACTGTAACGTGCATAAATTGGATCATAATCTTTAGGCATATTGGTGACAGCCAACATAATCCGTCTCTGGGTATTAATCCATTTAGGCTCCCGGGTGACAGCCCGTCGCAGGAGTGTTCCAGAGTCGCTCTTCTAAAAAATGCTCCTCTGGCTCCAGTTGTATTTTGTCTCGGTAGCCATGGGTGAAATATCAAGCCATACGTGGGGCGAATGAAAAAAAAAAAAAAGTTATTAGCTCCCTTTAGAAACACAGACAACCTTTAAAAAGGAAACGGATAAGATCTAGAGGAGATACGAAAATGAAAGATGGGTGTGACTTTGTTTCGTTAAATAAAGCTCTTGTACCTTTCTGCCTCTTTACTCCTTTCTTGAGCTGGTTTGGGGTGGTGGCTGCTTTCCAGACTTTATCTTTTGTTCACCACCCTTTTTCTCTCGGATTGCCAACTCCTCTCCTTCTCTCGCTGTGTTTTTGTCTCTCTTCCTCTTTCCGACTCAACTTTATTGCTTTTCTATTTCCCTCACGCCCAGAGACCGTCAAAACACAAGTTGGCCCTTGCACTGAAGATTTCAGAATAACGGGACCCAGGTTCTCCATGAGCATGTTCAGTTCTTCCCATAGCTCACGGAGTAGATGATGGGAATCAGGATCACTTCCAGCCAAGTCCAAAGCAACTCAAGTACTGCGGATTCTCCCAAAACCGATAGTCCCATTCTCCAGGATTTAGCACAGAGGTGGGGAAAATGTCTGAGGGGGAAGGAAGCTTCCTTCCAAGTCCAAGGACACATTTCTCAACCAAGTCCATGAGTGCGTGTCATTCTGTACGCACAGGTGTGCTTCTGTGTGGGAACGCTGTTTGCATGTACACAGACCTACTATGTGTGGTATGCGAGTGAGGGATGGCTATCTACTGGGCTTTATTACACCATTTGTCAAAAAACAGATTGCAGAGGACAACTTTGGGATGCTGAGATTGGAAGCTGAAGGTTATATGAATGTCTTTAGTAAAGCCATTTCTACCGAGTGGTGACCATTCAGCGTTTGCACTGGTTCTGGAGTTGATCTCTTCAGAAAGGAGAACTTGGGTTTGTAAGAGGGTTTCCCTGACCAACCCCTGCACACACTACTTGCTTGTGTGTTGTGGTGTGTGTGCGTAATTTTTCTCATTTCCCGTTTATTCCAGCAACCACAAATAAATCATAGAATCTGACAGCGTCTTTCCCCAACACCCTTCCTTTCTCAAAGAATGCTTTAAAGCCCCCTTTTGAATATAAAGTAATTCCTCTACTGCAGACGCTGGAGATTTAAAACCTGCCGGTAGATGGCGCACAGACCCCTTCCACCAGCGTCCTTACGTGACCCTCCTTACAACAAAAAGACTTCGACCAGGAAAAAGAAAAAGAAAACACAACCCAGAATACTCTAGGCTCAACTTTGAACAAAGGAATTTACACCAGCCTTTCCGCTGGTAGCTGCATTAATAAGTTGGCTGTTAACAGCAATAAAGCTGTGATAACAAATGTGTTTCTTTTTCATTTATCCTGAAAATCTTCACAGTTTGAGGTGCAGATGTGGGAAAGCAGTCCTTGACAACAAGGTAAGTGTAGAAAATGCACGCAAATGGAATAGTGGATCACACTTGAAAGGCTGAAGCAGGAGCCTCTAGATTTCAAAGCCAATCACAACTATGTGGCAAGCCTGGGCAGCGTGAGACATTGTCTCAACAACCAAAAATGTACTGAAGATATATATATATATATGTTTTTTTAAGACGAACATCAATGTTAGGTAGCAAATAATAGGAATAATTAAAATAAAGGGATCAATGATAAAAGCATTGTCCAAATAGAAATTCCCTCGTGGAAATTCATACTGTGATGTATGCGCATGCTCCTGAGCCTAACTTCGTGCACCAACACCAACACCACGTCGCCACTGGTTTGGCTCAAGCCTTTTTACCTCATTATTCTGCTGGTTTGGCACTTCAGACCAGTTTGGATGTTTCTGCCAGAACAAAAGGAAAAGATAACCTTTCAGTGTTATAAAGTACCCTAAAATAGATTTTACCTCTTCACTGTGACAGGTTATTGGTACGAAGATTCAACCAATCAAATGGAACAAAAAAGTAGCCATTGTCCATTCTTCGCTGTATGGGTTTGTCAGGAAAGAGGGAGGTCCACAGAAAACTGTTAGGTAACAGAACAGACAGTAGACATTTGCTGGCTGTACATTCAGAATAACTAAGGGTATTCCCCCATGATGGCCTGTTGTTTTCCTTTGTTTGCCTGCTTAGTGAAATACATTCATACATCTATTTAACGAAAGCTAGGGCTTCCAGCATGGGAAGCCGGCATCCTACACTCCCAGACCCCTGTCATTCTTACAGCATTAGATTCTAGCTCTGTTCTGGAATGATGGAAAGCTGCCTGTTAATCTTCAAAGAGAAAAAAGAATCAAGATATTAATAAAACATCCTAGCTTTGAGATAAATTTTTTCTGCAAGTTGTTTCAATTAAATGTGTGTTTTACCCACAGCTATTGCACTGAGGTTCCAGTGGGGCGAGGGAGACGTTTTCATTCACTCACTATCCATGGATCTCAGTGTGTACAAGGCTTCATGCTGCTTATCTTACATAATATCCTTTGCCCCCCTGCACACTCCTAAACTGGGTAGAGTGGACACAGTGGTTAGCCATACACTTGGAGGTAGAAGCGTGGGGATTTAGAAGTTCAAGGTCAGTCAGGCCATGGTGGTACAATCCCAGCATTCAGAGAGGCAGAGGCATAAAGATCATTGTGAGTTCAAGGCCAGCCTGGTCTACAAAGTCAGGCGAGCCAAGCCTACACAGAGAAACCTGGTCTCTTGAGGAAAACAAAACAACAACAACAACAAAAAAGAAGTCCAAGGGTATCCTTGACCACATAGAGAACTTGAGGCTAGCCCGGTCTGTATGAGAATTTATCTTTAAAACAATTTAATAAGAGCCTGATGTGGTGGCTCTTTAATCTCAGCACTTGAGAGGCAGAGGCAGGTGGTCGTCCGAGTTAGAGGCCAGGCTGGCTTACAAAGTGAGTTCCAGGAAAGCCAGGGCTACACAGAGAAACCCTGTCTCAAAACTAAAAACAACAACAAAATAATAAAAATAAGATAAGGATGAATGCTCATTCCTACAAAGGCCATGGCTCCATCACACAGGGGAGGGGTTTCACCAAAACCATTTCTTCTTATTTTTAATTTCATAATACCTAAGTCTGAGATAGTTGTGTGTGTCACACATGCGCAAGCAGCATAGAAATCTGACTCAAACAGCCAAAGGCCAAGAAACAGCAGCGGCAGAAGTTAGAAGCCGTGACTGTTGCCCTCAGTTCTACCTTTTAATACCTGAAAAAGGAGAAGGATACTGCAGCAAATTCCTGATGTCCTTTTCCTTGAACTTAAGTGTTTCTATGCTTGCTTTCTTGGAGTTCTTTTAGGGGAAAACAAATTCCACAATGAAAAAAAGCACTAAGATCAGAAGCTGAGAAACCCTGTTTCTCATGGAAGGATTTCTTTGGGACAGCACATGCTTAATATTATAACTAACTCATGGTTCTAGGGTAGTGTGTAGGGGACACACTGAATACACCTTAATATCCACTCAGCCACCTACTGTAAAGGCCAGTTTTAGACATAATCAATGTATCAGGCTTGTTTAACCCACAGAGCATCTTCGTGTGTAAATTATTCCCCAAGAGTCATTTAAGCAACACATTTATACATTCAGAACATGAATGCCTCTGAAGTAATAATTTATTAATATGGTAGGCTGTATCCCTAATTTAATAAATAGCACCTCAAGGCCTGAAAATTAATCGAGGATGTTATGTAGGATGAGCAATATGAAGCACTGTAAATATTGAGATCCACTGATAGTGAGTGAATGAAAACGTCTCTCTAGCCCCACTGGAACCTCAGTGAAATAGCTTTAGGTAAAGCACACATTAAATTGAAACAACTTGCAGGAAAATTTATGTCAAAGCTAGGATGTTTTATATTATCTTGATTCGTTATTTCTTCACAGACTATTAAGCAGCTTTCCATTATTCTGCTTTTTTATATATTATTATTGCTGTTGTGTTTCTGTTTCTGGGACAAGGTCTCATGTAGCCCGAACTCACTCAACACTACAGTTCTTGATCTTCTGCTGCTGTCTCCCAAATTCAGGAAGAAAGGCATCTGCCACTTTATCACTCCTTTCGTGTGTGTGTGTGTGTGTGTGTGTGTGTGTGTGTGTATTTGGACATTTTTATGAGTATATACTGTGCGTAGATCACAGATCAACATTATGTGTCTCTCTCTGGCACTCTCCTCCTTTTTCCATCAGAAAGGACCTGTCCATAATCCTAGAGATTATCAGTTCTGGTAGACTAGCCAACCAATAAGCTCCAGGGATGGATCCACTCTCCACTGGACTCTGCCCCTAACCCCCACCAGCAAGGGATGGGTTTTACAGACAAGCACAGCATATCTACCCTTTATGTAGGCAGCCTCCCTCATGTTTATTTTTATTTTATTTTTATGTGTGTAGGTGTCTTGACTTCATATATGTCTGTATACCACGTGTGTGTCTGGTGTCTGCAGAGGCCATAAGAAGCCGTCAGATCTCCTGAAACTGAAGTTACTGGTAGTTGTGAGAGGCCATGTCTGGGTGCTGGGGATCTAACTTGGGTCCTCTGAGAGAGCAGCCAGGGCTCTAAATTGCTGAGACATCTCTCCAGCCCTTTCAATCATTTATGATTTGATCACTTTGATTTTTAGTGGAAATTTTGTTTATTTTCAGCCCACCTCTTCCATTCATATATAGTGAATTGGTAGGCAAAAATAATCATTTTATCTTAAACATAAACTATATTTTGCCTTATTGGGAAAATATGAAAAAAAAAAGTCACGTGTAAATGTTAATACAGATGCAAAATAATCAATTAAAGAACAGGAAGGGAAGGGAAGAAAGAAAAAAGGAAGGAAGGGAGGGAGGGAGGTAGAAGGTAAGGAGGGAGGACATAAAGGAAAGAAGGGGAGGAAAGGAAGGCAGGCCTTCTATATACTAAATGTGTGACAGTGTCTTAGAAATAAAATAAAACCTCTAAGAAGTGAGAGATTTACTACCTTCTACTAGGATCAAGTATTTTGGCTGGTTTAAGCAATTTACCGTCAGTCCTGAATAATCCAAGAGTATATTACCCACTTCCTATATAATCCACAATGGAAAAATCTATGTGGATGGATTATTTTTAATGTAAATCTGTGTTAGAAGTAGATTTTGTTTTTTTTTTTTGTTTTTACTCTACAAAATATATCCGACTGCATTTATTTGTTAATTTCCATTTACAGTTTTCCTCGCAGAAAAGTTTATTTATTAATCTCTTCTTTCTCATTTGGAACTTTTTCTATTTTTTTCTTGGACAGTGTCTATTCTTTACTTCCAGCTGACCCGGACACTCTCTACATCGATCAGGCTGGCCTCACACTCACAGATGCATCCACATGCCTCTGCCTCCCTAGTGCTGGGATTAAGGGTGTGTGTCATCACACCCGGCAGTAAATCTTCTGTCATTAAGGGTTTGTAGCTCTCCTGGTACAGCACTGCACAAATGAGGCGGTGACAGAAACCTGCAACCCCAGCCCGAATTCAAGGTCGCCTTCAGCTAAATACCAAATCCAAGACCAGCCTCAGCTACAAGAAAGCCTTTCCAAACAATACAAAACAAACAGGAAAATGATTTTTTTTTTTTTAGTTAGCATACAAAGTAATTGGTTTCATGATGGCATTTTTTTTTTAAACATCTTTATCGTGTTTTGAATTCACCTCATCTGCTGTCCTCTGTCACCATCCTTCTGCTTCCTACATCCTTCCCTCCTCCTCCTTCCTAAACAGTCCCAGTTTGTTTGTTTTGGGTTGGGGTTTGAGACAGGGTTTCTTTTCATAGTCTCTGGCCTCACAGAGATCCATCTGCCTGCCTCAGGCTCCTGTGTGCTGGGATGAAAGGCATGAGCCACCACTGCCCAGCCAGTCCCAGTTTTTATTATCAGATCACAATATGTTAAGAAAAACTTTTGGGAGGGCTAGAAAGACAGTTCAGTGGTTAAGAGTATGTTCTGGTCTTGGACATCAAGTTCTGTTCCCAGTATCCATGCCAGGTGGCTGGCTCATACTCACCTGTAACCTCAGATCCAGGAAGATCTGATGCCTCTGGCTTTTGAGGGCACCCTCACTCACAGGCATATATGCACACACAGGCACTCAGCACGTGTGTGTGTGTGTGTGTGTGTGTGTGTGTGTATAATCTTAAAAATATTAAATCTAAAAAGTAAATTTTTTTTTCTAACAAAAAATTCTAAATTGTATTAAGCAATTTGTCATTCCATATATAGACTTCTTTCATAAAGAACTATTGATTTAGGAAACAATAGATACTACTGATGGGAAACAATGAATGTTCATTACCAGTCTGCTAAATCAGAAGAACCATTGGAAACTATTACCCATTATAGCAGCATTAGACAACCTCAGTGAAATCAGATAAGGGAAAGCTAATGAAGGACTCTCCTCTAAACTGCATATAATAGCAATTTGGGGGAGATTTCAAGTTCTAACCAGGAGATAAAAATGACTAATGAATAGCAAAAGAACTGTGTTTCTAAACTATTGGACCTCTAATATTTATGATTTCAATCTTCTGTCTTATGTTTCATGGCTTTGACATTTTGAGCAGTTTGCTTCAAGATGTAATACAAGGAAAGGCAAACAGCATCACCTGTATAGTATTCCTGCCCAAAATGTTCATCTTGAACCTAACCATGAGGAAGAAATTACCATGTACTTGCATAAGTGGCTTTTTCTCTCTTTAGAATATCAATATTATAAAGGAGAAATATGGAACAATAGAAATTCTTCATGTTAAATTTGACTAGAGAAACATGACAGCCCCATAAAATGAATGCTTAATTGTTGCCTGGATTCCAAACCTGAATCAAACACAGACACACAGACACACAGACACACACACACACACACACACACACACACATACACACCAGCCAAAAGAAGCTGGAGAAAGTTAAGTTAAACAGCTGCTGCATAGAAGATGACACAATTTTACTAAGAATTACTTTCTTGATGTTCTAATGATGTTATAGTTACAGAGAGGCATTCTCCTGTGGCCTAGAAATCATAAACGCAAGTGTTTAGGGCAACGTTGTCATGATAACTACCACTTACTCTTGGGTAGCCAGTTGAAACAAGCAAATAGTAATGACAAACAAGCAAAGATATACCTGTAAACCAAGATTAAAAAGAGAGAGGCATATACAGAAGAATTGAGCTGGTCGTTGTGTTGCCTGTTATATGATTTGTCTTCTTTCCAAATATAAATGTGTCAGAAGATTTTTTTGTTTGTTCGTTTGTTTTTGTCTTTTGAATCAGGGTTTCTCTGTGTAGCCTTGGTTGTCTTGGAGTCAATTTGTAGATCAAACTAGCCTCGAACTCACAGAGATGCCCCTGCTTCTGCCTCCCTGTGTGCTGGGATTACAGGCATGTGCCGCCATGCCGCCTAGCTTCAGGGGGTATTTTAATACTCAGAATTCAATACTTTTTTTTTTTTTTTCTTTTGAGACAGGGTCTCTCTCTGCAGCCCTGGTTGGCCTAGACCTCACTTTGTAGACCAGGCTGGCCTTGAACTCTCTGGTATCTGCTGGGTTTAAAATGTGCACCAACTGGTCTGGCTGACCTTGAATTTAGGATCCTCCTGCCTCCAGCTTGTACTGTCACACCTGTTTTATGAAGTCCTGGGGATGAACCCAGGCCTAGTGCATTTACAAGTGCTTTACTTTACATCCCTAACTTTTTTTTTCTGTTTTTCTTTCTTTCTCAGATTGAGTCTATATCTACCTTACATTTTCTCCTTTTTCTCTACAGTTAAATTTCCATTCGAATCGAATGTGATGGCTTTTGATTGACATAGGTGAGGTCAGCTCTTGGGTGATCTCAGCTTTTCCTTGGCAACAAGGACAGCAAAAGAGAGCAGGACATAGGACAGGGGCTTACCCTGTGCTGCTGAATTAGTGACAACATTTTCACTGAATGTTCTTTCAAAAGTAGATGCTGTGTATGAAAGGTTTCCCTCATGAGATTACAGCAATTTAAAGGTCATTCAATTCTACAGACCACTTAATTGTGCCCCATTAAGCATTTCTCAAAAAAAGAAGCGTGTGTGTGTGTGTGTGTGTGTGTGTGTGTGTGTGTGTGTGTGTGTGTGTATTTAATGGCATTCAAGGACTGCCAATATCAGCATTGTCTAACTTAGATATTTTTTTTTTCCTGGCTTCCCTCACTGACCTGATGTATAATGCTCTGACTTTTCCTTTTTACTGCTCAAGGGCAGCTGGGTAAGTGGCCTTGGCCCACTTAGAAGCCATCTAATGCTTTTGTTCTCAGTTAATATTTTTCTCTAAAGGTCACCTACCTCTGACACCTGTCAGGTTGCAGTTCTCATAATCAGGAATAGGACCTTCACATGATAAAGTGCAGTGAGCGCACTGTCCAAAGACTGGCCAACATAGCAGATTGACCATGGCTGATTAAAAGATTGCTCTGTGAGATCTTGTTTTAGTCCCAGGTTCCTTGTGGGCTCTCCTTGCTAACCAGGTGCCAGAGGTAGAAATGTGGAGAGAGAGAAAAGAACAGAGTGGAGAGCTCCAAGTTAGAAAGCAGAGAGGCAGCAGGTACTCCAACGCCTGCGAAAGGGTAGTAGAGGCCACTGAGTGGAAACAGGGAGGGGGGAGCCAAATGAAGAGCAAACAAATCCAAACCACTAAGATAAACATAGAGCCAAAGCACAATACAAAATGTATGGCAAATCTGAATATAATTAAAATATTAAGGGGAAATTCTTTGACTCCAAGGAAAAGAGTTTAGAGAATGCTTTTGAGTTGTATTCAGTAGCCTGTGTACAGAAGCCGTGATTGTATACAGCTAGTCCAAACCATCTTAAAATTAATTAGTTCTGATATTTTGGTTCTTGATTCAGCTATGGCTAACCAATTAAAAAACAAAACAAAACAAAACAAAAACACCGGAAAGTTTCTTCGAGATTTTCAGAATTTTTAAGCTTTCCTTCAACTAGAGCCTTAATCCCCTAATAAGTTTAGGGAGGTTGCTCTGTGGTCTGACTTGGAACTACACCAAAGCAGGGCCTTAAGGCAGCACATGTGCACATGGCAAAGGAAAGATGTAAAGACAGTTTTCGGGTCATGATGCAAGATATTCTAGATAGTTTTGTCTTGTCTTCCTTTTCTGTTTTTGTTTGTTTTGTTTTTTGTTCTTTTGTTTGTTTTTTGTTTTTTTGAGACAGGGTTTCTCAAACCCTAGCTGGCCTCGATTTGCTTTGTAGATCAGGCTGGCCTTGAACTCAGAGAGCTCTGCCTACCTTTGCCTCCCTGAGTGCTGGGATCAAAGGCTTGTGCCACCACAAGCCACACCACACTTATTTTTGTCTCCTTGGTTCAACACCTTGGTACAATTTTTTTTTTTTTTAATCTGGACATCCAAAGTGTTGTTTGTTGTCTTGTTTGGAAAGAAATTATGGGAAAATTGGGATTCCTCTAATCCTATTTATAGTAAAAGAACAATTACCAGCTGGGCGAAGTGACCCACCCCTGGAACCCCAGCACTGTGGGGTGCAGAGGCAGGCAGTTTGAGTCCAGCCTGGTCTAGGACAGCCAAGACTATACAGAGAAACCCTGTCTCAAAAATAAAATAAAATGAAAGAAAGAGAAAAGAAATGAAATGAAAATTGCCACAATCATAAGATTGTTTTTCCTCTACTCACCTATTTGAAAAATTGTTGACTGACTGAGCAGAAAGTCTCCCTAACACTATAGATTAATTTAACAAATATTTATGATGCACCTGTGATGGGTGTGTAAAGCACACAGAAATGAAGTTTGTAACTTCAAAAAGAGTTCTTTTCTTTTTAAGATTTTATTTATTTATTTATTTATTTAATAAATATTAGGGCTCTAAGAAGGCAGTAGAGGGTGTAGATGGTTGTGAGCCACATGTGGGTGCTGGGAATTGAACTCAGGACCTCTGGAAGAGCAGATAGTACACTTAACCACTGAGCTATTTCTCCAGCACCCTTCAAAAAAAATTCTGTGGAAATGTAATTGGCGAGGGAGCAGGGTGTAGCTGTGAGTAAAAGACACACTCCTTTAATCCTAGCACTTGGAGGTCAAGGATCTTTAGGAGTTCAAGGTCAGCCAGGGATATATAGTGAGACCCTAGCAAGAAAGGAAAAAATCTTGCCTGTATTGGGCAAGTTCTCTACCACTTAGCTGCATTCCCAGCCCAGAAAGTCAACTTGGTTAAAGCAGTGTTGCCTGAAAGAAAGGGAAATAAACATTGTCCTTTCCAACATGGCAGCCTTGCAGCGGCATGCAAATGTTAGGGCAGTACTGGGTGATGCTGAGGGAAAGCAAGCTTTTGAGCACCTACAATTACAGAGTGCATGCCGTCAGGAGGATAAAAGACGCCTTCTTAGAAAATAAAGACAGGAAAGCTCCGGTAGAAATTTAATCTCTGGTGCATAATGCCAAAAAGACCTTGAAATAATCCATCAACAAGTCCAAACTGGCTATGTATTGGACTGGCAAACTGATCCTTGATGACCAAGAAAGGCCCAAGATCTAAGAGTCAAGGACTAGGAAGCAGCTAGCAACAGCGCTGACCACCTTCAGAGTCCATTCTATGAGTGGAGCCTCCTAACACTGGCTGAGCATAACCTCTTGCTCTCCCAGCACCACAGCAACTGATAAACTGAGACCCTGTTTGCATTCTGTCCCAGCCATACTGTGTGACAAGATGGTTATCATTCCCTATTTGGGGTGTCAGAATGAAGAACGGGAGATCAGTCAGAATAATAGTATGTATTATCTTGTCTCCTCTCCACTCCACTCCGCCCCATCTTGTAACTCACCCACTTTTGTGTAGAGCCTATGCAGACCTTGTGTCTCGGTCCTTAATGATAAACACAATTGTCTCTCTATTCTTTTGTTAAAAACAACTCATTACAATGATAAAGGACAGGTAGCAAGGTGTGGTGGTGCATGCCTGTAATTCCAGCATTTAGGGAGGCAGAAGTAGGCAGATCTCTGTGAGGCCAGCCTGGTCTGCGAAGAGTCCAGGATAGCCAGGGCTACACAGAAAAACCCTGTCTCAAAAAAGCAAGCAAAGAAACAAGCAAACAAAAAGAAAAGAAAAAAGAAAGGGGAGGTAAATACAAGAAAAAAGAGAAGCCAAAAAGGATAGGCCCTAGAACTTACATAAAGAACTAAGGAAATCTGTCATAAAACAATGTGTTACAGGCTGGAGAGATGGCTCAGAGGGTAAGAGCTCTGGCTGTTCTTCCAAAGGTCCTGAGTTCAATTCCCAGCAACCACATGGTGGCTCACAACCATCTATAATGAGGTCTGGCCGCCTTCTTCTGGCATGCAGGCAGGAAGGATATTGTATAAATGATAAATAAATAAATCTTAAAAAAAAAACAAAAACAATGTGTTACAAACAAAATTCAAGGCTGGAGTGATGGCTCCCTGCTTATGAGAACTTGTTACTCTTGCAAAACATCAAAATTCCATTCCCAATACTGACAGGATGGTCACGCCATCTGTAGCTCCAGTCCCAGGGCATCCAATAGGCATGCATGCAGGCCAAACCCTCATGTAAAATAAGGGGGACCCTAGTGGCATGTGCCTTTAATCCCCGAATTTAGGAGGCAGAGGCAGGTCTCTGAGTTCAAGGCCAGCCTGGTCTACAGAGTGAATTCCAGGACAGCCAGAGCTCTGGGGGGAAAAAAAGAAAGAAAAGAAAGAAAGAAGGAAAGAAAAAGACCTAATACTTTTTTGAAAACATGCAAATACTTCTCATTGTAGATTCCTTGAACTGGGGATAGTGACTGTGGTGGTTAATACTGTCAGCTTCTGGGCAGACTGTGACGGAGTGTATAAATTAGGCTAATTGAGGTTTAAAGACTCACCTGAGCTTCCAGAAGCGCCCTTCTATGGGCTGGTACACTGGACGGTGAAAAGGAGAGACCCCGCTGAGCACCAGCATTCATCTCTGCTGTCTGACTGCAGATACAATGTAACCACCTGTTTTAAACGCCCTAAGCAAGCCCTGGGTGGTGGTGCCCGCCTTTAATCCCAGCACTCCTGAGGCAGAGGCAGGCAGAGCTCTAAGAGTTCCAGGCCAGCCTGGTCTACAAAGCAAGCCTAGGACAGCCAAGGCTCCACAGAAAAACCCTTTCTCCACCAAAAGCAACCAAACAAACAAACAAAAACAAAATCAAGCTCCTGCCGCTGTGATGTCTCAGCCATGTTCTTTGATCTCAAACTGTAACCCCAAATAAACCCTTCTTTTCTTGAAACACTTTTACTGGAGCATCATATTACAGCAACAGAAAAGTAACTAAGAGACCGATTATCACAGCAGTAGTCATCTAGAGTCTAAGGCAGGAGGATCAGTGCCAGCTTAGCCTATGTTAAGACTCATGTCAGAAAGGAGAATGGGGGTCCTCCAGATGTCATATTTCCCGGAACAATCTTCTTGTTAAATAGCAAGAACTTCACAATTTAAGAATGGAAACTCAAGGACATTCATTAAGCAGGCTTCCATCTTACTAACCAACACTGTCTAGAGTAAGACCCAATGGTCCTCCGTTTTTCAATTGGGATGAGCTAGAAACTCTACTTTTTAGATTTACTTATGCTCACGAGTGTTTTGCCTATATCTGTACATGCACCGTGTGCATGCTTGGTGCCCATGGATCTGCTGGAACTGGGGTTACCAATGGTTGTAATCTACCATGTGGACGCTGGAAACTGATCCCAGGTCTCTAGAAGAGCAGCCAGGGCTCTTAACCTCTGTGTCATGGCTGCAGCCCCTGAGTCAGAACACTCTTAACCCTGGTGTTGCGGTGGCGGTAGTCCTTAACCCCGTTTCTCCACTATACCGTAGCTTTTTTTTTTTTAACCATATTGTTCATTTCCAAAGCTGCTTTGCGTTTTATGAGCAGAAACCTTGGCAGATAAGATCGAGAAAGGTAACTGTTGAGATGTCTTCACCGGATTGGACTTGTTTGGAGCCAAGAGTTCATTGAACTCATGTATAAAAAAGTGAAAATGCAACAAAATAATAGGAAATCAATCTTAGCAAGATTTTTTTTTTCCCCAATAAAAGCATTGATTCAAATATAACTTGGCTAACCTACTCCTGGATGTCAAAGATAAAATGATTTAACTTTTTGGTAAGAGAAACATTTGGCATCTCTGGGGAGCAGCAGCAATGTCTGAGCCAACCATGTTTCAAAAAGGAAGCTCTTTGACATGAGAGCTTGTCTCCAACTGGCAGGGCTTAGAAGCAGACATTCCTAAAATAACAAATTTTAGATATTTTATTATAAAAATAGCAAAATGTTTCCAGGGCTTCTTCTCTCTCTCTCTCTGTGTGTGTGTGTGTGTGTGTGTGTGTGTGTGTCTTTACCCCTGAGTGTCTTCCTTTATTGGTTTCCACCTTAACACTTTGAAACAGAGTTCTTCACTTGAGTTTCATTACAGCACACTCCCAGGAGCCACCTGTCTTTGCTAGCCCCACCCATGTGCCACTCCCAACTCCAGTGTTACAGACACGTGCACCATTTTAATGTGAGTTCTGGGGTCACATTAAAACACAGATCCTGTCTTAGTTTGTTCTGTGTTGGTGTGATAACACACCAGTAGAGAGACCAAAAGCAACTTGGTGGAGGAAAACACTTGGGATTACATTTCCTCGTAATAGTCCATCATTGAGTGAAGTCAGGCCAGGAACTCCAGCAGAGAACATGGAGGAATACGGCTTGCTGCACATGGGGTGGGGGGGGGGGGGGGGGGCGCACCACCACAGTGGGCTGGACCTTACCACATCAACCATCAATGAAGAAAATGCTCCCATAGCCTTGTGTACTGGCCAGTGTGACAGGGCCCTTTCTCAGGTGCCCTGGTCTGTGTCAGGTTGACAAACACTCATCAGCACAGATTCTCGATATTGCACAGGAAGTGTTCTTACCCACAAGAGCCATCTGGCCAGCCCCAAAGTAGTATTTTTAAAAACCACATGTCAGTTTCTATGTTTGTTTGCTTTCCTTCTGTGGATACAACTAATCCTCTAGGTGATAATTCTCTCTTAAAAAATAAAGCTAGGGCTGGAGAGATGGCTGCTCCTCTGTAGAGCCAGAGTTTAGTTCCCAGCTCCAGATCAGGCACCTAACAACTCTTCATTCCTGCTTCAGGCCATGTGACATCTGATGTTTTCTTCGTCATCTGCAGGTACCCGCACATGTGTCTCTCTCTTTCACACACACACAGGGTTTTTTGTTTTGTTTTGTTTTGTTTTGTTTTGTTTTGTTTTAAAGAAAGGACACTAAGATAACAGTCTGGCCTTTCTGAGTCTTGACAGCATTCATTTACTAGTTACTGAAAAGCCATTTTCAGGAGGGGAAAAAAATAAAAACTTTTTACAATAGTCTCCAAACCAGGAAGGCTGTGAAGGCAGATTGTGATTTTGAGGACAATTGAGGTAACACAGTAAAGACCTCACCTCAAAAGGAAGGTCTGATGGTAAGAAGAAATGGGCAAGAATAACTTGAATGTATTAATTACTTTTCCTTTTTTTTAAATTACAATAAAAAATTGATTTTGTGTTATTATTTTATGTGTATAAGTGTTTGGCTGTATGTATGTACCACAAGCATTCCTGATGCTCAAAGAGGCCATAAGAGGGCCTTGAAATCACCAGAACAGGAGTTACGGATGGTTGTGAGCCACCACATGGGTGCTGGGAATCAAATCTGGGTCCTCTGGACGAGCAGCCAGTGCTCTTAAATATTGAGCTGCCTCTCCAGACATCTAATTACTTTTCTAATTGTTATGACAAAAACCTGATAGAGGCTACGGCTACGTAAGGAAAAAGGGGTTTCTTTTGGCTCAACTTCTGACAATATGGACATTGGACATCCTGGTAAAGGACTCAGGGAGGAGAAACCTGAGACAGCTGATTATATGGCAGGCACGGAATGCATTAAATTCCACACCTAAAGCAAAGGACGTGAGGCAGTAGCCAGGAGCTAGGGTCTGTTCAGTGCTAGAATTCGAGCTTGTACAAGGCTCTGGTTTTAATCTCCACTGTCTCTCCACTAAAAATAAGGGGGGGGGGAGTGACTAAATTGAACCTATCAGCACACTTATCCTATTTGACCTGAGCAAATGTTGGAGGTTATTGATTTAAAATAACATGGACAAGGGCAGTCTCCTGTGTTTGTCTGCTCCAGATCCACTCAGCCATTTCACCTTGTCTATTGGCTGAAGCTGTGAGCCCTTTAGGGATGAAAAGAATGTGGCGCAAATATCTGAATGCTTAATCACCAGAGAGTGGAAAGGTTTGAGAAGGATTAGGAGGCATGGCCTTGTTAGATAGAGTAGGTGTGGCCTTTTGGAAGAAGTGTGTCACTAATATTTCAAAAGCCTGCACCAGGCCCAGTGTCTGTCTCTGCCTGCAAATCAGGATATAAAGCTCTCAACTACTGCTCTAGCACCATGCCTGTCTGATTTCCTCCATTATGATGATGGAATAACTGTCTGAAACTGTAAGCAAGCTCCCAAAAATGTTTTTGTTGTTTGTTTAGTAAGAGTTGACATTGTCATGGTGTCTCTTCACAGCAATAGAACAGTAACTAAGACAAAGAACAACTTGTTTCTAGAATCATGTCACCGATATGAGACAGATATGGAGAATCTCTGCTCAGCCAAACACTCTTAAAACCAATTTGTGTTTGAGGAAATATTTTGCATATTATGTTATATTGATGCAAGGTTTTACTATGTAAACCTGGCTGGCCTGGAACTGGTCTTAACTGGGCATGGTGGCACACCCGTAATCCTAGCACTCAGAGAGGCAAAGGTAGGTGGATATCTGTGAGTTCGAGGCCTGCCTGGTCTACGAAGAGAGTCCAGGACAGCCAAAGCCACACAGAGAAACCCTATCTCAAAAAATAAACAAACAAAACAACAAAAAAAAGAGGCGGCCTTGAATTCAGGGAGAGCCTCTGCCCCCCAAGTGTAGGAAATAAAGGCACAAGCCACTATGCATGGCCTTCAGTGATTTTTTTTATTTTTTATTTTTAATTATTATTATTGTTATTATTGGTTTTTGGAGACAGGATTTCTCTATGTCTTTGGCAGCTTTGGCTGTCGTGAAACTCACTCTATAGACCAGGCTGATCTCAAACACACAGAGATCCACCTGTTTCTGCCTCCTGAGAGCTGGGATTAAAAGTGTGTGCCACCACCACCTGGCTTAATGATTATTTTTTAAAATTCTGTTTGGAAGATTACTCAGAATCATCACAAAAGTTCAGGGACTATTACAGTGGAGTCTTGCTAAGGTCGCTAAGAGGATTGCTTGAGCTGGTATGGAGCTCAGTTCAAACATAGCATGGCAAGAACAGATGTGTAATCTAGAAGTAGGGTGGGGGTCAGCGAATGGACAAATCCTGAGCAGGCACAGCAGAGAAAATTACACTCTGGCTGACCAACCCAGCACGATTCAAATTGTTAGGGATTCATTCCGTGTTCCACACCATCTTGAAAGTTCTGTGTGTGTGCAGTTGTGGTGTATCTCAGACAGAATGGTGCTGTTTAGGTGCCCTGGATTTCAAGTGCTTTAGTTTATATTTCAAGTCAAAGAGAAGAGCTCAGATTTGGGATTTAATAACATTAAGAGAGGTGGGGTGAGGTGGCACAGGCCTTTAATCCCTCAATTTGGGAGAGGACTAGCAGATGTCTGAGTTCTAGGCCACCATGGCTTGCATAGCAAATTCATTCCAGTACAGCCACGGCTACAAAGCTAGACCCACTCTCAAACAAACAAACAAACAAACAAAACCAGAAAGAAAGAAAAGACTATTTAAGAGCTACTTCCGATCATAGCTCTAAAAAGTGGAGAGAGAGGTTAGCCTAGGAGAGGTGTGGGCCCTATTTTCAATCCCAGCATCAAAAGAGTATTTGCACAAAGCAGCAATTTAGCTAAGACATTAAGTCCCTTTACATAACAAAGAGGCCAAGGAAGTAAAGAAAGTGAAGTAGGAGCTAATGCCATTAGGCTTAAAGGTATACTAAGTTGGGGGGTAGAATCTAGCAGAATTTCACTGAATTAAGCAGTCAATGGGAAAAGAAAAGGGTTTTCAAAGTGATATTGGGGTCTGTGTTCTCCTTCTAGGGTTTCAAGATAAACCTAGAGATTTTGTTATATGAAGAATGTTTATATTCCCATGGACTTGTTCTACTGAAGAGTATTGTTGTAGAGTTTGGGTTCAGTCTTAACCAACTAGATGTAATGGTGAGCACCTTTAATGCCAGCACTCGGGAGGCAGGGACGGGCATATCTGTGTAAGTTTGAGACCAGCCTGGTCTACTTTGTGAGTTCTAGAATGCCCAAAGGCTACATTGTCAATCAAAGAAAAAAAAAAAAAAAAAAAAAAAAGCCAAAAACAGCCTGAAGCTATTATGGATTGTTTGATTTGAAACTAGGGAACTTTTAGCCTAAAGGGTATTGGTAGAGAATAAACTAATCCAGCCCCCGCCCCTTTTTTCCTCATAGAATGTAAGCATGAACACTGGTGCCAAGAGCACTTCTATTCGTGCCTGTGTTGAAGGAGCCGGGCCAGCACTCAGGGTTTCTTCCCTTCTTGAGGTCAGCTCGGGCACAGACCTTGGACCTTGCAGTTTTTAAAGTACCAGAATTTAAAAAACGAAACAAAACCAAAAAACACAAACCAAGACACCTTTCAAATGCATTCGGTAGAAACATCGGAGATAAATTCCAGAAAAGCAGGGAAATCTCAGGCTTCTGATGCTGTCTAACCACATTCTTAGCAGTTGGGGGGTGAGAGCTTGTGCTCTGAGCATTCCCGAAGGACTTCCCGAATAGTCTCACTAAGAAGGCGATACTTAGGCAATAAATGACTAGCAAGGGGCAGTGGGGCGGGGCTGAAGATATTCCAAGATAAATTGTAATTGGGTTCAGAGGCTGCCACATTCCAACCTCTCTTCGGGCATTCCCATTCTAAACATTTATTCAGCATTACAGAAAGCTCAACCTAGGGTGTATCCCCCACCTCGGCAGCAACTTTTGTTTTCATTTTGTAAACCCTTAAAATAACGACAGAAAAAGGGAAGCCTTCCATGAACAATGAGATTATTATGCACAGAGAAAAACTACGATTTGTTTGTGTGGTTTGGTTTTTTGAGACAGGGTTTTTCTGTGCAGCGTGCAGCCTTGGCTGTCCTGGACTCTTGAAGAGCAAGCTGACCTTAAACTCACAAGAGATCCACCTGCCTCTGTCTCCTGGAGTGCAGGTGTGTACCACCTTGCGCAGCACAACTATGTATTTAATTGTTTTATTTAACAAATGCTTATATACGCCAAGCATTGTTACAAGTATTTTACTTGTTTTAAAAACCCAATAGTACAGCCAGGTGTGGTGGCCCATGCTTTTAATCTCAGCAGAGACAGGCAGATCTCTCCAGCACTGCACAGAGAAACCCTGTCCCGAAACCTCCCTCCCCTCCTCAAAAAATAAAACCCCAATAATACTTCCATGAGGCTGGGGAAGTTGTCTCCATTCTATGCCTGGGCAATCTAAGTCACTGAGACATTAAATGCTGAATAGAAGGTCTTACAGAGCTAATAAATAGCAACATTTTTGGGTGGCCATTGTCTTCAATGGTCTTAGGTGACCAAGTCCTTCATCACCCCAATAACCTAGTGTGGTGTCTTGATTGGGAATGGCTCCCACAGACTACTGTATGAATGCTTGGTCCATAGGGAGTAGCACTATTAGGAGTTGTGGCTATTATGCCCAGATCTTTAGGTCCCAAAAGACCACCAGGAGTTGGACCATATATGCAAGAGCAAAGAGCTTTATTTGGGCCTAAGCTCTGTCTCTCCACCATCACCAACATAGTGAGTGGATCAGAGAGGAGAGGCCCCAACAGCTGCATGGCAGGATTTTTATTTGGGTTTGAGGTAGGACCAGGAATTGCTAACAGTTACAGGACTGGATGACATTCAGCAAGGGCAAGCTTCTTACAAAGTGATTGGCTAGCAACATTTAGCGAGCTCTCTACAGATCTCAGGAATGTTAAGTATTTTCTGTGCCACGAAATGATCTACTACAAGGTCGGTGGGCTGTCCTGCACAGAGCCCCACCCTGAGATAACTTTCCATTCTTGTGGTTTATTCTCAGGTTGTTTCTTGGGTAGGAAATCTTACGACCCTGTTTCTGGAATTGGTGACATATGGCCTAGTTGCTGGTGACCTTGGGGTGAGGTCACTAGTTCCTGGTGACTTTTGGGTGACCTTGTTTAGGCCTGGTTCCTAGTGACTTTTGAGGGTGTCAGGCCTGGTTCTCTCATGGCCTTGTTGGAGCAGGTGTGGCCTTGGAGAAAGTATGTCACTGTGGAGGTAGGCTTTGAAGTCTTATATGTTGAAGATAGGTCTAGTGTGAGTCTCCTGCTCCTGCCTTCGGATCAAGATGTAAATGCTCAGCTCCTTCCACAGCATCATGCCTGCCTATATGCCGCCATGCTCCTTGCCATGAGGATAATGTACAAAACCTCTGAAACTGTAAGGCAGTCCCAATTAAATATTTTCCTTTATAAGAGTTGCCATGGTCATTGTGTCTCTTGGTTCAAACTCAATGACAATGTTTTCTCTCATCTGCTTTCTGTTTTTTTTTTTTTTTTTTTTCTAAGACAGTTTCTCTGTGTGGCCTTGTAAATATCTACCTGCCTCTGCCTCCCAGAGTCCAGAGTGCTGGGATTACAGGCGTGGCAGCTGTACCTGTCACGCCTGGCTGGCTGTTTTATTTGGATGCTGGGGATGGGATGCAAGTCGTCACCCTAAGCTACCACTAAGTGACCTACACCAGCCCTTATATCTGTTGTAATAATGCATAGACAACTCTACTATGAAAAAAACTATGGGTAGACATGGAGCAATTAAAATCCTGGTGAAAATCATTTCTTTTCCATTGCTATGATAAAACTGTTAGGATTATGCAGCAGAGTTGCACGGCATGTTCACAAATCACGCTATGGGACTGGTTCCACGTGGGAGGTTTTATTAAGGGAAGTGGGAAGGAGTCATAAAGACCGTCTCTGGGCAGGGTAGGAGGGAGAGGAAGGAAGTGGTGCAGAGTTCTCTCATAAGCAGGTGGTTTCAGGTGGTCCTTAGGTGACCTCACAGATGCCTGATATCCAGTTTGTCAGGTCCCTTGGGGATGGCTTGCCTACAGATCCCATCATTCCTCCCTTCTTGTTTTATTAAAAAGTGAGGAGCTAGGAAGGGGTTGATGGTGGGGAGGGCATAGGGGCGAACTTTGCTCTTCAAGCTACTTCCTGCTGATAGGGGCATTGTCATTCTTAGGGTATAGTTGGTCCCCACCATCATGGTTGATTGGAAGGTCATTGTTATCTGGTTCTGTGGGCAGAGGTTGATAATCCCATAAGAGTAACTGATTGATGGTTTGGTTATAGAATTTTTGCATTTGTTTTTGGAGGAATATAGAAAAGTTAATAAAGCAGGGTGCAAAAAGCAAAAGCAGAAAGATGAGCAGAAGAGGTGTGAAGAAGGGCAGAATCCATTTCCATATGGGGTTCTTGAAGGCCCAAGAGTTAGAGGCCTTGAGCTGTTCCCTTTGCTTTTGTAGATATGTCTGGAGTTGTTGGATTTTCTCTTACTAAACCCTACTGGTTGACATAAAAACATCATTCCTCCTAGAGGAAGCTGCAAAGGCCACCTTCTTTAGCTGTGAGGAGATCGAATCCTCGTTGGTTTTGAGGTACTACTGCTGCCAGTGAATCAATCTGTCCTTGGAGAGTTAGTATTGTCTGAGCCACTTGCTGGAGGTCCTGGATGAACTGGGAAGAAAGCTGAAATACAAAATTAGCCAAGTGGCTAGTCCTGCTGTCCCGGTCCCAGCAGCTGCCATGATTCCTGCAACAGCCAAGAGGGGCAAGATTTGAACTGCCCTCTTACCCTGCTGGGTAGCTATTGAGTCCACGACCGGGATTGGTAGGGGCTCCTTTTCATTTATCACCCCCAGCTCGGGGAAGAGGAGCACAAACTCCTGATCAACCCGCAGGCAGATGATGGTCACCTGAGTGCCACAAAGAATCGAGCTATTAGCAGTAGGGCATTGGGGTTGAGATGAGGTATCAAGGATTATAGTTTTATTAGAGTCTAAGGAACTTAGCATTCTTACAGAGTGTGTCTCGGATGCCTTGAAACAGCTTGCCACGCCAAAGAGGGTGACATGAAAAAGGTAGGGGGTTGTGGCCACAGTAGAGTCAGGGCAGTTAGTGAATGGTGAAGGAAGGTTCCTTGACAGAGTCACTGGAGAAGCTGTCAGCAGTAGTTCTGAGTTGGTCCCAGGTGGGACACACAGCCAACAAGCTTTAAAACAGCCCGGTTGGGTCACATTAAGGAACTTGTAGGCCGAGGTCAGAGTATGAAGTAGCAGATGAAATGACAAGTTTGTATTATTTAGGAGGGGGGATGTCAGAGAGGCAATGACCTTAGAGGAGTGTTTAATTACCTTCTCTACTTCTCCCATCCCCTTCTCCCATCCCCAGGGAATTGGGACATATTTTCTCTGGCTATGGATGATACTTATTGGTAAATTGGGTGTGTAGTGGCAGTAGTTTTCCAAAAAAGCCTGTTTCCCATCTGGGATCCCAAGGGTCTCGGATGTATAAGTAGAGAGTCTTTTTGTACAGGTGAAGGAGCTGCTTCTGTGCTGGTGTGTGGATTTGGCAAGACTAGTATGGGCAGCCTCCATATCTGTCCAGCCATTTTTTTTTTTACAATAATCTTTTGTTTGATCAAAGAGGAAGCAAACAAAAATTCTATCAAATAAGAGAGAAGGGATAGCTGTGGGGGGGGGGGAGGCTATTTCAATAGGCTCCTGACAGCCTCCCATAGAGCAATTTCCCCTACCCCATTTGGATGAACCTCAAATCTCCATATGTAGGGACTACCTTGGACAGAAACAGCTGAGAGAGAGGAAGAAAAAGCACATATCCAATCCAGTAGAGTCGAACACAGCTGCTGTAGCGAGGCCTCATTTCTTTGGAACCATAGGCAAGATCTTGGCATCTTCTGGAGCTTGAGGGCGCAGGGTCCTGTTGGAGTTGATATATGGGGGAGGGGGGTGAGCATTATCTTGAAGAGGAGGGGTGAAAGGCTTGAGGTGAGATAATTGAATCCATTGAGGGAAGCCCTCAAGCTTAGCAGCTGTGGGGATCACAAGAATCACCTTGAAAGGGCCCTGCCATTTAGGAGAAAGAGATGGGAGGCTTTGGTCTGGAGGGGAGAGAAGGACCTGGTCCCTGATGGATGTTAATAGGAAATGGACAGGGGTTAGTGTGTGGCTGTGGTAAACAGTGGTTAGTAAAGTTCCATAGAAGAGAACGGGAGATGACAGAGTAAGGGAGTAAGTAGATGGTCAGGGACAGGAGAGGATTTAGCTGAAAGGCCAGGAGCTAGAACTGGTCTTCCATACATGAGCTCAAAGGGCAAGATAGATAGAGGTTTTTGGGGGGAGAGCTAGTAGCCTTAAAAGGGCCAGGGGGAGGAGTTTTACCTAATCCAGGCGCTAGTTTAACAAGAGTATTTTTTAAGGATCGGTTAATTCATTCCATCTTTCCTGAGGATTGGGGATCCTATGAGGTATGAAAATACCAAGGAATGTTAAGGGCTTTAGATAAGGTCTGTGAAATCTGAGAAGTGAACTCAGGACCATTGTCTGACTGGAAGGAGGTGGGGATTCCAAAATGTGGGATAATCTCACAGAGAAGGAGATCAGAAACTGTCTGACCTCTTTTGTTACTAGTGGGGAACGCCTCCACCCATCTCAAGAATGTGTCCACCAAGACCAAGAGGTACTGGACATGTTTGACTGCTGCCATGTGGGTAAAATCAAGTTGCCAGTCAGTCCCGGGGGAGAAAGCCTCTAGCCTGGTGGGTAGGGAAGGGTGGAGTTACAATATCCCGAGTTAGGGTCTGAGGTCTGGCAAATCTTACAAGAGGCAGTAATAGTCTTTAGGAATCGTAAGTCCTCAGGGGTGGGCTGCAGGTGGGTCTTGACAAAGTTAGACAAGGCTCAAATGTTAGGATGAAAGAGCCGGTGTAGATAGGCCAGAATCTGATGAGTGTCAGGAGATGACAGGGGAGAAGTAGATTGTGGTATAAGGATGATGTTCTGTGGTAGATGAGATGAGTCTCATCTACAGCTGCAGCCTTAGCTAGATTCATGTACCTTACCACAAGCCTTGTACCCCCCCCTCAAGATAATGCCCCTCCTACATATCAACTCTAACAGGACCCTGCTCCCTCAAGCTCCAGAAGACACCAAGATCAACCACCTTGCCTCTGGTACCAGAGAAATGAGGCCTTGGTACAGCAGCTATGTTCAATCATACTGGATTAGATATGTATTTTTCTTCCTCTCCCTCTTGCCTGTTTCTGTCCAAGGTAATCCCTACATATGGAGATTTGACGTTCAAGAAACCATCATTGACAATGAACAGTCTCTTCAAATAAGGTCTGGAAATTGCTCTAAGGGAGGCTGTCAGGTTCCGATTGAAATAGACATCACCCCCACATCTATCCCTTCTTTCTTATTTGATAGAATTTTTGATTGCCTCCTCTTTGATCAAACAAAAGATTATTGCAAAAAAAATGGCCAGATAGATATGGAGGCTGTCCATACTGGTCTTGCCAAATCCACATACCAGCAGAGAATTAGCTCCTTCACCTGTGCAAAAGGACTCTCTAATAAGGAGCTCCGGAGCCACTAAGGCACGAATGCAGGGTGCCCATCCCTGGATTGTCGGGTCTAATTTTTTTGATAGGTTGTCACAGGTGCAAAGGAGGGTCCCAGTTGGTGACCCAGGGCTCCAAGGGCATATGCCTCTTTTCCTGTTACATAGAGGGAGGGGACAGATTAAGCCTGGGAGATGTAGGTCTGGGGCCTCAAGAAAAGTCTGTTGGAGCCTCCGAAAGGGCTTAGTAATGGACTTCAGAAGGGTTTCATGCAAGAGGCCTAAGGCTGCCTCATATAAGGGGCAGGCAAGAAGGGAAAAGGAAGGGACCCAGGACCATAAGAGACCAGCCATTCCCAGAAACAATAAAATTGCTTCTTTACTAGAGGAAACTGTCAGAGACCATATTAGGTCTTTTCTATTTAGGGCGTTGCCCTTGTGGGTTGGGGTTATTGTTAGTCCCAGGTAAGTGACCTCAGAGGTGGACAATTGGAACTTGGAGGGTGAAACCTGATAGCCCCTGCTGGATAAGAAATTTAGAAGAGCAGAGATGTTAGTTTGGCTAACTTGTAGGTATGGGCTGAAGAGAAGGTCATCTATATACTGTATAAGTTTAGATTTAGAGAGAGATAAGGGCAGTAGATCAGAGGCTAGGGCCTGGCCAAACAGGTGTGGGCTATCCCAGAATCCCTGGGGCAGGACAGTTCAGGGAAGTTGAGAAGAAACAAGGGTGTCAGGGTCAGCCCAGGTGAAGGCAAAGATACTTTGTGACTGGGTGTCTAAGGGAATAGAGAAAAATGCATCCTTGAGATCCAGAACTGAGAAATGGGAGGTACCGGAGGGGATAGTGGAAAGGAGAGTATAGGGGTTAGCTACCACAGGGTGGAGGGGGCCAACTGCAGAACTGAGAAGCTGGAGGTCTTGAACCAGGCGATAGGTTCCATTAGGCTTTGTAACTGCAAGTATAGGAGTGTTAAAAGGAGAGGAAGTGGGAGAAGGAAGCTCAGCGATAATAGGCTTAAGTCCCCTGAGGTTCTTCAGAGGAAGTGGGTATTGAGCTTGAGTGATATACCGGGTGGGATCCTGTAGCTGAATGACCACAGGGAAATGGTGCCTAGCCACAGAGAGGTTTTGGACATCCCAGACTTGAGGATCCAGTTGAGAGGCTGGTAAAGGAAGCGACATGTCACAACTGGTAGGTAGGGTAGCTAGGAGAAAAAGAGAGAAGACGCTGGTGAGCTTGGGGTTAGGCGAAGCTTGGGGTTAGGTTATGGGTGGAATAAAGAAGATAGAGGCTCCCACTTTGGCTAAAATGTCCCTTCCCAGTAAGAGAACTGGACAGGTTGGCATCACTAAAAAGGAATGAGTCAAAGGAACACTCCTGAAAATATGATTGAGTAGCAGAGTCCGGCAAGGCTGTTCCCCTACCCCAACAACAGAGGAACTAGAAGGAGAGGTTGGTCCCCAATACTCTATCAGGACTGAGTAAGTGGCCCTGGTGTCCACAAGGAAGGGGATGGGCTACCCGATACCATGATAATTACCCGAGGCTCCCTGCTAGTGATGGCAGTGGTCGGGTCAAGGGAACCTGGACACCTTCAGTCATTTGTAGCCAGGCCTAGGATATCAGCTGGAGGGTATCTGGGAGTGGTGCCCCCATATTATGGGGAGAAACAGTGGCAGTCAACACCCCAACCTCCCTCTTGGTGGCATTTTGGACATGGCCCTAGTAGCTTGCAGGGGTTAGGACAAAACCGGGACCAGTGACCTTCTTGACCACAGTTGAAACAGGACCTCATGGTCCTCATGCCTTAGGAGGCAAGGGAGCCTGGGTAGTTGCTGAGGTTGGTCAGATGGCCTTGGCCAGCATTTGGTATTTTTGCTTACGGGCTTTCTCGTCTTCCCCTGGTACACCTTAAAGGCCAGTGCTAAGACTTCTGCTCATTGGGTCAGAGGTCCTCTCTCCAAGCACTTAAGCTTAGCCCTGATGTAGGGGTAACTCTGGGAGAAGAAAGAGGTCATTAGGAGTTGCCTGCCCTTTGTACTTTCAGGGTCTAGATTAGTGTGTTGTACGAGGGCCTTTGTAAGGCACGCTAGGAGTTGAGACGGGTTTTCATTCTTGTCCTGGAGCTTTTCATAATTAACTGGCTTGAGGGCAGCCTTGTGGAGACCAGCCAGGAGGCAGGTCGTGAACTGACCTCTGGCTAAAGTGCCTTCCAGGGTATTATTATCCCATTGTGGATCTGGTCGGGCACCACCTCAGCCCCAACCAAGTATGCTGGTTTTTGTGTTTGGTTTTTTTTTTTTTTTGTGAACTCAATCTGCATGCGTTCTAGCCTGTTCCCAAACTTGTCTGCGTTCCTCAGGTAATAGGTTGTTGGTAAGAATCATACGTACATCATGGAAGACTATAAGATTGAGTGAGATATTGAAACTCTTTAATGAAAGTAGAAGGACTGGAGGTATAGGATCGTAGTCTCTTTTCTACTTGAGAAAGTTCAGTTGAGAAGGGAACATGCACCTTAACTAAGCCATCTACACTGACCACCTTCTGCAAGGGAAGAATGAGGCTGGTTCATGCTAAGTAGAAGGGGACTTCGCTACAGAGGGTGAAAGTGGGTGCCAAAATAGGATGACTAGGACAGCCTGTTGCTGGGGAGGGAGATTAGGATGCTGGAGAAGCCAAAGAGGAAGAGGAGGAAGTAGAGTAGAAGGAGAAGCCATAGGTTGAGAAGAAGGCGGTGGTTGAGAACAGTGAGGTAAAGGTTCATCCTCGGGGTCAAAGGTAGAGAACTCTTGAGGTTGAGACTTTATAGCTTCAAGTTGGGTAGGAGAACAGGAAGAGCAGAGAGAAGGTTTAGAGTGGAGGAAAGAGAATGCTTGAACATAAGACACCTCCTTCCATTTACCAGATCGCTGACAGTAATTAAAATTAAAAAGATCCTGTAATACATTGGGATTTAATGTGCCATTTATCGGCCAATTTGAACCATTATCTAAGGAATATGTACGCCAGGTTTTATTACAGAGGCGTATGAGCTTAGTGGCCTTTAACTCAGGCTCCACGTGTAGGGTTTTAAAATTCTCCAGCAGATATGCCAATGGGGATGCTGGAAGAATGGACGAATTGGCAGTTCCCTTTGAGAGGATAAAAGTAAGTGACCCACCAGAGGCAACCCAAAGGCAAGGTTTGGCTCAGTAGAGTAGTATGGCCCTACCTGATCCAACAGCTCATCAGAGCTAGCCAGAGACTAAGGGCACAGCAGCTCATAGTAGACCTGGTTTACCTAGCACTAGGATTTTTTTAGACAAGCGGGGGCAGCGAAACTGTGCCAGTAGAAAGAAAAAAAAAACACCTCACTCAAGTGAAAAAGAAGCCTTAAGTGGAGGTCAGCAAAAAGGGTCAACTGTGGCCAGTGAAGGCCATGTTTGAGTGTTCCTCTGTCTCAACCGGTACCAGGAAGTTGCTGGATGCTCAACGGTCAATCTTCCGATACCAAGAGAGATGTTAATGTGACCAATGAGGGGAACTCACCAATCCAGCTGGTGTTGTACATAGGAGGTAGAGATCTGGTTGCCGGAAAATGGTTTGCAGGCAGATTTGAAATGAAATAGGTTTCCAGCAGCTCCACACTTTGCCGATGAAGGCGCCTATTTAGCCGACGCACCAAAGTTATATGGCAGGTTCACAAATCATGCATGCGACTGGTTCCACGTGGGAGGTTTTATTAAGGGAAGGGGGAGGGGGTCACAGAGATGGTCTCTGGGCAGGTTAGGAGAGAGAGAGAGAGAGAGGAGTAGGGCAGGTGGTGCAAGTTCTCTTATAAGGTGACCCAGAGCATGCGAAGGTGGTTTCAGGTGGTCCACAGGTGACCTCACAGATGCCTGCTATCCCGTTTGTCAGGTCCCATGGAGCTGGGCTGTAGAGATGCCTGCTTATGGATCCCAACAAAAACACCATGATCAGAAACAACTAGAAATAGTATTTTATTTATTTTGTTTTTTTGAGACCTGGTTTTTCTGTGTAGCTTTGGCTGTCCTGGACTCGCGTTGTAGGTCAGGCTTGAACTCACAGAGATCTGCCTGCTTCTTCGTCCTAGAGTGCTATGATTACAGACATGTGCCACCTCGCCTGGCCGGAAAAACAGTTTATTTTGGCTTACTGTTCCAGAGGTATAAGAGTCCGTCATGACACGGAAGCATGGTAGCCAGCAACAGGCAAGTGTAGGAGGCCAAGAGCTCACATCACAATCACAAGTGAGAGAGCAAACTGAATGTAGAGACATCGACTCAAGGCCACATACTTCCTCCAGCAAGTTCACATCTCCTAACCGTAGCACCAGCTAGAAAACAAGTGTTCAAGCCTACCGCTGCAGGAAATTTCTCCTTTCAAAGCACAGCCTTTGAGATGCCTTGCAGGTAAAGATGCCTGCCTGGCAACTTGAACCCACCTAAACGGAAAGAATCCGCACCACCAAGTTGTCTTCTGATCACCTCATTGTATGCCTACACACACACAACTCACTCAGCTCACGCAGGCATGGACAGACACACTACTGCTATCAATGGTAATGATTTTAGAATTGGGTTTTTTGTTGTTTTTGGCAGAAGTTGAATGTGGAGGAATTTTAATTCAGGAGTTGGCAAGAGATAGCATCCAATGAGGTAGGTCTATGTGATCCACCTGGAATACAGACACACCTTTAATCTCAGGAGATAGAGACAAGCATATCTCTGGTTTCAGGTAAAGGAAAATTTAGGTCCAGGCGTTGTGGTACACACCTTTAATCCCAGCAGCTCAGGAGACAGAGACGTGTACATCTCTGAGTTCTAGTCAGTGCTGTTCAGGATAGGTTTGTGTCAGTAATTTGTAGGTCACTGAAAGCAAACAGGTAATTATAGGTTTTTGTTTGTTTGTTTTGTTTTGTTCTGGATCAGACAGAGGAAAGAGGGGAAGGAAACGTTCTTAGACATAATGGTAAAAGAGATGTCTCCCTCTTCAGGAGAAGGTAACATTAGCAGTTGAGGGCTCTCTGATGTTGGCAACCACTGAGCCACCTCTCTGGCCCGACAAGAAAGACTTTTTATTGTCTGCTTCTATGACAGCTAGGCCTTGTTCTGAAACAGCTGTAATAAGTAAGAATCCTTTGTTACAGGGCATAGTGGCTGTGCTGGATATCTTTATGTCAACTTGACACAAGCTAGAATCATCTGAAAGGAGGGAACCTCAACTGAGAAATTGCTGCCCTAAAATTCAGGTGTAGGTAATTTTCTTAATTAGTAATTGATCAGGGAGGGCCCAACCTATTGTGGATGGTGCCATTCCTCAGCTGCTGGTCATAGGTTCTGTGAGAAGGCCGAGAAAACCATGATGTCCAAGCCAATAAGCGGACCCCTCTTCTATGACCTCTCCATCAGTTGCTGCCTCCAAGTTCCTGCCTTGTTTTGAGTTCCTGTTCTGATTTCCTTCAATGATGAACAATAATTTGGAAGCATAAACCAAATAAACCTTTTCTTCCCCAAGCTGTTGGGTCATGGTGTTTCATCACATCAATAAAAATCCTAACTAGGGCAGTGGCTCACTCCTGCAATCTTAACAGAGCCAGCCTGAACTACATCATGAGTTCCATCCAGGCCAGTGTGGACTAAGGAATAAGGTTCTGGAGCAAAACAAAACAAGAGTCTCTCTCTCTTTCTCTCTCTCTCTCTCTCTCTCTCTCTCTCACACACACACACACACACACACAGAAAGCATAAGGCATATTTTAAGGCATAGAAAGGCTAAAGAAGATGAGTTGTTGTCTTTGAGTTCATGAGAAAAATACCCTAAAACCTTCTTTACTTAGAACATATGTGTGTCTAGAGAGTGACTAGAGAGATCCTCTAGGCCCTAGAGTCTAAGTGATCTGCTATCACCTGCCGAATCACCCCTCAGCTTCTTGAGTGAAATGAGGCATTTTTGTGTCCTATCACCTCACCATCTGATGAAGAAATGAAAAGCCTCCTCTTAAAGGAACCTGCAGGTAATGCTCAGCTGAGATTCTTCTTTGCTGAAGCAATGCCAGAAAAACAGAACACAGGAATAGCAAGGTTCACATACTTTAAAAAAAAATTATAGTGTAAGAATCTGTTACACAGCTTTAAGGAATGTGCCATTCAGAGACATAGTTAGCAATAAACTGGTTGCTTAATGAACCTGTAGGAAACAAAAACTTTGAATATCTCCTTCAAAGGGTTTAAGAAATGAATAATAAAAGGCACGTATAGATAAATATAGACATACATATTAAAGAAAGTACATTAGAGAAGGCTGTAAACTGTGCAGCCAATGAGGTATGCAAGGACGAAGAAGAGACTGCTGCTCACCAGATAAAAGCATCCTTTGCCTTGATACTGATCAAGGAGGGATTAGGAATGCAGTTCTCAAACTGCTTCAGGAATGGCAAGTGAGGAGCAATGGCTAGACACTGAACCCAGTGTGAAAAGGCACACCAGCTGGCTTGCAGTCTCTGATGGCCTCACTGAAGGATCACTCTATCCTATCTGACCCCTATTTCCACATCCAAACAGGTTGCATGCTTCCGTGCAGAGCTCTCTTTCATGGGTGGAGGGTGGAGCAGCGCTGGTGAGACTTGCTCAGAGATTCACCATGTGGCCCTAGCTAGCCTCAAACTCCCAGAGATCCCCCTGCATCTGCCCACCTAGAGCACTGAATTAAAAGTGAATGCCACCATGCTTGACTTATACGGAGATTTCTAAGAACGAAGATACTGCTTTGTTTGTAATTTTTGAAGGTGAAATGAGATATCACAAAATTTTGTTTGTTTTATTAGGACCTTTGTAAGTTATTGATTTAAAATTCTAATTTTTATTTCTTTTTAATTTTGGGGAGACAGGGTCTCATATATCCTAGGCTGGCCCTAAACTCACTATGCAGTTGAAGGTGACTTTGAAGTCTTGATCCTCCTGCCTGTTTCTCCAGAAAACTGGGGTTATAGGCATGTGTACCCATGTTTGTCTCATATAGTACTAGGGATCAAACCCAGGGCTTGGTACTCTACTGATTTAGCTACAACCTAGGTAAGTACTCTACCAACTGAGCTCATGCTGGGTAAGCACTCTATCAAATGTGTTTATCCCCAGACCTCAGCCTTTACACTCCCTTCTAATCCTTATACTTAGATGATATTCTTCCCTTCTCTCTCTCTCTCTCACTCTGTCTCTCTGTCTCTCTCTCTCTCTCTCTCTCGTGTGTGTGTGTGTGTGTGCTGGGTGTGTGACTGGGTGCGTGGGTGTTCTTGTTCCTGTCTTTGAGCCAGGCTCTCTTGCAGTACTTATTATGTTGCCAAAGATAATGCTCAAGTCCTGATTCCACCAACCAATTTCTGGGATTATAGACTTTTGCCAACGTACCTGGCTAAGTTTGTCTAAAGCTGATATTCTATGCAGTTCCGTTTGGTTTAGTATTCATTTATTGAGGAATATTTCTTTTTCTTTTTCGTTGTTTTTATTTTTATTCTGTTTTTCTGACACAAGGTTTCACATATTGGAGGCTGGCCTTAGGCCTGCTCTGTAGCAATAACATAGCCTTTAACTTCTGCTTCTCCTGCCTCTGCCCTCCAAGTACTGGTGTTATAAGAGTAAAGCCACTCCAATGGGGAACAGAGGAATCTCAGAATGATGTGTTGTTGACATGAGCACAGACCCCAGTGCCTCTTACCGATGGAAATGGCAAAGCTGTCCCTGGCTAAGGCAGAAGTACAGTATGTTCAGAAAATGCTGATAGTAACCTCTTCCTCCTGAATGTTTACAGCCTAAGACTGTCGTCTACAAAGACGCCTGCCACGATTAGCTAACCTCGCCTCCTTATTCTGCTGTACGCAGTAGACCTTCGTCCTCCTCTCAGACGTAAGAAGTCAACTCTATTTCCTTGTTGGTATGGCTGGGTGTGTTTACCCATTAGGATGAACGGTACACCTGACCCCAGCTTTTCTGCATGTGGGTCTGCCTTTTCCCTTATCCCCTTGTTTTTCCTGGTAGATCAACCCCTCAAACCATGCAGAGTGAATACGGCACATTCCAAGTTGTGCATTGCTGATGATGGGACCCAGGCCTTCCTGCATGCTAAGGAAGCACTGTACCTACGGAAGCTACTACATCCCCAGCCTAATACATGTTTCTTGGCTGCTTAACTTTCCCTCTTAAGCTCTCAGGAACCAGCAGTTAAGAAATTAAACAAACTTGGCAGCTCTCCTCAAGGGAAGCCAAAAAGTTATTGTGGGATAAGTGTAAAGAATGTGAAAGAGCCAGGTGGTGGTAGTGGTTGTGACGCTGGCGGCACAGGCCTTTAATCCCAGTACTCAGGAGGCAGGTGGATCTCTGTAAGTTCGAGGCCAGCTTGATCTACAGAGTGATTCCAGGATAGCCAGAGAAACCCCATTTCGAAAAACAAAAACAAAGAATGTGAAAGAAGCTTAACTTACCTTCTCAGTCTCTACTGACCGTGTCTTTTCTTGTGAGGAGAGCCCAAACTTGGTTAGAATCGAGAAGCAAACAACATGTCCTTTCTAACAGGTTATGTTTCCTAAAAATGGCATCCTAGCTGGGCACAGTGAAAAACATCTGTAATCTCAGTACTAAAATGGTGGTGTTCAGGAGACCAGGGGTATAAGCTCCTCACAGCTACACAGCACTCTTATCTAACAGCTGGGCCAGCTCTCCAGCCCCAGAAAATGTTCTCTTAATTGAAACCAAGATTTCATTTGCTAACTGTCAGCCTGCTTTCCTTTATTTCTCCCTTCTTCAGGGACAGCAGGATTGAGGTGAGAAGAATGTACGGCAGTTGTCCATTAGCCAATAACATTTCCAGTTTATGTGAAAAAAAGAAAACCCAGGGCTGCAGAGATGGTTCAGAGATAAGTGCTTCCTGCTCTTGCAGAAGACAAGCTTTGTGGTCTGCACACAATTACTGGTAAACTCCAGCTCCAGGGAATCCAACACCTTCTTCTGGCCCTCTTGGGCACTGGCACTCACATGGCAGACATACAAACACATGTGAATAGTAAAACAAACATCTCACTAGCACCTTTCATTCAAGACAGATCTGTCAACCTTATATTGTATGATCTGTTTTAATTCCAAATGCATTAAGCCTATATTAGAACCAATTATAGTGACTCAAACTAACAATACCTCTTAGCAAAATTATACAGTACACTTCTAGGAAAAAGAATGGATATTGTCTTGGTTAGTTTTTTGCTAGCTTGACACAAGTTAGAGCTATTTGACAGAGGGAGCCTCAATTGAGAAAATGCCTTTATCAAATTGGCCAGTAGGCAAGTCTCTATGGCATTTTCTTTCTTTTTCATTTTTAAATTTTTTGTTTGGTTGTTTTCTTGAGGCAGAGTTTCTCTGTGTAACCTTGGCTGTCCTGGATTCACTTTGTAGACCAGCTGGTCTTGAACTCACAGAGATCCACTTGCCTCTACCTCCCAGAGTGCTGGGATTAAGGCATGCAGCATTCTCTTTCTTTCTTTCTTTCTTTTCTTTTATTAATTACACTTTATTCACTTTGTATCCCCCCATAATCCTCTCCCTCCTCCCCTCCTGATCACACCCTCCCTCCCCTTCTTCACACATGCCCCTCCCCAAGTCCACTGATAGGGGAGGTCCTCCTCTCCTTCCTTCTGATCTTAGTCTAGCAGATCACATCAGGAGTGGCTGCATTGTCATCTTCTGTGGCCTGGTAGGGCTGCTCCCAGCTCAGGGGGAGGTGATCAAAGAGCAGGCCAATCAGATTATGTCAGAGGCAGTCCCTCTTCCCATTACTATGTAACCCACTTGGACACTAAACTGCCATGGGTTACATCTGTGCAGGGGTTCTAGGTTATCTCCATGCTTGGTACTTGGTTGGAGTATGAGTCTCTGGGAAGACCCCTGTGTTCAAATTTTCTGGTTCTGTTGCTCTCCTTGTGGGGTTCCTGTCCTCTCCAGATTTTATTATTTCCCACTTCTTACATAAGATTCCATGCACTCTGCCCAACAGGGTGGGAATGTAAACTCGTACAACCACTCTGGAAATCAATCTGGCGCTTCCTCAGACAACTAGCAATAGAGCTTCCTCAAGATCCAGCCATACCACTCCTAGGCATATATCCAAAAGAGGCTCAAGTACATAATAAGGACATTTGCTCAACCATGTTTGTAGCAGCTTTATTTGTAATAGCTAGAAGCTAGAAACAGCCCAGATGCCCCTCAACTGAAGAATGGATGCAGAAATTGTGGTACATCTACACAATGGAGTATTATTCTGCAATGAAAAATAAGGAAATCATGAAATTTGCAGGTAAATGGTGGGACCTGGAAAGGATCATCCTGAGTGAGCTGTCCCAGAAGCAGAAAGACACACATGGTGTATACTCATTCATATAGACATAGAACATAGGATAAACCTAGTAAAATCTGTACATCTAAAGAAACTAATCAAAAAAGAGGACACTGACTAAAACGCTCAATCCACATTCCGAAAGGCAAAGAGGATGGACATCAGAAGAAGAAGAAAAAAAAGAAAAAAAAAAAAAAGAAAAAAAAAAAAAGAAGAAGAAAACAGGAAACAACCTAGGAACCTGCCACAGAGGGCCTCTGAAAGCATCTGCCCTGCAGACTATCAATGCAGCATTTTCTTGATTAGTGGTGAATGTGGGAAGGCTCAGACCATCATGCCACTCCTAGTCAGATGTTCCAGGGTAGTATAAGAAAGCAGACTGAAGAGCTAGACAAGGTGGCATTGGCCTGTAATCCCAGCATTCAGAGAGTCAGAGGCAAGCAGGTCTCTTGGGTTCAAGGCCAGCCTGTCCTACAAGTTCAGTCCAGGACAGCCAGGGCTATACAGAGAAACACTGTCTCAAACAAACAAAAAAAAAAAAAAAAGAAAAGAAAAGAAAAAAAGAAAAAGAAAGAAAGAAAGAAAGAACGAAAGAAAGAAAAAAGAAAGCAGACTGAGCAAGCTCTTAGAGCAATACAGTGAGCAATTATTTCTCCATGTTCTCTGCTTCACTTCCTGCCTCCACATTCCTGATCTGACACCTCATACTTACTGGAGTGAGAACTTAAAGTCCTAAGAAGACAAGAAGACATTCCTGCCCCCAGGTTGTTTTTGGTCCAAATGCTTTATCACAGCAATAGAAACCAGACCAAGACAGATATTCATTTCAAACAAGGTTGATTACATTAATCTTCTTGTAGAAATGACAGGATAGGGGCTGGAGAGATGACTCAGCAGTTAAGAGCTGTTTTTCCCAGAGGTCCTGAGTTCAATTCCCAGCATTCACACAGTGGCTCACAACCATCTATAATGTGATCTGATGCTCTCTTCTAGTGTGCAGGTGTACATATAGACAGAAAATTGTATCAATCAATCAATCAATCAATCAATCTTAAAAAAAAAAGAAAAAAAATGACAGAAGAGTCTTGAGCTAGCTCAGATTCTGAGAAGCTAATCCAGAAACTAGAATAAGGCATGACACCACCTGCCTCTCTCCCTCTCTTGCCGTGGCTGGTAGCTTTATGTCTTCAATTATTTTGAGAACAAGTAAAACATTTATACATGTATCTATTAGGGTAGAGAATTTAGGTTTAAGAATATGGATGTTAGTCAACAAAGCGCTTAAGTTCAGATCTCTAGGACACATGTCTAAAACCTAGGCATGGTGTTACCTACCTATAATCCCAGCAGTGGACAGGTAAAAGCAGGAGAATTCAGGTGGGTTGATGACCTGCCAACCTAGCCAATTGTTGAACTCGAGGTTTAATGAGACAACCTGGCTCAAAAAAGAAGGTGGACAGCAACTGAGTATGACACCTGACATTGACCTCTAGCCACCACACGAACACACAGATGTACACAGATACACAGACACTTGCATACATATGAACACACACACCATGCAAACATACAGAAGCATGGATAAAAATACAAACATTTACCAACTGCTTTCTGAAACAAAACAAAACAAAACAACAAACAAACAAACAAACAAACAAAAAATACCAATTTAAGTTCTCAATTTAGGTGGTGCACTCCGGTAATCCCAGCAGCAGATCTCTATGAGTTCTAGGTCAGCCTGGTCAGCAGACTGAGTTACAGAACAGTCAAGGCTATAAGAGAAACCCTGTCTCAAAAACCAAACCAAACCAGACAAACCAAAAACAAACAAACAAACAAAGAAACAAAAACCCTAAAAATATTATACATTTTCTGTGTTAGTGTTTGTCTGGATGTACGTATATATACCATGTGCATGTGTGGTGCCCGAGAAAGGCAGACAGGGTACCAGATCTCATGAACCTGGAGTTATGAATAGTTGTGGACAGCCACATTGGTGCTGAGGTCCTCTGCAAGAACAGCGAGTAGACAGATAGCTAGATAGAAAAGAGCAAATCATTAGTTGGGTGTGCCTGCTTGAAATATCATCCCTTAGAAGGAACGGGTGACTCTACATTCGAGGTCATCTTCAGTGACAGAGAGATTTTGATGCCAGCCTGGGTGTCAGATACGCTGCCCGTTTCCAAAGCCTCCACCCCCAAGAAAAAGTCAAACCAAAAGAGCAACTTGTTTTTCGTATTTATTGCTCATTAGTATTTCTTCTTTGAAGATTTGTCTGCCGCTCATTGTTATACCTTTTTCCAGTTTCCGTGTTGTCTTTATTGCTTTCAAGTGCTGCACACATTATTGATTAAACTGCTACACACGTTTTGTCAGATATCTTGAAAGATTTTTATGCTTTGTAATTTACCTTTCAATTTTTGAGTTTCTGTTGGAGTGACTTGAATTTTTCATGTAGTTAAATCTTTGGTTTGATTCCTTCGTGACTTAGTCCATTGATTTTGCTTTTAAACAATTCTTCCTTCATCTTAGGAACAGGTAAATAGTTCGCCAAATATTCTTCCAGTTTCTCAGCCAACACCTTGACAAACATTGATTTTGTTTCAGATACATGCTTTAATATTTATCTTACATGAGTGCTTTTCAACTTTAACATGAGGAATTAATTTTAAGACCGGGAAGATGGCTCAGCAAATAAAAGCACTAGCTGACTGGAAATCCTAGAAATCCTGCTGACTGGAGTTCAGTCCTCAGATCCTGTGTTAAAAAACAGATGCAGCCATGCATATCTGTAATCCTAGCACTGTTATGGCAAGATTGGAGTGTGTGGCAGGGAAAGAAAAATTGTACTTTGCTTCCTCATGAACCAACTAGCCTGGAGCACACAGAAGGCAGCAACAACAAGGAGCAAGGGAGAGCCTGTTCCACAAGGTAGAAAGCAAGTGCTCCTGAATTTTGTTCTCTGATCTCCATCCACACTAGCATCTGGCACATCTGGGCTTGTATTCAGACCCACACATTAAATAAGTAAAATAAAGTTACCAAAAAAGAAATTAATTTTAGCTGTGCATGTCTTTAATCCCAGCATTTAGGAGGCAGAGGCAGACAAATCTCTGTGTGTTGGAGGCCAGTCTGGTCAACACAGAGTGCTCCAGGATGGCCAAGACTACACAGAGAGAACCTGTCTTAAAAATAATTGAATAAAATGCATACTTTAAAAAAAATAATAGTATCTATGTCTCCTCTAAAGATATCTTTAAATATTTATACTATTACCACTCTGTGTTTCTTTGTTTTGTTTTGCTTTGTTTTGAGAAAACGTAGCACTATGTAGTCCTAGCTATCCTGGAAATTAATTTGTTGACCAGGCTAGCCTTGAACTCACAGAGATCTGCAGGTATCTGCTTTCCAAGTGCTGGCATTAAAGGTGCATACCAGCCTGGCATGGTGGCACACATCTTTAATCCCAGCACTCAGGGAGGCAGGGGCAGGCAGATCATGTGAGTCCAGGACAGTCAATGCTACACAGAGAAACCCTGTCTCTCAAAATAAAACAAAGCAAAACAAAACAGGTCTGAACGAACAAGTGCCTATCCTTTTATTTTATTTTCCTTCTTTATTTTTTTAGATTTATTTATTTACTGTGCATTGGTGTGTTTTGCCTGTATATATGTCTGTGTGAGGATGTTGGATTCCCTGGAATTGGAATTACAGATAGTTGTGAGCTGACAGGTAGATGCTGAGAATTGAACCCGGGTCTTCTGAAAGAGCAGCCAGTGCTCTTAACTACTAAACTATCTCTCCAGCCAGAAGCCTGTCTGTTTTAATGTCCTTTAATCATGGTAGAACAAATCGTTGTATCTACATTCTCAGCAGCAATTAACAAAGCTACAGTCAAGTCACTTATGAAAACGGGAAAACCTATGAAGCAATCAACTGTGCTCAGAGATATCACACTGAATCCTTCCTTTGAACAGTATCCTTTACATTTTTTTTAAATTTATTTTTATGTTTATATGTGTTCATCTCAGTATGTCTGCCTTATATGTCCAGGTATCTGTTAAGTCGTAGAGTGGGGGTGGGATTCCCTGGAGCTGGAGTTACCAACAGTTGTGAATGGCAAATGGTAGCAGGAAACTAAACTTATCCTCTGAAGAACTGGAAGTGTACTCAACTGTTATGCTGTCTCTCCAGCCGCCATCAGTTCTTTATAAGGTATTTCCTGGATTGGGGAAAGAGCTAGTTCTTCTCAAATTAATTTATAGGTTTAACACAACTCTAATCAAAAGTCAAATAGGATATCTTTTGAAGGTTGGAGTGGTGATTCAAGAGTTGATCAGTTAGAAAAAATAAGGAAGAGAAAATAAATACTTTCCCCCCTGACTATTGCTTTTTTTTTTTTTTTTTCTTTCACTCAATTGGCTCAGTAGTTTGTGTGTATGGCATGAATTGTGAACTATGACATGGGCCTATGATCTGAGCACTTGAGAAGTTCAAGGTCACCCTTGAGTTCCAGGCCAGCTGGTGGCAGTGGCTCACACCTCTAACCCCTGTGCTTGGGAAGTGGAGAAGGTTGCCATGAGTTTGAAGGCAACCTGTGCTACAGCCCTCTTGTGGGGTGGGGAGGGGAGGGAGGAAGTATTTCTTGTCTCTTCTTTAATTTTCCTAACTAATTGACTCTAGAATCACCACTTCAAGCTTTAAAAGATATTCCATTTGGCTTTTGATTAGAGCTGCATTAAACCTATAAATTAATTTGAGAAGAACTGGCTCTTTTATAATAGTCATTGTTATCCAGGATCTTGGTAGGACCCTCATTCATTCATGGCTTTTTTATGATCTTCAGTAAAATTTGTAGTTTTATTTATACTGCTCCTGCCCGTTTCTTGTGATGGTTAATCAGAGATATTTTATATCATTCATTTCAAAGTCAATTACAATCTGACATCTACCTATTAATCTTAATTCTTTTGTTACTAAAACATGGTGTAGGAAGAAAGGAGAGGTGGGAATTATTGCAAGGACACTGAAGCTTAGAAGTAAGAGAAGTGAATGATGGGAGAAAAGGCTGGGCTGTTGCCTGACTGAGGCTGGGTTTCATGGGCTGAAATAAGGCCACACTCCTTTTACCCACACTCCTTTCTTGTCTTTTCTCAGATTTCTCTCTCCTTTGCTGACCTCTTATGCCTACATATATATGTCTTCTGACTTTATTCTGATATTTCCATTATCTTGAAGTAGACGTGATGTTTTCCTGGTGTATTTATTAGTCAGGATTCTCTAGAGTAGCAGAATTATAGAATGAATCTTTTTATACATACATACATATATACATATGTACACACTTAAACTTATATACTCATTCACATATATACATACATATGTATATACGGGGATTTATTAGAATCACTTACAGGCTGCAGTCTGACTAATTCAACAATGGCAGGCTATGACCAGAAAGTCCAAGAATCCAGAAGTTTCTCAGTTCACAAAGTTGAATGTCTCAGCTGTTCTTTAGTAGATGATGGAATTCAAAAAAAGTAGGCTCTAATGCCAATGAAGGAATGGGCTTGCTATCAAGGTGAGAGCAAGCACACAAAGATCAAAAGCTTCCTTCTTCCATGTCCTTATATAGGTTTCCAGCAGAAGATGTGGCCCAGATTAAAGGTGTGTTTTCCCTCTTCAAGGTCCAAATCAGAATTGTGTGTGTTTCTACCTCAAAGGTATGAGCTAGAAGTGGATGTACTCCCAACCAAGGAAAAGAAAATCTCTCACAGGTTTGTGCTCCATTTCTGGATTATAGTTCAGTCAAGTTTACAACCAAAGAGCCAGAGCCACCACAACTGGGTTCCTTGAAACCCAGACAGAACAACGGGCTTTGCTTGGATATGCCCACTGATGCTGAGACTATGGCTAGCACGGTTTGAGTTATGTGCTTGTGCCTGTGAACTGGGAAGCATGTGGGATGAAGGCAAGGACCTCTGGAAGGTGGGGCAGAAGGCTGGCACCTAAGGTCATTACCACTCCTAGCAGATCTGCTTGTGGCTGCCTTGCTGTTACTTTCAATCCTTACAACAGCCTTACTCTTAGAAACCTTTTATGCAATTGACAACCATCTCAAGTTCTCTCTTCTCTGTTTCAATTACATATTTGGTTTGGTTTGGTTTGGTTTGGTTTGGTTTGGTTTGGTTTGGTTTGGTT
>NW_026585686.1:430991-497885 GCF_907164565.1 Psammomys obesus | reverse complement strand
TTTGGTTTGGTTTGGTTTGGTTTGGTTTGGTTTGGTTTGGTTTGGTTGAGAAGAGGAGGGAAGGACTCACTGTGTGGCCTTACATTTCTTATCCTCCTGCCTTTGCATCCCAACTGCTGGAATTAGGGATGGTTAGTGTCCAATACCAAGCCTAACATTTTTATTCTTTTTGTTTGTTTTCATTTTACATTTCAAACCTTCTCTCACCATTGTTTTTCTTTGTTTCATGTAGGCTTTTATCCTTGGCTTCTTTCCTTTCTTCTTCCAAGTCTTCATAACATTCTTACTCTGTGGCTTACTTTATTTTATGGAAATATCTTTCTTCTTAAGATGTATTTCATCTTTTGAAATATGTGTGTGTGTGTGTGCATGTATGTGTGCATGCAGTGTTTTGGTTTGCTTTCTACTGTTGAGATAAAACAATATGACCAAAAGCAGCTTGAGGGAGGGAGAGTTAACTTGCAGGTCTCTATCACAGTCTATCATTGAAAGAAGCCAATGCAGGAATTAAGCAGGACAGGAACCTGGAAGCAGGAACTGAAGCAGAGGCCACAGATGAATGCTGCTTACAGGCTTGCTCCCCATGCCTTTCTCAATTTGCTTTTTTATATACCCCAGGTCCACCTGCCCAGGGATGACATGTCCCACAAATGGGCTGGGCCCTCCCACTCTCAATCATCAATCAATGAAATGCCCCATAGGGTTGCCCACAGGCCAGTCTGATGGAGGCATTTTCTTCATTGAGATTCCCTCTTCCCAGATGATTCCAGCCTGTGTCAATTTGACAAAAACAAACCAAAGCAAAACAAAGACAACAGTGTGTGTCTGTGTACATGACTGCATGTCCTGGAGGAAACCAGTTACAGGCGGTTATGACCTGCCTGCTGAAAATGAACCCAAGTCTCTCTGCAAGAGCAAATACATGGTCCCAACCACTGAACCATCTCTCCAATATGCTATGGTTTTAGTTGTCAGTTGTTCAAAGTTGATCCTCCAATCCACTGCTCCCAGCCAGCTCTTGTTCCATCTTTAGGTTCAATCTCGAGTCACTGAAGTCTAGTGAGACTTCAGCTTGCTTTAACTACAAGGTAGAACAGTGGCTTAAAGAGTCTTTGGGCCACAGAAGAAACTGAACATAAAGTGAGTACTTTAGAAACACTGTGTCTTATCATTAAGAGTAGAAGCTGAGCACTGTGGTGCATGCCTGTAATTCCAGCACTTGGGGAGGCAGAGGCAGATCTCTGTGAGTTTGAGTCCAGCCTGGTCTACAAAGTGAGTCCGGGGACAGCCAAGGCTACACAGAGAAACCCTGTCTCGAGGTGGGGGGGGGGGAGAGTAGACATACTCTTCCACTTTTGACCTGTATTCAAGTGTGAACATCTTGCTGTTACCTAAATTTCCTCTCTAATAAGCATAGAGCTAGACATTGTGTAATAATTAGAATAAAATGCCAGAAAATGTCTATTTACAGGTATTTACAGGTTTCTGTTCTTTGTCACTGAGACTTTTCTTTTTTTTCTAAACACAGTTTCACTCTTCTGTGTAGCCCAGGATCTACCACATTTGTGCTAGGATTATAGGATGTGCCACCAAATAAAGAACAGCTGAGTCTTTTTATAGCTATGATTCCTAATTGATGATTATGGTGATGATCAAATTAATACACAGAAAATAGTTTCACAGTCCATGAACAAATTATGGTAAGCCGGCAAAATATGTACTGTTCTTGTATAATTTATACATGTATTCTATAGCTGTGATATGAACATTCAGTTTGGTTACTAACAAATTACAACATATAAGGTATTACCTCTTTCTAGAAGGTCCTAGATGAATTAATTTCAGAGATTTAATTTAACATGACATACGAACAAACAACAGTCACAGTATATAAACTATATCAACTTCAACTAAAAAGCGACTATCACACTGTGATTGGAAATGTTAGCGACATTCCAGTTAAATCAGGGAGGGCTTGGTGGTGGTACCACACACCTTTAATTCCAACACTTAGGAGGCTGAGGTAGGAGGTCCTCACTCTGGTCTATGGAGTGACTTCCAGGTCAGCCAGGGCTACACAGAGAAACACTGTCTCAGAAAACAAAACAAAAAAAACAGCGGGGTGCAGTGACTGTAATCCCAGCACTCTGAGAGGTAGAGACAGGCAGATTTCTGAGTTCAAGGTCAGCCTGGTCTACAAAGTGAGCCCAGAACAACCAAGGATAACCACAGAAGCCCTGTCTCGAAAACCTAAAAGAAAAACCAATCAGGATATTTGTTACAGGATAGCTGATCACACTGTGAACCCTGAGATTGTGTTATTTACAGAAAAAAAACCTGTTTCTAGTTGTGGTGTGGCTCATCCCCAGCACTCACCTTTAATCCAAGAGCTTTCTAATTGAGTATTGCAAACGGGATTAAATAAAGTGATCCAGACGTGGAACAAGCAACCAGTTGACAGGGAGTGAACATGGGAAAAAACATAGTAAGAGGAAGTAAAGAGAACAGATAAAGAAAACACACAGGAAGTATAAAGAAAGCACACTCAGTTTGAGGGTTTTCTTGAGACAGGGTGGGAAGGAGGCATCAGCTGAGAAGGAAGGTCAGCTGGGTGCTTTCTCTGCCTCTGTGAGCTACCAGGCTTTCACCCCAGCATCTAGCTCCTGAATCTTCATTGGCCAAATCAAATGTTTGAGATTTCAGGAAAAACAGCAGGAGAGGTGCAAACATATCTACTAATGTTATTATCCAACACTGTTCTGGAGGTGGCCGAAGTGTCGATGAGAAACAAAATGGAATGATAAGTAGAACAATCTGAAGGGTCAAGGGCAGTCCCAGTGCCTAGGCTATAGCTAGAGGCTCATGAATTTGACGCCAACCTGAGCTACACCGTGAGATCCTGTCTTTAAAAGAAGTTAAAGCCAGCTGTGGCGGTGCAATCCTTCAGTCCCAGCACAGTCAAGGAAGAGGCAGGCAGATTGCTGTTAGTTCAAGCCGGCCTGGACTACGCAGTGAGTGAGACCATCTAGAAATAAAACAAAATTTGGTAAGATATATATATATATATATATATATATATATATATATATATATATATAAACATTTAAAATAAGAGGTAAAACTAATTGCTGATTGACAAAAACAAAAGAAAAATGTAGATCTGTACCTACTGAAAGACCCCTGTTTTATCTTAAGTTAAACATAGCTAACGCCATTTTGTGAGACACTATTGTTTTGTAAAACTCTAAAGGCCAGATGAAAAACTGAAAAATTATTAAAAACCCCAGCTGTGTCACCCACTTGGGATATCTGCGGTCAGGCTGCCCCAGTCGAACTAAAAACAGTTTGTATTAATCACCCTCATGGATATCTGTGAGACTGTTCCAGTTAAGATAAGGGTCCTAAGAAAAACAACAGGTGGTGGGCCACGTCAAGGAGTCATCATGACCATTGTGACCACCCAGTTCCTGAAATCTTGGTGTCCCTGCCAAACTTTGACGCAAACCGTGGTCTCGTGTAAACGTACCAATCAGCCCCCTGTAACCATGCCTCTCGCTTCTGTACCAGTGCTTCTGCTCTAAAACCCTATAAAAACCCCAGCTTCCCATCTAGGGGGCGCGGAAGTCTCCCAAATGACTTTTCGCCCCGGATACCCATGTATCAAAATAAAAGCCTCTTGCTGTTTACATCCAAATGGACTCGTTGTTCCTTGGGAGGGGGTCTCTCAGACGGAAGATACCCTCCGGGGATCTTTCACTACTAACATAAAAATTCCACTTAGCCTAAATATTTACATGTAAAAACTGAAACTGTAGGGGTTGGAGAGATGGATCAAGAGTTAAGAACACTAATGGTGGCTAGCAGCCATCTGTAACTCCAATTCCAAGGGGTTCTAGCAACCTCCCCTGAACTCTGAAGACATTACCCACATGCAGTACAGAGACAGAATGCCATACACATAAAACAAAAATAAATAAATGGAAATACAGATGCTATAGCCAGGCCTGTGGCTTTGTGACCACTAGTCTCGCACTCTATCAACACCTCTCGTTCCAAGGAAATCCTTCTCACTTGTGGTACCCTGCTGACACAGAGCCAGTATCTAGGAAACAAGACTATGGTGAGGAGAACTAGATTCAGGACACAGGACTATTTTGCATACATTGTTACCGCCCATATGTTAATATTAAGCAATTACTGAAACTTTCTTGACCTGGTGGTTTATGTAGACAAAGTCAGGGGGCAAGTGGTAGCTTCAGACAGCGTAGTGGTGGTCAGATTGTGATAAATGTGAGGTCAGGGTCAGTCTAGACTATGCTTCCTTGCCCCTTCCTCCTCTCCCTCCCTGAAGATTTAACCCAACACATGTTTTTGAACTTCTGTTTGTTTGTTTGTGTTTGTTTTGTGAGACAAGGTCTTTCTAGATAGCTCTGGCTGTCCTTGAACTTGGTATGTAGACCAGCCTGGGCTTGAACTAGCAGAGATCCACCTGCCTCTGCCTGCTGAAATTAAAGGCGTATTCCACCATGTCATATTTCTTTTTATCTACATGCAAACACGTGCACAGTATGTGTACTTTGTGCATGCCTGGTGACCATCGCTGCCAGAAGAAGGCGTCATAGCTCCTGGAGCTAGTTACAGATGACTATGATCCACCACGTGGTTGCTGGGAATCAAGCCTGCCTCCTCTCAAACAGCAGCAAGTGCCACCTCTTCCAATTTTTAAAGATGGTTAAAAACCACCTCCTGACAGTATCCAACTATGAACACTGCTGCAGAAAGGGCAGCGGAGGCAAATCACTGTTTCACCTCTTCCCTTCTTAAGCCGTATCAGCAAAAAGTCTTACTCCTTCAAAGCAACGACTTTCGTGCCTCTAGGAAGAGAGGCTAGAATTCAACTTCAGAACTGGTCTCGTGGGATACTAGGAAAGACACTTATTTTCAGGCCTTTGAGAGCTTTGTGCACATAAAAAAAAAAACCAAAGCAAACAAGCAAAAAACCCAGTCTCAAGGGTCCACTGGTGCTCCTCCATGAAAGTCTGTTCGACTGTGGTGCACTTCCATTGAACATCTTCAGGCTTTCTCTACAGATTAGGGACCAGGGTTTTCCTATATCATCTGGGGGAAACAAAGAGGGCATTGCCTAGTAACTCCGTCCTGAAACGCGGGAGGGGAGCTCCTCCGAAGGTGACGGACCAGCCTTGGCTTAGTTTGATTTGGATAAATAAGGAAGTGTGATTACTCCACCGGGTATCTAGGAATTACGAAGCAGGTGACAGAATCAGTGATTTGAACATTCAGCCTTGTGTAATCAATCCTCGAGTAATCACAAAGTGATGACACACAGCTACATTTACAAGGACTAAAGACAGGGAAGATTAACATGCAGGAATTAAATCCGACATGTTTTCAGACTAGGGCAAAACTGTGTTTGAGTTGTGGGCTTCTGGTTACTACGGATACTGGTAAGTGAGAAGTAAAGATTTCAGAAATGCAGAGGTCCTCAAGTTAATCCCTTTCAGGGCTGAGGTTCACAAGAAACTAATATATTTTCCAGTAAGACTCTCTTTGTAGACACCACACTGTTTCTTTTTGGATTGAAACAGTAGGCCTCAATTCTAAAGCTGATGACACAGCTTGATTATAATGCAGTGGTTTGAATTCCCCTGCAAATTCTGAGTTTGAAAAATGAAGGTGTGATTGGCTTTACCCCATGCATTTGAAAGGAATCCATGGGTTTCTTATGGATAGTCCAGTTCCTGAATGCCCGGTTTCTCTCTATGGAAATTTTGGCTGCACACATAATGCAAAACAAACATTTTAAATAAAAAAGTATAATTAATTTTAATATAATTTTTAAAGGGTATATTTTAAAAATGTAAGTGTACGGGTGTTTTGCCTGCATGTTTATCAGTGTAGTACATGCCTGGTGCCCAGAGATGCCAGAAGATGGCATCAGATCCCCTGTGGCGAAAGTTACAGAAGGTTGTGAGCAGCCGTGTGGATGGTAGGAATCAGATCTAGGTGTTCTAGAAGAGCAGACAGCAAGGACTCTTAACCACTGAGCCGTCTACCCACGCCTGTTATTATTAGTTTTGAGACAGGGTCTCACTGTGTAGCTATGGCTGGTCTGGAACTGCGATGTAGACCTAGCTGGTTCACAGAAATCCACCTGTCTCTGCCTCCCAAATGCTTGGATTAAAGGCATGTGCCACCATGCCCAGCCAACATTAAATTAAAAAAAAAAAACATTTATTTTTTAAATTTTTATTTTAAGTGTATGCCTGTGAGCATTCACATGTTCACGGAATTCCGGAGCTAGAGTTACAGGCAGGTATGAACCACACCGAGTCGGGGCTGGGATCTCAGCTACCGATTTCACGAAAGAGCAGCAAGCTCTCTTGTTGGGCCACCTCTCCAGCACTCCACCTCAACTGAGCTGTAAAACATCCTAAAGCAGCACAGGGCAGAGCTGCTACTCAAGGCAGCCCGCGCTAACTATGCATGAACGCCCCGTTAGGCAGCAGTGGTATCCTTCATGAGGGGCTGGTCCTTTTTTGTGCCGGGGAGAAGCCCTGGCATCTCCTAGGAAGGCCGTCCTGAGGAGGACCGCTGGCTTCTTCGTGCTGCCTAGACTTTATGCTGGATCCGAGAGAACTACAGTTTCTAGACCTCGTTAATGGTCTTTTTCTCTCCGTAGCTCCCTGTAAGTCTCAATGGGACATGTGCACCCTTTGGACCCTCTCCACCCTAGTCTACTTAGCGAATATCAAGCCATCGAGAGACCCATACATTTAGGGGCTGGAGAGATGGCTCAGGGGTTTGGTTGAGGAGGTTGATTGAGTTGAAGAGGATTCAGCTTTGGTTCCCAGCACACACATGTCTACCTACAGCAGTCTGTAACTCTGGCTCCAGGGCATTCAACACCCTCTTTTGGTTTCTGTGAGCACTGCACTCACATGTACAGGAAGACAAAACACTCACACACATAAAACAAAAATGAATAAAATTGCCGGGCATGGTGGTGCACACCTTAATACCAGCACTCAGGGAGGCAGAGACAAGCAGATCTCTGAGTCCAGCCTGGTCTACAAATTGAGTCCAGGACAACCAATGCTACACAGAAAAGCACTGTCTCAAAACAACAACAACAACAAACAAAAAAACAAACAAACCACAAAAACAAAACAAAACAAACAACAATAACAACAATAAAGAAACCCAATAAATAAATAAATTAATGAAATCTCAAAAAAGAAAAATGCCTTAAAATAAGTAAAAAGGTGGATACCTCTTCCTTGAGGAACAGTGTCTGAGGTTTTCTGCTTCCCATGTGCACATGCAAGCAATGAATCTGCACATTCTCTTTCTCTCTCTCTCTCTCTCTCCACACACACACACACACACACACACACACACACACACGACAGCCAAGGTTACACCAATATCTTGAACTTGTACTATCTTTAACTTCGCCTCTCCAGCAATGCTAGGGATGAAATCCAGAGCCTTATGTGCCCTACATTTTACTTGCGGCCTGCCACTGGCCTGGTAGCTTGCGCTTGCGATCCCAGCACCCTTAACTACAGAGTTATTCCCTACTCAAATAACAACCTGTTCTTTTTCTGAATGAAATACACCATCAGTTTCCCCGCAACACCTGCCACAAGCTATCATAGGAGCACAAGCACACACTTGACCTATAGGTACACAATCCTGCCATGTGTTCTCAATCACTTGGAAAGCATTTATCATCCTATTAAATGCTGTGTTCGGGCTGGAGTGTAGCTTAGTGGTAGAGGCTTTCCTAGCATCCCAGAGGAACTGGCATCTATTCCCAGCACTGAAAACAAAAAACAAACAAACAAACAAACAAACAAACAAACCTGAGCATAGCAACCTATTCTAAGATGTGTTTCCTATTCTCAAAGAACTCACATTCTAGTTGACACTTAAAAAATATTTTTAGACTGCTTTAAAAAATTATTAGAGCTCTGTGATGGCAGAGACCTTTAATCACAGCACTCTGGAGACAGAGGCAGGAGGATTTCTGAGGTCGAGGCTAGCCTGGTCTACAGAGTAAATTCTGGGATAGCGAGAGTTACACAGAAAAACCCTATTTCGAAAAACCAATATATATATATATATTTCACACAGAGAAATAAATGACCTTAAACATGAGACACATTGTCACAGTAGGCTGGGGTGTGGCTCAGTGGTGGAGTCTTGCATGCACAAGGCTCTGGGTTTCATATCAAGCACTGCTGGAAGAGAAGTCAAAGATATCACTACATTTTCTGAAAACCTTTTCCTTTTAGACTTCTGCTTTTCAATCTTTTCCTAAAACACTTTATACTAAAAACTGTCATATCCTTAGCCAAATGCATTTTATTTGGTACTTTTTTCTAATCTTCTCACTAGAAAATGAATATAAATACAATCAATAGACATTAAATTTTATTAAAATTATTAATTAATGAATTAAACACTCGTAAAGGACATTTTCATGTGTGACCAACAAAATGGGAAGAGAGATTTTTTTTTTGTGAGAAAGCGTCTCCATATATAGACCTAGCTGGTCTTAAAAGCTTAACAATTTCCCCAGTGCTGGAATTAAAGGCATGAGTTATCACACCTCGTTGAAAAGATTATCGTGCTAAATATGTCAAAACAAAATATCAAAATATGAGGCAGAGAAAAGTCTACTACTTTCAGAGAAAAAAAAAAGTACACATAAATAATTGAGTAACATGAGTGTCAGAATAAATCAGATTTCTCTATAACAACACTGGAGAGTAGCTGAGAATATGTATTTATAGTGTACGTATTATTTATTCCTAATTATTTTTTAAAAATTTTGTCTGTTTGTTTTTTCTTTGTTCATTGAGATAGGATCTTACTTTACAGTCTGGATGGTTTGACCTACAAATAATGCCTGAATCTCTGTCTTTCAAGGACTACAGATGTGTACAATCAGATGTGACTTTTTTTTTGTAGGAATCTAGAAAAAATTGAAGCTAAGAAAACAAAATAAGAAAATAAGAGATAAGATCTGTTAATGTCAGAATTAATTTTTCTATCAAGGTAGCTACCTAGCTAGTCAGCCAAGTGCTAATATTACCTAAGTACTCCCCCACTGTGCACACAGAAAACATTTATGAAAATCTTTTAATCTCCTCGACTTGATAAAACTTCTGTTTAAGCAAAGGCCATGCTGTATTCCTGGTATTTGGCCTGGCTGACTCCTTCTCCTTTTCCTTCATTTGCTTTGCACTGATCTTTTTTTTTTATAGTTTATTATTTTTATTTATTTATTACAATCTATTCACTTTATATCCCAGCTGTAGCCCCTTCCATCTCCTCCTAGTCCCACCCACCCTCTCTCTTCTTCCCTTATACTCCTTCCCTAGTCCACTGATAGGGGAGGACCTTCTCCTCTTCTATCTGACCCTAGCCTATCAAATCTCATCAAGGCTGGATGCATCATCTTCCTCTGTGGCCTGGCAAGGTGGCACCCCCCAGGGGGAGGTGATCAAAGAGCCAGCCACTGAGTTCATGTCAGTGCCAGCCCCTGCCCCCCTTACTAGTGAACCTACTTGGAAACTGAGCAGAGGGTCTAGGTCTTCTCCATATATGGTCCTTGGTTGGAGTATGGTTTCTGCAGGTCCCCCTGGGCCCAAGTGTTTTGGCTCTGTTGCTCTCCTTATGGAGCTCCTGTCCCCTCCAGGTCTTTCTCTCTCCCTCTTCCATAAGGTTCCCTGCACTCTGCCCAAAGTTTGGCTGTGAGTCTCAGTATCTCCATGCATGCCCTGGTGGGTAGAGTCTTTCAGAGGCCCCCTGTGGAAGGTTCCTGTCCTGTTCCTTGTTTTCTCCTAGTTCCGATGTTTATTCTGTTTGCCCTTCTGAGTGAGGTTTCAGCCTCTCCCCTAGGGTGCACTGATCTTTTAAAACTAACCAATCACAAAGCTGAGGTTGTACTTCAGTGTGGGGAAGAGGCAGTCACCACCAAATTTAGATTAAGATCCAAGTGAATGCCCTGCCTTGCTGTGCTGCTAGCCTGGGTTGGCTATGGACCACCATTTTCTGCAAACAGTTTGCATTGCCGAGTTACTTTCACTTTGCGTGTTTTCTACGTCTGACACTGAGATATTATTTGCTTCCTACACATGGAAAGAAGCAAAGAGAGTTTTTGACAAGGAGTAAAACGCTCTCTGGGAAGATATTTTTCCATAAAACTCATAGAAAAGAATGAATGAACAAACAGACAGACAGACAGAGTTGTAATTCAGGCATGGCTTAGGCAGTGAAGGTAGTGATAGCCACAGTTCTCTTCCCAGCATCTACATGATGTAGAGAGAACTGGGTTCCAAAAAGTTGTCTTGTAACCTCCACACGTTCACATGCTCTGTGGCACCTGGGCACACATACACACGAACACATAGTCACAGTGCACACACTGCACACAAACATGCTTTGTCTGTGTTGTCTGAGCCGGGTGACACACATCTGTAATCCCAGTACTTGGAAGGTAAATGTAGGCAGATCAAGAACTTCAGGTTAATTGCCAGTATAGAGCAAAAAATTTTAAAATTATAAAGTCAGAATGAAGTCTTTGAACTCATCATAACCTTGTCTTTGCTCCCTTGTACCTGAGAGTTTATGCTGAACTCTCATTTAATCCTGGGGGAGGCTAGTGACCACAGATTATCTGGTCTATGATAGTTTCATATTAGATTTTCTGGTCTATAATGGTTTCATTTTAACAACTAGATAGAAAGAAAAAAAAAAAAGAAAGAAAGATATCTTCTTAGCATACTTTGAAACATAAACAAAGCAGAAACATTTACTGTTTATTGACATAAGCAAAGTCTCTTTCTCTGTTGGAATTATTACCCTATGCAAAAAGCCCACCATTGCTGACAGGAAAGTCCCTCGGGGCTGCTACTGTCTTTATATAGGATCTTAGCTAATAGGCACAAAACTGTTGTTCTCATAGTTCTATTTTAATATGATGTTATAAAGCAACATCTTTATGGAGAAAAAAATTGAAGGAGTTAGGGGAAAGAAAGACATTGGAATAAAGCTCTAAAAGGTTGTTCACGTCCTAAAACCGTGGGATTGCCAGACATCAGGAATGGCTGTTGAATGGACCCATTAGTGGCAATTGGAGCTGTTAGGAGCCATTGAAACCTCTTGATTCCAAGGAGGTCACATATGAACTAGCCTTGTAAGGTGGTAGAATGACAAAGAAAAAAAAAAAAAAAGGCAAAAGCTAATTGAAGGCTTGAGAGTAGCAGTGCCCTGGAATGGCAAAGGGAGTGATAATCCTACTCAGACTTTATTGCCCATCCTTTCCCCAGCCCACACAGTGCTGTTTGCCTCGGTTAGTCGGACTGTTCTCTGAACTACATTAGAAGGGGTCCTGTGCATTTTTGACTTGTAGTTACACTCAGCTAACGGGAGTCCTGTGAGAGACTGGAAGATGGGGAGGGGAAGGAGAAAGTGTTTGTTTGTTTGTTTATTTATTTATTTATTTATTTATTTATTTTACTTTTTTGAGACAGGGTTTCTCTGTGTAGCCTTGGTTGTGCTGGACTCCCTTTGTAGACCAGGCTGGGCTTGAACTCACAGAGATCTGCCTGCCTCTGCCTCCCTAAATGCTGGGATTACAGTCATGCTCCACTGTGCCCAGCTGAGGGGAGAGTTTTTAATTCTTTCCTCTTAGATGTTTAATTCTGCAGCTTCTTTCTTCATGGGCCTTGTGTTCCTTTAAAGACCACAGCTGGGCTGGACTAGGTTGAGTTGAGTGAGACCCGAGGCTGTAAAATTCAAACAGATCACTTAGTGCTGGGAAAGGGCAGAGCTGGCTGCAGAGCCAGAGCTCCTTGGATCTGGATTAACAGCCCTCCCTCCCGCCCCACCACTCCATGCTAGAAAGGCCTAAGCCTGGCAGCACTCACTGCAGAACCACAAAGGGTACTAATTTCTTACAGTACTCCTGACCCGTTCAAGTTTTCTCAAGTTAGAGTAGCAGTAAAGTCTGTTGAAGGAATGAAAACTCTCTGATTCAAAGAACAGAGTATCCAGCCTGGATGGAAATAAAACATTCCAGCTGGGCAGGGTCAGCAGGCCAGCTAAGGAACCATTCCTTAGAGAGAGGGACCACTCCTAGGATGGTAGTTTCATCTTAGGCAGACTAAATACCCCTTTAGAGATACTGTACTTTTTCTTCCTAGAATTCCCATCCCCTTTTGAGAAGTCCCCAGAAACTAGTAGTCATGAGGTCTGCCCAAATTTTTTTTTTCTTTTTCTTTTTCCAGACAGTATTTCTCTGTGTGTAGCCTTTGGCTATCCTAGAACTCTGTAGTCCAGGGTAGCTTTGAACTCACAGAGATCTGCCTGACTGCCTTATGCACTGCCATTACCACGCCCTTCTGAGTCTGACTCAGAAGGCAGACTTTTCCTTTTGTCTGTATCTTTCAGATAGAATCCATGAAATTTGAAAAGTATGACTGAACTGGTTCCTTTGATTCTCCCCATCCACATTTATTTCACATAAGTGCCGAAGGTAAAAGGTTCCAACAGAACCTGAGGTGGAGGTAAGCACAGAACAATACCCAAGGTCATTAATTCCTTCTTTTGTACACATTGTCTAAAAATGCAAGTCCGAATCAAGAATAAATTTACTTCCTCGTAAGACCACTTACATAAAAGAAATCTGTTTCAGAAAGTCTCATAGGCTAGCACTTTAACCACATCCATATCTTACTGCAGAGGTAAATGGGAAAGTATCTGGCAAAGAGAAATAAGGGAATCCACGACTGGCTTATATTAAGGGCAGGCAAACTACAGTCTGTGGGCCAAAGACACCACCCTCTGAGTTACTGGGCTAAGAAAGGTTTTTACATAAAAATACAAGACAAAACAAAACAGAACAAAACCCAGTTCTTTACGTACTGTCAAATCAAGGAAAGAAGAAGACATCTGAGGCTTTGAGTTCATTTCCCAGGAACAACCGGAGGAAAGTGAACTTGCTTTTAAGACAGTAGAGTGTAAATTGTTTTGCTATATCAAATATTAGAATCTGCTAAGTACTTACTGGGCAGTAACCTACAAATGTCTAAAAGATTACCCTGTCCATTACCTCTTCCAGATTCTACATAGTTTTTCCAATCTGCAGAAGGGAAAATGTTAGAAAAATAACGTTAATGTTGGACCATCTCATTGCAGCAGGATTTCTTCACAAAAAAAAAAAAAAAAAAGAAAAAAGAAAAAAGAAAAAAGAGCTGAAACCAAAGAACATCTCTAAGATGGCTCTGTAGTCCAAGAAACAAAAGCTGTTTGCCGATGGAGATTTCCAGACTGTTAGCCTCTCTGTGAGAACTTGCTTGAAGAGTTACAATACCAGAAGCAACAGGCATAGTCAACTAAAAACTGAAACCCAACAAATGGAAACAACAACAAAAGCAAAGGAACGTGAGGGCAGAAGAAATGGCTGAAGATTAAGAGTACACATTAAGTTCAGCTTTAAGGGCTCTTACCTCTTCTATCCCCTCTTCTGGCATCTGTGAGCAACTGCATTCACATGCACAGACACACACAAAATAAAATTAAATTATTAAAAACAAAATTAATAAACAGACAAAAAACAATGCAAAACAATCTTAATTGGTTTTCCTGAGCTCTTGGTGCATTGACAGATCCTGCCAATGTTATTAAAGAAACCGATGCTGGGGCAGATGCCATGGGTGAGTGGGTAGAGGTGCATGCTTCCAAGCCTTATGACTTGAGCTCAATTCCTTCCTGGGACACACATGGTATAAGGAGAGAGCCAACTGGCAGAGCCTCTGTCTTCCATACCTGTGCCATGACACATGTATGTCCCCCTATAAATAAATGTAATTAAAAAACACAAAAACATTTAAAAATAATCATTATTGCATTTAAAATATTCAAAATCTGACTCTATAAATTGTGGAGAGTAGTTATGGGTCAATGTATTTTAAAAATACACTTATTTATTCTCTGAAAGTTTCATACATTTATATAATTATATTTTGATCATATCTATCAACCCCTACCTATTTCTACCCCCTCCCCCGGGGTCCCCACTTCAACTTCACACCCTCCTTTTCTGCTGTTGTTATTATTAGTCCCCACGAGTCCACTTAGGGCTGCCCATATGCATGTGGACACAGTGCCACCCACTGGGGTGTAGGCAACCCAGGAGCAGCTATGTCCCCTGAGGAGAGAGACATTCTTTTCTTTGTCAATAGTGCCTCTGCTGAATGTGTTTTTGAAAAAGTATTAAGTCAGTACAAGCTGAGATGCACTGTAACTGGTAATGCTGACGGTGATGGAGCAGAGAAGGCACAGAAGGCAATTGTGCACAGCTCATGAACTGTTCGAGTTTGCGGCCAGTTTTCAGAAAGCATTTACGTCAGTTAAATGGTTTTCGTTATTTTAAAAAAATTATATTATTTTCATTTTATGTGTATTGTCTGCACATATGTCTGTAAGGGTGTTAGGTTTCCTGGAACTGGAGTCATAGACAATTGTGAGCTGCCATGTGGGTGCTGGAATTGAACCCTGGTCCTCTGGAAAAACAGCCAGTGCTCTTAACCACTGAGTCACCTCTCCAGCCCCTCCTTGTTGTTTTTATCTGTTTTGTTTATGAGAGAGGCTCTCACTAGGTAGTCCTTTGCTGGCCTGAAACTCACCATGTAGGCTGGACCTGAACCCACGGAGATCTCCTTCCTTGTGCTAGGATTAAGGGCATATGCCACTATGCCCAGCAGAAAAACCTCTTTCAGTCGCCATTATGGAAGAGGAATGGTTTTGAAAATTAACTTTTGCTTTAGATTTGATTATGTTTCTTAATGTGAAATCACAAGGCAAGCATGGCCTACATGAACATCTCAGTCTAGGATAAATTCACTTCAGCAGTTAATGCTCTTTCCATCACATGCAATGCAAACTGCTTCACACACTCACTGTGCCATCAGTGTTTTCAAAAGAAGCAAGGTTTCCATTTTCGCAAAAACTTGCAGATGATATGTTTTTACACTCAAGCTATAGTTCCAACAGCATTTCTTGGGATCTTAATGCAAATGGGAAAGGAATTTCCATACATCAAAATGCATTTTTGAAAGTAGATACATATAAATGCGAGGACATGGTGGTTTCACAGACTGGAAGAATATCGACAAAATAGGCACATTACCCAAGACAATCTACAAAGTTAATATAATCCCTATGAAAAATACTAAGGACGTTATTTACAGAAGTAGAAGTTAAAATCCTAAAGTTTGTATTGAACCATCAAAGGGTCTCCAAATGCAAAGCAAGAGCCAAGTGAGAGACTTTGAACTTCATGACTTCCATGTATTACATAGGTATGATGATCAAGGTAGCATTAGATTAGATCAGGCCCAGTGGTAAAGAGCTGCCTAGCATGCTTGAAACTCTGGATACCATCTCCAGCACCAGAAAAGCAACAAAAGAACATCCACTATATGCACTTGTATAAATTAGACCAATGGAACAAGACCAGTATCTCAAATTCATACTCTGTGGTTAATTGATCTTCAGTAAAGATTCTGGGAACACATAATGGGTCAAAATTAGTCTTTTTTTTTTTTTAAAGATTTATTTATTATTTATACAATATTCTGCCTGCACACCAGATCTTACAATAGATGGTTATGAGCCACCACGTGGTTGCTAGGAATTGAACTCAGGACCTTTAGGAAGAACAGCGAGTGTTCTTAACCTCTGAGCCATGTCTCCAGTCCCCAAAGTTGGTCTTTTCAGTAATTTGGTGGTTTTTTTTTGTTGTTGTTTTGTTTTGTCTGGGCAGTGGTGGCACACATCTTTAATCCCCTGGAGGTAGAGGCAGGAGGATCTCTGTGAGTTTGAGGCTAGCCTGGTCTACAGAGCAAGTTCTAGAATAACCACAGTTACACAGAGAAATCCTCAAAATAACCAAAAACAAACAAATAAATGTTTCTTTTTAATTTGGTGTCCACATGCAGAAGAATGAAATTGGATCCTATATGATCCTACTGGGAAAAAAAATCCATTGAAGTGAATTGGCAAATTATACTTAAGATCCAAATTTGTCAAACCACTGGGAGGAAAAATAGGGAAAAAAACTGCAATTGGTGGTGGTGATAACATTTTTGGATATGACACTAGCAATAGACAAATGGGATTATATCAAACTGAAAACGTGTTCAACAGCAACAAATCCACCAGGTGAAGAGATAACTTATGGAATGGATAGATTATTTTCAACACAGTACATCCAAAAGAGGTTCAAATTCAGAACATGTGGAACCCAACTTTTTCTTTTTCTCTAGGCAGGGTTTCTCTGTGTATCCTTAGCTGTCCTGGACTCTCTTTATAGACCAGGCTGGCCTGGAACTCAGAGAGATCTGCCTACCTCTGCCTCCTGGAGTGCTGGGATTAAAGGCCTGTGCCACCAAGCCTGGCTAAGAAAGCAAACCTTAATTTAAAAATGAGCCCATTAGCCATGACTACTGGAAGAGGCCAGTAATTTCAGCTTCTTGTTAATCTGAGACAGGAAGAGCATACATTTAGGACCAGCCTGGGCTATAGAGTGAGTTCAACAATAGCATAGGTAACTATGGTCTTGTCTCAAAATATAAGTAAAAGAAGGGCTGGTGCTACAGCTCAGCTATAGATGCTTGCCTAGTGTGTCTGAGGTCCAATCTCCAGCTCAGAGGTTGGGGAGTAGGAAATACATCTGTCTCAGTTAGTAAAGCCTTTATAGAAGATCCCCCAAACTCTGCAAGTAGAGTCTCATGAGCTACAATTTCATGTCAGCACAATCTTCCTGTACAGGACTATCCTCTGAGCCCAGCTGCCACCATATTCAGGAGTTCTGCTGGACTGCTGGGTCTCACTAGGCCTGTTGACTATTTATCTTCCCTCATATAAGGAGGAGGCTGGAAGGGTCATGAGACCCTCACGTGAACATCCAGCCAACCCTCTCAATCTCTTGTAACCCATTTTGTCCTAATCGTGTGTGCTTCTGGGGAAAAGGCTAGAGGATATAGGTAGGAAAGAAAAAGGGGAGGGAGTTCCATCTAGGAAGCCATGGGAAAGCTATCATCCCTGCTGGGTGTAAACCCTCCATTGTGGCTACTTTAAAGTCCCCTCATATAATGTGCTCTTACCTATAATCCTAACCCATTGCTCTGTAAGCAAGCCTAATAAACTCATTGGTTTCCCTGGGGGAGCTTTGGAATCATACTTTGGTTTGTCCTTGGGATCTTTGCAGGGGGTGGGGTAGAATCCCAGGATAGGATTTCAGCTATAATCTCCAAAGGAAATGAAAATAGTATTTTGTATTGATACATATTTCTTATTCATGAGATTAGGAGGATATGGAAATAGCTTGATGTCCACTGATAGATGAATGATAACAAGAACCATGTATGTATTCAAGGTATTTATATAGTCCTGTTTGTTTTTGTTTTTGCAGTGACATGGAAAAAAAGTAGAATCTCATATCTGCTATGAGATATGAGACATACCCCCAGCCCCCTTGGTGGTATTGATTCCTCCAAACCTTGTTTTGGTTTGTTTTAAGGCACACAGTCTTATAATGCATCCCTGACTGCCCTGGAACTCACGCTGTAGACCAGGCTGGCTTTGAACTCACAGACTTTCTCTTGTACACGATGGGATCAAAGGCAGGTACCACCACACCTAGCACCCAACATGCATAACTATTAAAAACATATCCAGAAGGATTAAAAAAAAGACTTAAGGAAAACTACTTTCATTTCATTTCTTTGGTGATACTTTGTGAAATAGAAAATTTAAACCATAGCATAGTACTATAAACCAATGGCTATACCTGATTGTAGGCTTTCAACTTCAAAATGGCAGTAGCCTATATAGTTTTGGGTGCTTCTTGGGACTCCTGTGCTGTTAAAACTCATAGGGAGATATCTCATACCTGGCTTTGAGATTTTTGTTTAAAAACCTGTGGGTTCTGGAACCAAGAGATAATTTAGTGCTATACTTTTGAGATACATCCTTTTTTTTTTTTTTAAAAAAAAATAATTAATTTATTTTTTATATGCATTGGTGTTTTGCCTGGGTGTCTGTCTCTGTGTTTGAGGGTGTCAGAACCCCTGGAACTAGAGTTTCAAACAGTTGTGAGCTGCCATGTGGGTGCTGGGATTTGAACCCAGATCCTTTGGAAGAGCACCCAGTGCTCTTAACTGCTGAGCCATCTCTCCAGCCCCCTAGTTTTTTTTGTTTTGTTTTATTAAAGTGTGATTGGCTACGGTTACTAAATACACTTGGCTGATTCATCCTTACTGCTTTACCTCACTATGTTCAAGATACCAGGCATGTGTATAAGGGCATTCCAGATCAGCTGGGCTTCAAACTGAGTGCAGACAGATAAATAGACCAGGAAGGAACCAGCACATCCAACCTAGGGAGTAAGACCTCCCTGGGCAGCTCACAGAATCCCGAGAATGAAAACACGGTTATCTCTTTGTAAGTTCTGTTACACAGCAAAAGCTAGCTGTTACAGGTGAGGAGTCGACACCTTCTCTTTCTCTCTCCATTGTGCCCTAGGAATTGAGCTGTGTGAATTTCATCAGATCAGGAGAGAGAGAAAAGGGAGATTTAATTCTCTCAGCCCCTTCTTGTTGCATCACTAGAGTCGGATGTGTTTCTTGAACAAAAGTCTTTCTTCCTGATAGTCATACACTGTACTGCCTGTGGAGGGGGGTGGTTTGCGATTGCCCACATTACCGAGTCTTCCTTGTGATCTTTAAAAATCCCGCCTAGTGCCCTGTGATAGTCTCTTATTAAGCTCTTCCAGTTCGATTTGATTATATCATCTGTTTATTGCTGGGACCCTGACTGAGAGAAGTAGGCCTTATCCAGAAGGTAACATTTTGGCAAGGATCTGAATGAGTCATGAAGAGAACTGGGGAAAGTGCTGAGTTCCTGCTGGAGAGAGGAAGCAGGATGACTAAGGTCCCGAGAGATGGAGGGTATGAACAGAAAAGACAAGATTGTAATGCGTGTGTTCGGTATAGAGGTGCAAGGCCCAGAGCAGGTAAACCATACATGGTCTAATTGGCCTGTGCAAGGGCTTTGGCTTTTATTTTGAATGAAACAGGAACCACATACATCTAATTAAATCTAATGAGTTTGCTTTCTGTTATGTGCTGACAGTGGCTCTCTGTGACTCAGTAGTGAATTTCTCCTCCCAGTGCCAAGCCTGCTGATGAATGAGTGGGTGTGTTCAGTCAGCCCAGCATGCTTGGGTGCAAGTTCAAGGCTTTGTGTCTCCCTTGATGCTGCGGGTGACATGACCTCTCTTTACAGTTGGGATTCAGACTACAGTGTCTTTTTTTGTTAGCATATTCTTTTCAGTTCTGCTAATGATTTGGGAGTAGACACATTTTTCTTACTCCCGTTCTTTCTTTCTTTCTTTCTTTCTTTTTTTTTTTTTTTTTTGTTGTTAGAGTCAATAGGCCCTTCTATGCCGGCTTCAAAAACTACTTATCTAAAGGGTCTTGTACAATAGAGAACGAACTGCCTAACTACTTCAGGGGGAAGAATACAAGGCATTTAACAGAGAAATATTGTCTGCTTGCCTACCTCTTGGAGATGGTGGATATTCTCCTGACTAAAAAGCAAGGAGAGGCTGAGGAGGTGGCTCAGCAGGTAAAGGCACCTGGCACCAAGCCTGATGATCTGAGTTGAATTCTGGGGACCATACGGTATAAGAAGAGAACTGACCCCACAAGTCTTTCTCTGATCTCCACACTCATACAGTAAACAAATGTGATAAAAAACACTTAGAAAGCAAGGCATTCATTTGCATGTTATATTGAATGCATACAACAGCATATACATTTGAGACCTATTTTGATTATTTAATGGCTATTTCTATTAAAGATGGCATGAAATGTAGATCATCTTCTACAGGTTTCTTGAATAAATATAAACCTCACTCACTGTATTGCCCAACCCTTCCACCTTATCTCCAACTTGGAAGGATGAGACCAGAGGATTGCGAATCTGAGTCTAGTCTGAGCAAATCTTCCGTGCTTGTGCTGGTATTGCTGGGGTTAGAGCGTGGTCTCTGGAAAACAGTTTTTGAAACAGAATACATTTATGAAAAAAAAATCAATGTATTTTCTAGCCCACTGTAGGACATATATTTCAGTCCCATGTTGGTGAAAGTTTTGTTTGTGTCTGGCAGTTTCTGGAACTCTTTCTGGTTTCAAATTCTTTGGTCTTGTGAATGTGTGTGTTGGCTGCTAAGTTGAACTCAAGGGTAAGTTGGCTCCACACAGTTCTGGATCAAAACTTGTAATTCCTGCTTCCTGTTGTTGTTTTGTTTTATTTGTTTTTGTTGTTCGGTTTTTTATTTGTTTTGCTTTGTTTTTTTCTTTAGAGACAGGGTTTCTCCATGTAGTCCTGGGCTGTCTTAAAGTTTCCTCTGTAGACGAGGGTGACCTCGAACTCATAAAGATCTGCTTGCCTCTGCCTCTCAAATGCTGTGATTAAAGGTATGTGCTACCACTGCCTGGCTCACTTTGCAATTCTCATGCCAAAAGCTAACTTCCAACATACTAACATTAAAAGCTGGGGCTATGGTGCTAGAGTATAGCCTAGCACATGCAAAGCCTTGGGTTATCCCCAGCCTTGGGGCAGGGCTGATGCACTTGGAAGTGATTAGTTATAAAGGCTCAAACTCATGATAGAATTAGCATCCTTATAAGAGAAGTTTGACCAGGATCGATGAAGTATGTCTGTGATCCCTTCACTTGGGAAGCTGAGGCAAGAGAATGAAAGTCAAAGTCAGCCTGAGCTATATAGTCCTCTGGATTCAAGCTTGGGATACATAGTGAGACCCTCTGTCAAGAAAAGGGGAAGAGGAGGATATGAGGTAGGAAGAAAGGTTTGAAGGTTTGAGGGTTCTAAGCTTGTGGTAAAGCATATACTTAGAATACATGAAGTATTCAGTTTGACTTTTCAGCATCACCAGGGAGAACAGAAAAAGGAAAAAAAAAGGGGGGGCTTTGGAAGTCTTTACCTCTTGTATGTCATGTGAGGACACAGAGAAGTTATTGTCTGTGGAGCAAGCCCTCTGCTAGAGGACAAATCTGCTCATTCTTTGCTTGGACTTAGAATAATAAGGTGTGTGTGTGTGTGTGTGTGTATGTATGCATGTATTTCTTTTCAAGATAGGATTTCTCTGTACAGCTCTGACTGTCCTGAAACTTGCTCTGTAGACCGGGCCGGCCTCGACCTCATAGAGATCTGCCTGACTCTTCCTTCCAAGTGTTGGAATCAAAGGCGTGTGTCACCACTTCCCAGCTGGGATATATTTCTATTATCTGTAATGTATTCCCCCGGTAAGGTATTTTCTTATAGGAGTTAAAAATGGACTATATTAAAAGGAGATTCACCACCATTCTTTGATAGTCAGAATTTCCTTCACAAGGCCCTCAACTACCGGCTCTATAGAGGTAATTTATTTATTTATTTATTCTCACCAGGGTGTCTGGGTTCAAATTTTGGCTTTGCTATCCACTAGGTCTATAGCCTTGATCAAATTGTTTCACACATTGTGCTTAGGTTTTCTTATTTGTAAAATGTAGCAACTCTATTATTCCATTTTGTTTGTGAATTAAATAAATTGATATCCTTAAGACAGTGCTGTGAGCATAACATGTTCAGTTAGGACCAATGAGCCTCAATAAACACAGGAATAAGCCAGGGGTAGTGGGGTATGCCTTTAATCCCAGCACTTGGGAGACAGAGGCAGGCAGATGTCTGTAAGTTTGAGGCCAGCCTGGTCTCTACATAGAGAATTCCAGGACAGCCCGAGCTACAAAGTAAGATCCTGTCTTGAAAAAACAAATATAGGAATAGTTGAAGAAAAATTAAAATGTTCCTAAAATTTGTACTTGCGTATTTGGAAAAACCGGTGGGGATGTTATCGAACTAATAAAACCCAAAAGGCAGTTATAAACCTCACAGAACTCTCATTTCTCCATGGATAAAACAGATTGAATACAGGAGCAGGATCAAAATTAATTTAGATAAATTCTTACAGAATGAATGCATTATAAGCTATTGGGAGACCTAGAGGTGGTCTGTGGAATATAATTACTTTTCCTAGGTGCAGAATAGAACAGGAAGAATTTCCCATTAACATATTACAATGACCTTATGCATTTAACCTAGAAAAACTGCTTGCTAAGTTCCTACCATAGAACTATTGAATTAGAATCTCTAGAGATGGCACCCAGACTTCTCTTTTTTTTAACTTTTAAAATTTATTCTTTTTTTTTATGAATGTGAGATTATTAAGCCATAAAATAGTAATATGTTACTATTTGCAGCAAAATAGGTGAAAGCACAGAATTTTTTTTATTAATTACACTTTATTCACTTTGTATCCCCCCATAAGCCCTTCCCTCCTCCCCTTCTGATCACACCCTCCCTCCCTCCCCTTCTTCATGCATGCCCCTCCCCAAGTCCTCTGATACGGGAGATCCTCCTCTCCTTCCTTCTGATCTTAGTCTAGCAGATCTCATCAGGAGTGGCTGCATTGTCATCTTCTGTGGCCTGGTAAGGCTGCTCCCCACTCAGGGGGAGGTGATCAAAGAGCAGGCCAATCAGTTCATGTCAGAGGCAGTCCCTCTTCCCATTACTATGTAACCCACCTGGACACTAAACTGCCATGGGTTACATCTGTGCAGGGGTTCTAGGTTATCTCCATGCCTGGTACTTGGTTTGAGTATGTGTCTCTGGGAAGACTCCTGTGTTCAAATTTTTTGGTTTTGTTGCTCTCCTTGTGGAGTTCCTGTCCACTCCAGATCTATTCCCCACTTCTTACATAAGATTCCATGCACATTGCCAACAGTTGGCCATTAAGTTTCAGCATCTGCTTTGATAGTCTGCAGGGCAGAGCCTTTCAGAGGCCCTCCGTGGCGGGGTTTCTAGCTTGTTTCCTGCTTTCTTCTTCTTCTGATGCCAGACTTCTCTTAAAGTTTCCTAATGCTTCTAAAAGTGCACGGGGGTTCAGAAACAGCCAGGAAATAAACTAACATATTTATTTAAGCAGTTTTCGTATCTGCCGCGTGTGCCAGACTTTTGTGGGACCATCCACTTGGTCTCCCCATTTCGCTAAAGAAAATGTTTGACTATAATAAATATTAGATAACAATAACTCCCTAGTGAAGTTCTTCGGACCAGTTCTCCTTAGAGCAAAATCAGCAGAAATTCCTGGGCCTTGACTATGCAAGTAGAAGGACCGGCACAGCAGGCAGAAATGAAGTCACGGGGCAGTAGCTACAGGAAGCAAGCTAGCTGGCTCTCTGCTTTAAAATTTCTGAACCTTTGGCTTATCAGCACCATCCCCCAACCCCCGCGCGCGTTACAAAATCTCCAAATGTCGAGAAGCTGCATCCTGCATCTCCCAATGCTGCCCAGACGCAGGACGTCAACAGGACCCCCTGGCTCTGTGCAGTGGCATCTACAGACAGGATCCTTTGATATTGCTCCTCACAGAGTCGGCATGAAGCTCGGCTTGCCCTACTGCCACTGCCGGGCTGGGTTCCGGCTACACACAGTCCAGCTGCAGTGTGCCGCCTAAGCCTGGGGGCGCATGCGCGCGAGAGGGGCGGGCACCCCGGCCGAGGAGGCGGGACTAGCCTTGACGTCGGTCTCTCATTGGCCGTTTCCTTCAGGCCCCGCCCCCGGGCGGCGGAGGCGGCTCGCGGACCACGTCAGGCAGCGGTGCGGGCTGCGCCTGTGGCAGAAGTGAGGTAAGCCATGCGTCGTAGCTGGCCGTCCGCGGGCAGTCGCCGGGTGGGCAGTCTCCGCACGGGGGCCGCCTGCAGCCGCGGCCACCGGGGCGATGGCGGCCGGAGCCGGAGGATGCGGGCTGGGCTGCAGGCGGGCGGCGGAGCGTGTGGCGGCAGGGCCGGGGCGGCGCGGGAGGCGGGCAGGGCATTTGACCTGCTGCCCCTTCGGCTGGCCCGCCGGGGCGCCTGGCTCCGGGAGGACCTGGCCTTGAGCAGTTCCCGGGTTGGCGGCGACTGGGCCGGCTGGCTGTGGAGAGGTTTAGCGGCCCTATCGGTCGGCAGGATCCGTCTGCCTTACCTGCCTCAGGTTGCCTCAGTTGTTCCCTCTCCTTGACCTGGTCTCTAGTTGGGGCAACGCAAGGGATTCTGGTGCCCTCCTGTCTGGCCTGGGCTAACTGTCTATTCCCTGGGACTCAGCTGTAGGTTAGGTCCACTTCAATGCAAAGGCTTTTGGGTGAGCAGAGCCTGTTTTCTGACTGAGGTCTCTGGCCCTGAAGGGTTTATGTGTGGGTCTCCTGAGTGGCCAGCAGCTAGGTGGAGGTTTGCAGGCACCTGCCGGGGTGTAGCACTCCGAGATTGTTTCGGCCATGGTGCCCTGACCCCTTGTTTGGAGGTTTGGGATTCAGTGAAGTCATCCTTTCCATAATGCAGCCATTCACTCATTCATTGCAAACTTTTAAAAAAATGGGTCCCTTGATCGACATTCCCTGCCTTTGCTTTCAGTTAATATGCCTGAGTGTCTGAGTTGACAAGATTTGAGATGGAAGTTTTTTTGCTGTTGTGGTTCATATTCAGGGTCGAGGTTTAGATGCAAAAGATGGAGCTCTCTCGGACCTCATTGAGAGGTTTTTTACCTTCTAATAAACCTTAACACACGTTGGTCCGGAGGGGTAATCCTAGTCACTGTCGCTGAAGACCACAGACAGATGGGCTTCCCAGAGGAAAGTAAAGGGATGTGATTACAAGTATTCTGTAATTTTGGAATGTTCAAAGAGAGATGTGTATACAACAGATTTACTGTACCGTGTTAGCAGTTGGGAGCCAACTGAATTAAAAACACATGACGTATTTTATGATTACGTACTTTATGCTCTAGTGACAAGTGATCCTGTTCACAAACATTTTTGACTAGCAAGCAAAGGCATGGATACAATTTTGATTGACATCCAGTTTCTGCAAAGAAAGCACCATGACTCATCTAAAATTTGAAGTGTAATAGTCGTGAACTTTTTAGTTACAAATAAAGGTACTCTAGAGACAGCTGGACAAAAATGCAATTTCAAAGCTGTTGACTTGCTTTGGTAATAAGTGATAGCCAAAATATTTGCCTTATTTACTTATCAAGTTAATCTTATTAACAGTTAACATTCTTTCCCTGTCTATATTTTGCTTAGTTTTTTCTGTTTCTTTTTTAATTAAAAATATTTAAACATTTATTGTATCATGTTAGATTTGGTGGATTTTAATTGCTTGATGGCTCTAGTTGAGGACTAATAATCCAAAAATAAATAAATTGTTACTTCAAAGTAAAAAATACCTGTCGAGATGTAATAATTTTTTCATGTGATGATTGATTAATGGTAATTACAAATAGAACAGTTTACCCTTTTCTAGTATAAAGTAATTTCAAAGGTAATTATTTTGATATTCTGGGCCTTGTGATACCTTTTGACAGCATCCATAAACTGTTAGTTGAATTCATATTAGGGGTATAAATCTATTACAGCCACTATCAGGAGTAAGTATAGTATCTATAGCTCTTTCATATGATATAGTACAGCATAGCTTTAGAAGTCACTTTAAATCTGTGATTCATAAATAGCAATAAATTGGGTGAAGCTTACATGTACCATTCCATCATGGGAAATAAAAATTACTAACCTAATTGGACAGTTGTTTGTCAGTTTACTATTTAAATGATTTCAAACTTTTTCAAAATGTAAATCCCATTAATTTTCAAACATTAGATTAAAACAGTTTAAAGTGTGTTCCAGTAAGTTTTTAATCTGTTTAAAGTCACATTGAAAGTAAGACAGTGGCATTTGTGGTTTGTATCATTTTGCTAACTTACATTTTCATTTAGCCTGAGTAGGCATGTATTTGCTTGTTTTATTATTTGTTTAGATGAGAATGACCTTGAACTTCTGATTCTCTTGCCTCAACCTACATAGTGCTGAAATTAAGGCAAGTGCTTTTCTTTCTGGTTTATATTTTGCTGGGATTGAAATCAGTAGCTTGAGCACTTAAAAAAAAAAAGTATTGTTGTTGTTATTATTATTAATGTGTGTTTACATGAGCCCAGGTGGCTGTGAAAGCCAGAGGCATCAGCTCCCCTGGATCTTGGAATTACAGGTATTTTTGAGCTACCTGTGGGAGCCATACTTAAATACTCTAGGAGAGTGTTTTGTACTCTTAACTGTTGAGCTGTCTCTGTAGGCATCTGAATAGTTTGATCATACTTACTTAACTTACGAAAAGGTTATAGCCCCCAAGTCTTACTCTAGGTTGATAACATTATACATCAAAAATGCATTTAAGAAGAGTGAGCATGATGTGTAATTGTGTGGCAAAGACATGTAGCTTTCTATGTGTTTGAGGCCAGCGTGGTCTACAAAGTGAGTTTCAGGCAAGCTAGTGCTACATAATGAGAACCTGTCTGGTTTAGTGGATAAGGTGCTTGTGATGGAAACTGGAGTTTGGATTTTCTAGCTTCCCTGTAAATGGTAAATAAATGGGTCCCTGTAATTGCAACATTCAAGAACTGAGACAGAAGATGCTTGGAGCAAGCCACGTGTCTAGACTAGCTGGAATTGACCAGCTGTGGGTTCAGTGAGAAAATTCACCTCAATAAATAAAATGGACAGTGATTGAGGAAATCACTTGGTGTTAACACACACATGTACATATACTCATACCCAACCTACAAACATGCTAATACTCATACATACATACATACATATATACATACATACATATATACATACATACACACATGTGCCAAAAAAAAGTAAGAATGAAAAAAATTATGAAAAGAATTCACTTAATAGTGTTGGAGAGGTGCTCTGTTAGTAGAATGGGTGCTGCAGTTTGGAGGACCTCTGATCTCCAGAACCTGTGTTTAAAAGGAATCTGGGTGTGGCGGTCTGTGGTCATAATCCTAATGAAGGGAAGGTGAATCCCTGAGTCTTGGTGGTCTGCCAGCCTGCCTAGCCCACTTGGCCAAATCCAGGCCAACGAAACACCCTGTCTCAAACCGTACGTGTACACAGGCACATATGCATGCATACTCATACATATACATGTGCATCTGTGTGCACACACATAATCCATTTAGTGTAGTTCACCGATTGTCATGGCTTAGCAACAGTATGCTGTAGACTATGGGCTGTTTATGGTGTGATCCAGTGGCTGACTGGAAGCTGTTGCTTGCTGCTGCTTCCTCAAGAGCCCAGCCTCTTACCTCATGTTCTATATGTTGCTGAGGGAAAGATTAAAATCAAAATTTGAGGTACACTTTCTACTGAATGTGTCTTGCTCTCACTCCATTGTGAAACTGAAAAGAAACCAGTCAGACCATTTTAGTCAAGGACTGTCTTAAGATTGTCATGCCATTGACTCTAAAGTCTGTACAGCTCTGGTAACTGTGATGTGTACTTATAGTCCTGGGTGAGTTACTCAGGGAGTTGAGGCGAAGACGATTGCTTGAGCCCAGAATTTTGGTGCAAGCCACAAATATAGTGAGACCCTCCCCCCACATCCCTTTTATAATAAAGAAATAAAAAAGCTGCACAATTCCTCATTGTTTGTTTATGGTGAGAAAGCATTTATTTAGAAAAAAGGTGAGAATCCAAACTGCATACTCCATCCTTCTTTCCCCTTCTCCCTCGCTCTTTGATTGTTTCTTCCTTTCTTTGAGATATAGTCTCACTGTATGGACCAGGCTGGCCTTAAACTTACAGGGATCCACCTACCACTGTCTCCTGAATGCTGGGATTACATATTTATATATCTTTTAAATGACTTATCTTTTCACTTGCCTTGAGACCAATGAACCATTCCATCCAAGCATGTAAACTAAGTATTTTAGTTCTTTTTAGTGTTCCATAGTATATCTTCCAATTTTTATTTAGACAGTTGAAAAATTACTTGCTAATTTGGCTGATAAACATGTTGAGTAAATGCTGTAATTGTGAGTGTTATAGTAGTTTTATATCCTGGTGTATCCTGTTTTCTCTCGAATCCTAGCACTTGGGAGGCAGGGGAGGTAGATCTTTGTGTTTTTAAGGGCAACCTGGATAGTTCTAGGAAGAGAACTTACATTCTAATGATTAGAGATCCTGTCTCCAAAAACAGAAAAAACAAAAACAACAACAACAACAACAACAACAACAACAACAAAATGTTTCTTTTTGGCCTGTTTGCTTTCAAGATTTACTTTACATTTTACTGTTTAACAGACCTTGGTTACATAACTACAGCTTCAGTTTCTAGTATATACTGTTAAGACATAGTGAGTAGAAATAGAGGAAAGGCTTTATATTGAGTTTTGAAGAACTTAAGTAAGTGGAGCTTTTGTCTTGTATGGATGTGCATGCATGTTTGTGTGTAAGTACAGGACGGTATGCCATGGAGCACATACGGGCTACTAACATGGGTGCTGGGAACCAAAACCAGATACTCTGAAAGAACAGACTGTACTTTTAACCACAGAGTCGTCTTTTCAGCCTGTATTAGAGGCTTTTACAAAAGGGTTTTAAAAAAAACTTTGTTTTTTATTTTATGTGTATGGTGTTTTGTCTGCATGTATGACTTTGCACTATATGGGTACAGTGCCCAATTTGGCCAGAAGAAAACATTGGATCCCTTGGAACTGGAGTTACAGACAGTTGTAAGCTACTATGTGGGAGCTGGGAATTAAACTCGGGAAGAACAGCTAGTGCTCTCAACCATTGAACCATCTCTCCATCTCTGGATTAAACACTTTCAAACATAGGATATTTTCAGTTTACAGTGGATTATTGAGATATAGCCTTATTATAAAGATATTAGACTTTAAGCATTTAGGGTACTGAATGGGATATATAGGGCTTAAGCCATATGCAACAACGAGAATGATGTTTTGGGTGCCTCACCTACCTGGACCTTGATACAGCTGATAACTGTGAGGGAGGAGAGGTGGAGAAGAGGTAGACATGTGAACATGTGATCTTGGTTTCTGAAGTTTTTGAGTGTCTGGAGGTAGTGGTCAGAAAACATGAGAGATACTTGGATGCCATCCTCTCTAAGGAAAGGGTGAGAGGCTAAGAGATGTGGAAATACTTTTCCTGGATCTTGACATTCAGAAGGTTGATTCATCTCTGATGTGGGCCACCACGGATGGATGGTTGTTGAAATAGGGAAACATCTTACGAAGATTCAAGGATTAGAAAGAGCATTGGTATTGGAGTGCAAAAGGTTGGGAAGGAGAGCGGAGTGTTTAGTGGAAAGAAGACATCTTTAAAGTGTCCTGAAGGGTTGGCTCAGTCAGTACAAGCCTGCTGCACGATCATGAAGACCTGCATTTGGACCTCCAACACCCACATGCAAGCTGGTGTGATCTTGTGCCGAATTAATGAGCTCTGGGGTGAGATCCTGCATCAGAAATTAAGGCAGAGAATGATGAAGGATGATGCCCAGCATGGACCTCTGGCCTTCATGAATGTACACATGTATGCATACATACCTTCATGCACATTTGCATACAGTCACATATCTCTCACACATGCACATGTACAAACACATGCATGTGAGTAGGCATGTATACACACACACACACAAACACACACAAACCCCTGAACCCCTGATTGGGCATTTAGGTGGCAGAGTTTCCCTGAAGCCTATTACTAACTTTGAAGTTCCAGTGATTCTTGGTTTTGAGGAAACTTCTCCTGGACAAGTTTCATCAAATCATTATTGTTTCTGTTATAGTAGGAAAACTTGTGTAACACAGGTCTCAAGTTAAAAAAAAAGATATCTTAAGGGCGAAAACTATACTTATTTGTCCAATTGTTTGCCTTTTGTTTTTTTTTTCTTTAACTCACTTTATTTGGTTTAAAAAGTTTTATTACACTTAATTTATTTACTAACTTATTCATTATGCTGTGTATGCACTAGGGTATGTGTATGGAGGTCAGAGGATACTTTGCTGGAGTTGGCTCTCTTCTACTGTGGATTTGGGAGTTTGAACTCAGGCTGTCAGGCTTGGCAGCAATTTTAATTTTAATGCTGAGGCACTCACTGTCCCTATTTATTTAGAGTCAGGCTACTGATACTTAGCTCTGATTCATGGCAATACGCCTGCCTTATTGTATGTGAGGAGTGTGTTATAGTTTTCTATTGCTGTGATAAAACACCATGTCTAAGGCAACCAAAAGAAGAAAGAGTTTTTAAGAAGAAAAATGTCCTTTAATTTCACTGCCTGTGGATTCGCAGGGTAACAATCTCACACATACATGCCACCTCTGGCTCTCTGTGATCTCATCTCACCCTTTAGTATCCAGAAAAAAAGTTCTACATCCAACACGCACGCACGCACACACACGCGCGCACACACACACACACACACACACACACACACACACACACACACACTAGTTTATCCCAAAAGCCTTGAAATTTTGTGCATAAGATGGAAAATTAGTTTGCTTTTGAAATGGGCCAAGCAGCAGTCACTTTGTAAAGGGGTGTATAGCTATGACAGTTAAGACTATTGCCTGCTCTCTTCCTCTTCCTTCATCCTTCTCTCTTTCCCTTCCTTTTCTTCTCTTTTCCAGGACATCTTCCATGTTAGGCAACCATTCCTACCGTCGAGCTCTACTCTCTGCCAACCATAGTTCCATGTTTGTTGTCTTTTGAGACAAAGTCTTGCTCTATATCATAGACTGGCCTTGAACTTATGGCAGTCCTCCTGCCTTAGCCTCCCAAGTGCTGGGGTTGTAGGTGATGCTTCGTTATCTTTCTAGTTATTGTGAGCACAGCAGTCAGAGAAATCTTGTGTGTGTTTTATTTTATTTTTTTCTTTTGCCTGAAATTCTCTAATGGCTTTTTCTTTCTGCCCCCCAAAAAGAACAGAGTCTGTCTTTGTAATCACCTAAGAGGCTTGCTATGATCTGACCCATTTTTGGCCACTTTACTGCAATTCCACCTCAGTCAATTATTTTTAAATGAGCGTCCTCTTCATTCATATGAGGCATATTCTCACCATGGTTTTTGTCTTCCCTTTTTTTCCCTGCCTGGAGCTCTCTTCAGAGACTGTGATCTGTTCCATTACCTCTTTTAAGCCTGTCAACTTCAATTGTGAACTCTGTCAGAGAGCCTTTTCTTGCCCATCCTCTATAAAACTGGAACCCTTTCCTAGTGTCATCTCTTCTATTGTTTGTGGTTACATTAAGCATAGCAGCCATTTTCATAGTTGCTTGTGGCTTATCTTGCCTTCTCTCCTACAATTGTAATCTAGCAGAACAAGAGCTTCTGTCTCACAGTGCTTCCTCCAGTGCCTGGCACAAGGTGGGCATCTAGGAATTTGTACATCAAATATATGTATACGTTGGTATTGAAACTTTTTGAAGGCCCAGGTTTCTCTTCCATGTTTTAAGGAAAAGCCTTTGAACTAATGGTGAATTGTCATGTGAAGACATTTTTGGCTTTCTGTATTTTGTAACTCACTTTTTAATTTGAATTTTTATTAAATTTTTTGAAGGTCTCCTAGGTAGAATTCTACACCAAGGCTCTTTACCTTTTGCAAGAAAAGTATCATGGTCTTCTTTAACTGCATTGGATACTTGCTCTTGGCACAGGGCAGAAGCTTCACTTCATGCTCTGCATCAATCATGTTTATGGGGAAGCTGAAGGCTCAAGTTCTAGCTTAGTGGGAAAACAGTTGCCTAGGATGTGCCAGGCTGTGGGGTTATTCTATAGCTCTGTAAAAAGCAAGCCGAGTCAAAACAGAAAAGCAAAGCATGGTGGCTGGGGCTCTGGCTCAGTTAATAGGGCCCTTGCCTGGCATGTGCCACATAATGGGGATGGAGTGTTCTAGCAGTCAGGAGATAGAGGCACAGGATCAGAAGTTCAAGGTTACTCCTAGGCTATTTGGGAGTTCCAAGCCAGCCTGAGCTACCCAAGACTATCTCAGCCAGCCAACCCACCAGCCAGCTAATATAACAACAATACCAACACAAAATCAAAACCCGAAATGGCTAATATGAAATGGCTACAGTATAGGGTAGAAAAATTTCAAATCTTTTTTAAACTGTTGAATCTTTTCCACCAAAAAGTAAGAATTGAGAATATCAGATGAGGTATGTTTTGCTAAAGTATTTTAAATTTTAATGTATGGCATAATCATCTTATAAAATCAGTTTGAATCATGAAATTATGATAATGAGCATAACATTTAAAATGAATGATTCTGAATAAAATTTATAATTTCTTAAGTGCCTCATTTTGCTTTTGTTGCATGCCATTAACGAAATCTTCATTCATAGTGAAGAGTGATACATGATTATAATTTGTTTAAACAGTGAATATTGAAATCTTACCATTTTTAGTTGCTTATTTTACTCATCTAGTTTTTAAGGTCCACTTTTATTTATTTGTGTGTGTGTGTGTGTGTGTGTATGTGTGTATGTGTCTGTGTATGTACATGTGTGCTTGTGCAGTAGGGTGTACACGCATATCACAGTATGAACGTAGACACCAGAGGACAATTTTTGGGAACTGTTCTCTCCCTTTACATGTGGAAGGGCTCCTTGGATTAAACCCCTGGTGGTAAGCAAGATAGCCTGCTGAGCTATCTTGCTGTCCATTTTCTTTTCTTTTTATTTTCTTTTGTTTCTGTTGCTTCCTCTGTCCCTTTTCTTTGAGGTAGGGTTTCATTGTGTAGCTCCAGCTGTTTCGAGCTTGCTGTGTAGATCAGGTTGGCCTTGAACTCACAGAGATCTACCTACTGCTCCTCCCAAGTGCTATCATTAAAGGTGTGCCACCATGCTAGGCCCAATTTCTTTTCTTTCTTTTTCTTTTTTCTGTTGTTTTTCCCCCCGGTTTTTTAAAAATTGAAAATAGATTCTTCTCTCACACTATACAGTCTCGTTCCAACCACCCCTCACCCATCTCACCTTTCTATCTCCCTTCAGAAAAGAGCAGGCCTTTAAGAGACAACAACCAAATGACAAGACAAAATACAATAAGACAAGGCAAAAGCCCTCACATAGAAGCTGGACAAGGCAACCCAGCAGGAATAAAGAGTCAGGGACATACCTGCTCTCATTGTTAGGAGTCCCAAAAAACACCAACCTAACAACCACAATACGTACACTGAGGATCTGGTGCAGACCCTCATAGTCCTCATGCTTTCTGCTTCAGTCTGTGTATGCTCCCTGCTGAGCTGATTCAGTAGGCAGTGTTCTCCTGGTGTCCTCCACCTCCTATGACTCATACACTCTTTCTGCACCTTCTTCCATGGGACTCTCCCAGCTCTGAGATCTCACAATGGAGATCTACAAGTTAGACTCTTTTTCTGCATCCACTCCCATCTGCTGGAGGAAGCCTCTCTGATAACTGGACAAGGCACTAATTTATGAGTATAGAAGAATAGCATTTGGAATAATTTCATTTCATTGAATACACACACACACACACACACACACACACACAAACACACAGATATGCCAGTTGTGTTTGGTTCTACCTAGGTTTCTGGGCTATCCAGTCTCTGGTTCCTAGTCATCTAGGCAGTGTCAGGCATGGGTTCCTTCACGTGGACTGGACTGGCTAACTTTGGTTAGCCATTTCCCAAGTTTTTCACCACATCTTTCAGGTGAGATAGATTTAAGGGCAAAGGATTTGTGGCTGGGTCAGTATCCAGGTTTCTCTTTCCGTATCCTCTAGAGTACCTTCAGCATCAAAAAGACTAGAACATAGGGGTGAAGGCTCCATGAAGGCACTAGCTTGACTTCTCTTCAGTCAATGAGCTATGTGGATGTTGCCCTCAGCAATTGGGCTTCTACTGTCAGTTTTTGGAGAGCGACCCTCTCTGTCCTAGCATCAGCCTTGGTTGTTTAGGGATTTCCACAGGACCCTCCCTTGGCCGAAAACTCAGTCGAATGCAGCACAGTCCTGCCCCTGGAAGCCTGCAAGAGATGGCCAGTTCAGACTCCATATTTTCCATTACTAGAAGTCCTGACTAGGATCACCCTCAGAGATCCCAGGAAGTTTCCTCTGAACTAGGTTTCCACACCACCTTCCAAATTCTCCCCAGATCCAGCTGTTTCTCCCTGTACTCTTTCTTTCTCTATCCCTTATCCCCAACACCTGATTTCCTTCTGTTCCTGTCTCCACCAGCCCCCACCCCCAGTCCACCTGCAAAAATCTATCCTTATTTCCCCTTACAAGGAGATCCATGCATCCCTCCTAGAGTATTCCTCTATAACTAACCTCTCTGGGTCTGTGGATTTTAGTTCGATTATCATTTACTTAATAGCTAATGTACACATGTAAGTGAACACATACTATATTTGTCTTTCTGGGTCTGGCTTATTTAACTGAGGATAAATTTTTTTTAGATGCATCCATGTGCCTGAAAATTTCATGTTTTTTTTTTTTTTTTTTTTTTTTTAATAGCTGAGTAATACTTCGTTGTGTAATTGTACCACATTTTGTTTATCAATTCTTCAGTTGAGGGACATCTAAGTTGTTCCCAGTTTGTGGCAATTATGAATAAAGCTGCAAATGTCCTTGTGGTAGATTGGAGTGTTCTTTGGGTATATACACAAGAGTGGTATAGCTGGGTCTTGAGGTAGATTAATTCCCACTTATGTGAGGAGTTGCCATACTGATTTCTGTAGTGGCAGTACAAGTTTGCACTTCCACCAGCAATAGAGGACTGTGAAACACCATGCCAGGCCCATTTTTTTTTTTTTTTAATCCTTTAAAGCATCTTACTGTGGAAAGTTTCAAATGTTACACGAATAAGGAGTGTAGTAAGTGGCCTTAATTTCACGAAATTATTTTGTCAGTCTTGAGCTAGCTTTAGCATTTATCCACTATAACCCATCATACATTTGCCCATTTTCCAATCTCTCTCTGTGTATGTGTGTTTGTTTTTGCAGTCTTGGTGTATAAGTAATGCTGGTCTTGAATTTGTAATCCTTTGTCTCTGCCAGTCCAGCATTGGGATTATAGGTGTGTTCCATCATGCCCTACTAGTTTATAGGGTTTTAAAGCTGCCTGGGATACCTAGGGCTTAGAGAGCTAGTGAGGCTTTATAGGGATTCTAAAGTACATGGGACTTGGCAGATGTTGTTAGAAGCAGAAGAGCTATTTATGTGTTTACTGTCACTCCTGAGTGCAGCTAAGCTTATAAATTCCAACATTTGTTGTACATAGTCAAAGGTTGGCTCCAAATTACATTCTGTAGATGAAGCTGTGTACTCTAATCTTGGCATTCTTTTGCCATGTAGTCTATCCTTGCATACCTGGACAAAAACAAATTACACTCTAAGGATTTAGGAGGCTCACATGTCACTACATTATTTTAAAAACAGATGAATAACTGCTTAGTTGTCTACATTTCAGCATCATTTCTGCTTTTTTTCCCCCATTATGTGAACTATAGCTTATAGATTCTGTCTTATTCTTCTCTAACAGTTCACCAACCACATTAAAAAAAAAAAAATCAATTTCTTTACTCACCTTACAACTGAAAGCTTGTAGTCTTTGACTTGGTGTAGAATTGATGTGTAAATGGTGATGTAGTTAAAAACAGTGTATTGTGGACCTGGGAGACAACTCAGTGGATTGCTTGCTGCCCAGAGCATGAGGTCTTGAGTTCAAAACAGCATCACTCATGCAAAAAGCCACTTGTCGTTCTACACCCCTGTAATCCTGGCAGTGGGGGGATGGTGATAGGCCAGCCTAGCTTTGTGTTCCTTGAGAGCCCTTGTCTCAAGGAAGAAGGCAGAGAGCCTGACATCCTCCTCAGACCTCTGTGTCCATTGGTGTGTACACACCAGCGCACGTATATCACACATTTATACACAGAATAATCTTATGGTTAAAAGACGTGCTGTGTTGTGTACTAGAATCTTGTGAGAGTAGATCTCAGCTGTTCTGAACCTGCATCACCACAGGTAACTGAGGTGATGGAATGTTAATTAGATTGATTGAAGTGACTAGTTCACAGCATATACATATATCGGAATATTTATGTATTAAGTGTATATAATAAAAACATTATTATTATTATTATTATTGCTATGAGGGGCAGTGGTTGCCATGGTGATTATGTAAGTTAGAAAAGAATTTCCAGGCATCAGTTCTCTACTTCCATGGTGGGTTCCAGGGATCAAACTCGGAACTCTAGACTTTCATGGCAAGCATTTTAACCTGCTGAATCATCTTGCTACCTCAGAATATGTATGTATGTATCTGTACACAAGCACATCTGTTTAATGAATCAAGATTGGCTTATGCATGCCAGTCTGGCCTTTAACTTCAAATTTTTTCTGCCTCCTGACTATTGGGATTAAAGTTTTAAACAACCATACCTATCCAACCAAACCTCAGTATAATATAGGAAAAGATAAAAGCATAAATGAAAATATGTATCTAAATTGTAGTTCTTCACTATATACTTCCTCACCTATAAACTTCTCTATATATTCTATGTTCTTCACAACTGTATAACAAACTAGCCTCCCTCCTTCCCCTCCTCTCTCTGTTTTTTCCTTCTTTCCCAGGGTCTCATGTAGTCCAGGCTGGCCCCTAACTCAAACCTACTGTGTAGCTGAGGAAAACCTTAAACTTATGTTTATCTTGTTTCTACCTTTTCCATGCTGGGATTACAGGGATATACCACCCTTTCCAGTCTTTATAAGTTGCTGGGGCTTCATGAATGCTAGTAACTACTCTGCCAACTGCACTATGGTCCTAGCTCCTCTTCAGTATTATTGAAGTAACCTCGTAACAGGTCTCATTTTCTTCCCCCCTTTTTTTAGTGGCTTAGTGACCACAGAAGCCATGATACTCTTTTAAAAAATGCCTGTTAAACATGCTGTCTCTGCCTCAAACACTCTAGTACTTGTGATATGGTTGCAGAAATGTACATGTCTCATAGCAGAATTCCTCTACGCTCTAATGCAACCTCACTCCTGCTTTCTTCACTTTCACTTTCTACCCACTTCTCATCTTGCTCCAACAACACTGTTGTCTTAGATCTTCAAACGTTTGTCCAAATGTCAACATAATAGAAGGACTTCCCCCACCCTTTCCCCTAGATTTCTTTTTTTAATTGTGGCCTTGTGGGTGCCCACTAAGGTCAGAGGTGTTAGGTCTTTTAGAGCTGGAGTTACAGGTGGTTGTGAGCTGCCCAGTGTGGGTGCTGGGAACTGAACTTGGGTCCTGTAGAGAACAGTGCACACTCTAACCAGTGACTTGCCTCTCCGAAGACCTATCTTCATTCTTTGACAAAGGTTAAAATATGTGAAGACTTTCCCAATTCTTACCAACCAATGGAAAAAACTTTGGCTTTGTAGATACTATATTGATGTGTAATGGAAAATTAATACAAATGAAATCTTTTGTGCTGAAGTTTTGCCAACTAAAAATTTGTATCCTCTACTGATTATAATGAATAGAGGATGTTGAACACACTGGAAGAACACTTATTTTTTTTTTTTTTTTCCAGAGGCAGATGATTAATCTTCTGACAAACAGTTTAGAACCAAATGTAATTCCATTAGATTACTTGTTTGGAATTCTGCAGGACTGTTGTAACGTCTAATAACTCAAAGGTGATACTTCCTCATTAAATAGTACTTAATAAGTGGTGTAATTGGATCAAATGAGACTTATTTTTTTTAGCCTTGGTGCTGTGATTAAACTGCCTCGTATGCAGATGATAAAGACTGTGGTTTCCAGTGAGTAAATAAGATCACTGATTTTTATTGAGAGTAAAGTAATTTATCTTATGCTTTTATTTGAATATAATTAATAACTCCATTTTAATTTAAAAGAGAATATATGCCTATTGTAAGAAAAAATTAACATAGCAAATAGAATGACAAATGTAATAGAATGTAACTCCCCACCATCCTCTTATCCAGAAATAATCCTATTTATTTCCTTTGTGTATTTACTTTGTCCTTTTTCTTTTCTCATTTTTTCAGTCTGTTAGCATTTCTTTCACATGTATGTATGATTTGTGTGTGTGTCAGAGGACAACCTTGGGTGTCAGTCCTGTTCCACCTTGTTTGAGAGAGGGTCTCTCTCCATGGTAGCTGCTGTGGATGCCAGGCTAGCTGGCCTGTTAGTTGAGGAGTGTCCTGTCTCTTGTTTTTATTTTTTGGGTAAAGATGCTCTGGGATTAGATGCTTGAACTATTGTGTCTAGCTTTTTCTTTTCAATTCTTTTCTTTTTCTTTTCTGATTTTATTTTTTCTTTGAGAAATGTATCATTTTCTGCAATTGTATCTTCAGTGCCTGAGATTCTCTTTTCCATCTCTTGTATTCTGTTAGTGGTGCTTGCCTTTGTGGTTCTTGATCTCTTAAGTTCTCCAACTCCAGGGTTTTCTCTGTTTGTGCTTTCCTTATTGATTCTGTTTTCTTATCTTTAACCATTTCCTTCATCTGTTTGAATGTGGATTCCTGTCTGTCCAAGATGGCCTCTATTTTTTTTTTTGTTCATTTCCACTTTATGTACCTCTATATGTGCCTCCATTTTTTTGTTCATTTCCTCTCTATGTGCCTCAAATAACTGCATAATTATAGATTTGTGATCATTTTCCTGTATTTCAGCTGCAATAGAATATCCATTGATTTTTGGAGATTTTGGTGAAGCCATGATTTTTGTTTTTTTGCTTTTTTTGTTTTCTGGTTTTTGTTGCCTGTATTCTTACACCGGCCTCTAGCCATCTGGTTGTCTGTAGCCTTGACTGATTGTTCCTGTACTGCAGACTGGATCCACTTATCTCTGGAGTCTTGAGTAGTCTCCCTGGATTCACAGTCTCTGCTGACTTACTGTTTGTGACCTGGGTAGCTGGGGCACAGGTGGAAAGATCTCTGAGTTTAGACTGCTCCAGTGTTCCACAGGCTTCCTTAAGTAGGTGGAGGATGGGATTTGGATCCCAGGCCTGGCTCAGCTCTGCTGGGTTCACTGGCTGTGCCGGCTAAGTTGTTTTCGATCCAGGTGGGCTAGGGTGCTGGGGAGCAGGTAGAAAGATCTCTGAGCCTAGAGCTGCTCCAGTGCCCCACAGGCCTCCTTGGGGAGGAGGAAGATAGAACTTTGGTTAGGTGCCTAGCTCAGCTCCACTGGGTTCTCTTTCTACGCTGGGCTGGCTGATTCTGGCCTATGTGAGCCAGGCTTCTGGGGCATGGCAGATAGATCTCTTTGCCTAGAACTGTTCCAGTGTCCCACAGGCTTCCCTAAATGGTGGGGAATGGGTCCCAAACCTAGCTCAGCTCTGCTGTGTTCTGTGCTGTGTGCTGTGCTGGCTGTCCCCCACAGTACCAGAATGTGTCCCCTCCACAGGACTGGGAGAGTGGGCGCCCAAGGTCAGAGTTGCCAGTCTCTGGTTCCAGGAAGATATCCACAGAAAGTGGGCTTTGGTGGTGGTGGCCTAAGGCTGTGGGGTAAGAACCGCACGTGCCCATCTGCTGTGTGTCTCAGAATGTATCCACAGATGGTGTGTTTGGGCGGATGGGTGGCCTAAGGCTGTAGGATAGGAGCCCTGTGTGTATGCTGCTGGTCCCAGGAAAATATCTGACGCTGCTCTCTTGGGTCTGCCAATTCTTTTCCCTTCCCTCTCTCTCTTCCTGTCTCCTGTCTCCTCCCTCCCGTTCTCCTTCCTTCCCTCTTTCCCTCCCTTTCTTCTCTCTCTCTCTTTCTTTCTTTTAAAGGATATATTTCTATTATTAAAAAAGCAAGGGTATATGTGTTTGTCTGTTTTGGGTCATGAGCACATTACTGCAGGTGCTAGATGGGTCCAGAGAGGGTGTTATATTCCCTGGAGCTGGAGATTCAGGTAGTTGTAAGCTGCCTAACATGGATCAACTGAACTGAAGTGCTGAGCTGTCTCTCCACGCCTTTGTACCCAGCTTTTCCTTGGGTTCTGGGGATTCAAACTCAAGTTACCAGGTTTTCTTGTCTTTGTAAACCTTCCTTTGTTTGTTTGTTTTTTCTTTAAAAAATACATTTATTAAGCCAGTTGTGATAACATCTGCCTTTAATTCCAGCACTTGGAATACAGAGGCAGTTGGATCTCTTGAGTTCTGGGCCAGCCTGGTCTACATATCTAGTTTTAGGCCAGCCGAGGGTACATAGACTCTGTCTCAAAAAACAAAAACAAAACCCAAAAGGCTACATAGACCCATCTCAAAAAACACCCACCCCCCAATAAATTTACACTTATTTACCCAGGGGTGGTGGGATTTTGGGAAAGGTGTGCTGCTTATGGTATTACTCTGCGCGTGGAGGTCTGAGGACAGCTGTCAGGAATTGGTTCTGTTCTACCATATGGGTCCTGGAGATCTCCTGATCCTAATTACCTTTTAATTAGCAAATGCTTTTGTGCAGAACTTGCTTGCTCTTGGGCATTTAGTATTCTTGCTTCACTTTGTAACGAGAGGTGAGTAGAACTCAAGAATTTGCTGCTCCGTGGATATATCTGAGTAATGCAGGATACCAGGCTCTGCTCTCAGGAGCAGCTAGAAGAATGCTTACTTTCGTAGGGTGGCTTAGGTTTGGGCCTATTTTTGGCTTTCATCTAGTTAGTCTTTTACTTTGTTTTTTAGTTTTTAAAAATTTTTAAATTTTTTCTGTCATACAATACATCCCAACTACAGCCTCCCCTCCATCCACTCCTTCCAGTTTCCCGCTCCTCCAGATACAATGCTTCTCTGTTTCCCTACAGAAAAGAGTTAGGCCTCCCAAGAATGTCAACTGAACACGGCATAACAAAGTTCAATAAGACTAGGAACAAACCCTCATATCAGGGTTCTAAAGAGCAGGCAAAAGAGTTAGAGATACCCTCATTCTCACTTTTAGTAATCCCACAAAAAAAAACCCAAGCTAAATAACCACAATATATGCAGAGGACTTAGTGCAGACCCATACAGGCTCTGTGATTGCAGCTTCAGTCTCTTTGAGTCCTTATGAGCCCTGCTTAATTGATTCTGTGAACCTTATTTTCTTGCTGTTCTGCTGCTGGCTTCTAAAATCCTCTCCCTACTTCCTTGGGATTCTCTGAGTTCCTCCTAATGTTCGGTTGTGGGTCTCTACATCTGTTCCTATCAGCTGCTGAAGGAAGCTTCTCTGATGATGATGATGTCTATGAGTGTAATAGAATATCATTAGGAATTGTCTCATCGATTTTACCTCCCAGTTATGTTTGGCTCTACCCTAGGTCCCTGGGTTTTCCCGGTTCTGGTTCCCGGCCATCCAGGCAGTGTCAGGAATTGGCTCCCTCAAGTTACTCTAGCCATTGGTTGGCTGCTCTCACAAGCTCTGAGCCACCATTGCCCCAGCACATCTTTCAGGCAAGGCAGGTTGTATGTTGAAGGTTTTGTGGCTGCACTAGTGTCCCAGTCCAACCACTGGCAACCCTGCCTGGTTGCAGAAGATGGGTAGTTCAGGCTCGGTATCCTTCTGACCCTCCCTAGGGTCACCTTCTCCATTATTAGGAGTTCTTACTAGGATTACCCTCATAGGTTCCAGCAAGTTTCCACTGCACTAGGTTTCTATGTCGCCCCTTAATATCTTCCAATTCTAGCTGCCTCTCTCCTTCCTTCTCTTCCTCTTTTGATCCTTCCTGTTTTCATCCCCATCTGCCTCTAGTCTACCCACAAACTCTACTATTCATAATAGCCAGAAAATGGAAACAACCTAGATGTCCCTCAACTGAAGAATGGATAAAGAAAATGTGGTACAATTACACATCGGAGTATTACTTAGCTGTTAAAAACAACGACATCTTGAAACTTACAGGTAAATGCATAGAACTAGGGAAAAAAATCATCCTGAGTGAGGCAACCCTGAAAGACAAACATGATATGTACTCAATTATAGGCAGATATTAGCTGTTAAGTAATGATAACCAAGCTACACTCTGTAGACCCAGAGAGGCCAAGTAACAAGGAGAGCTCCAGGAAGGGATGGGGGGGGGGGGGCGACACATGAATCTACAACACGTGAATCTTTTACTTCTAACACATTAGTTTCATTAAGACTACACATGTTAAAATAGTGTGTTTTGGCATAGACATTTATGAAATTAAGTTTTTATAAGAAAGTCAGTATTATTTTATAACTTCTGTTTAAAAAGAATCTGAGAACTGGGCCTAGTGGCACACACCTTTAATCCCAGCTTTTGGGAGGGCAGAGGCAGGTCACCTTAGAGGCCAGCCTGTCTACATAGTTACTTCCAGGCCAGCCAGGGTTATATGTAAGACTCTGCCTCAAGAACAAAAATAGCATCCCCCTTTACCCCCAAATCAGAAGAATCTAAGTATGTGAGGGCAGTCTGGCTGATAACCGTCATTCCATTGATCAACCAGGGTTAGTTCAGCTAATCTGGTTGGCTAGGGGTGGGGATGGTAGTGGTGATGTCCTTTTCATCCCTTACCACAGCAGGTACATACCTCTGGAAGCTACACAGGACCATTTTACAGAGTGGGACCATTCTCAAGAATATGAGGGTTGGTGATGTGCATAGTAGAATGCATGTTTAGCATGCTGGAGACCCTAGGTTCACCCCAGTGACAGACAGACATGCAAACACAAAATACCAAGCAAAACCCTGAAACACAAGTGAACTTAAATTAACGTCACTCAAAGGCATTCAACAGTCTGTCCTTTACAATTTGGGTGTGAGCATTTCTTTCCAAGCTCCTTTTCTAACTCTTGATGCCGCTTGCTATCTGTTAATGCAGAACTATTTACTCAGGATTTCCTGTTCAGAATGATCCAGAAGGTGAGTCAGTATCAGGTTATCAAGAATCCTACTAACAAATCCTGCCAGGAACAATGCTAGCTGTTTTTAGAAAAGATTAGTAAGTGTTACTGTGTAGGGTAATTATATGTTTAAGATGCCTTTTACCCTAGTGGGAAATACAGCAAGCACTGCTTTGAGCTTTTAAAGGGCTGTGATGTAGAGCGGATCAAGAGCTTGGCTGTGATAAACAATAGCTGTCAACTGCAGCTATTCATGTAAAACTTATGATAAATTCACGTAACAGACTCATTTTCCATCTTGATCAGGTTCAGCTGTGAACAGTACGGAAGCGTGGAAGCTTTTGCATGTGTTGTGAATTTTTAAAGATTGTACCCAAATGAAAAACAATATATTTAGTAAAATCTCAGAATTTTTTTTTTTAATTTCAGCTTTGGATTTGACTAAAGTTCATCTTTGTATAACCTATACATAAGTTACTTGCTTAATTAAAAGAAAAGTTCAAATAAAGGATAAATGAACTTATTATTTACTAGCCTTAAACATGTTAGCAGCTAAAGTTTTTTTTTGAAAATTTATTGTTTTACTCTGTTTCCTATCTACTTAATTTTGAGTCTTACTTAAGTGAGAAAGGATAAATTCTCAGAACTGGAGAGGGGGTCCCTGGCTAAGAGTGCTTGCTCTGTTGTCATGAGGATTCCACACAAACATCTGTAATCCCAGCACTGAGCAGGACAGCTGGGGTTTCCTGGCTTCTACACTAGCTAAGACTTGAGCCTTGGGTTCAGAGAAACAGGTGGAGTCTGATGGAGGAGGGCACTTGATGCCTTTTTTTCCCCCTCCTCCTCACATACCTGTGTATATACACACACACAGGAATTTAAAAAAAGTAAATATTAAAGATGTAAATTTTCTTATCTTTCCCTTGTGCTTTGGACAGCTATTCATGATGCTAAAATTTTAACCTTATTTTATATCCAATACTGTATTAAACATGGTAATTCAACAGATATTTATTAGCTGCTTATATGCACAGCTCTGCAACGGTGAATAAGATACAGAAGTTGAAGAGACTCAAAAGTGCAAGATAATTATTCAGTAGCTTTGGGGAGAGAGGAACTCTTCCTGCTTGCTCTACTTCTTCACTGGCATCCAGGGGCTGAGCACATGTAGCTGCTACACAGAGGGAAATTACCCCTTCACTGTGAGACATTCTTGAGCTGGAAGGGACATTAGAGATTGAGCTTGCCTCCTCAGTTTCCCCCTCTACATCATTATACACATGCTCTCTTTGCCTGGAATACACTGTCAAGTTGTAGTTTAAGCCCTGAGGTAGCTGTAGGGACTGAAAAAGAATATGCAGCAGCTTCCTCTAAGATCGTCATGCTTTTGTACATTTGTTTCTTTCTGAACATTCCACTGTTATCCTAAACCTTTAATTTATGTACCCAAACTCATGTGTTCACCTATTTCCCTGTTTAATTGAGCTGTGCTTTGAACTGTCTTATGGTGTGGTTACCTGCCAGAAAGCATTCATTAGTAGAAATGAAGCTATCTCAGTGTGGTAGTATCTGAGTAAGCACTGAGGTGAATAGTGGCCCTCGCCTATTTCAGTGATAATGTTCTTATTAAAGAAAATGGTCTGGCTGTGGTGGTGGACACCTTAATCTCAGTACAGGTGCGGCAGAGACAGGTGGGTCTCTGTGAGTTATAGGCTAACCTGGTGTACATACTGAGTTCCAGGCTAGCCAGGCTACATAGTGAGACCTTGTCTGAAGAAAAAGAAAACCCCAAACCAGCCCAACAACAACAACCCACAACAAACAAACAAACAAACAAACAAACCACACACACACAAACACACAAATAGAAAATGTTGCTACTGGTGACTTTTGGTTGGCCAGTTCTTGTGATGAAAGTGGCCAGTCTTTAGCCTTTGTTAGATGCTCTAGGTGAAGTGAAGTCTAAAAATCAAATATACAAATGTGGGACATGAAATGTTGGGCGAAGGTGCCATAGTGAACTGTGGAGTCCTAGCTTATGTCTTTTGTGCTCTGGGCTCCTTTAATATGTAGCTTTTTGTACATTAGTCTTGTTTCAGTGTTTCTAGAATTTCACTATATTCAAAGTCAGAGCTGTTTGCATATGCAGCTCTGGTAATTTGAATTAACACTATATACAAACCTACGCCTTCATTTAAACATTTCCTGTATTCCCTGAAATACAACAAATAGAATCAGACCGAGATTCTAACGTTTAAAAAGACTTTGCTGTGAGTTTGGCTTTGAGGGAAAGGCTTCAATGCACTACCTTCATTTTGTAGAAACTTAAGTATATACTATACTTGATAGAGGAGTGGTGTGTTGGTTTGAATGAGAATGACCCCCGTAGGCACATAAGTTTGAAAGCTTGGTCCTCAGAGGGTAGAACTGTTTGGGAGGGATTAGGAACTGTGGCCATATTGGAGATGTGTCACCAGGGGTGGACTTTGATGTTTCAAAAGACTTGTGTTATTCTTTTTTGTTCTCTGCCTTCTGCTTGTGGTTTAAGATGTGAGCTCTCAGCTGTTCATGTCTTCAGTTGCTATCCTGGACTCTAACCCTCTGGAACTGTAAGCTCAATTAAACACTTTGTTTTGTAAGTTGCCTCTGTCATGGTCTTTTATCACAGTGATAGAAAAGTAACCAATTCAAGTGGTTAAATGTGAGATTTGGATACAGACTTAGTATATGATGGCTAATGTTGGTTTTCAACATGACATACTTGGAAAAAAGAACATCAGAGTGGCTTTCATTAGATTGTCCTGAGGACAAGTCTGTGGGACGTTTTCTTGATTGATAGATCATTGATGTAGGAGGCTCAGCCCACTGTGGGTGGTACCATCCTTGCACAGTTGGGCCTGGGCTATATAAGAGAACTATGTAAGAAAGCTGAGTAATCTTGGAGGAGTAGGCCAATTAAGCAGCATTCTTCTTTTGTCTATGCCTCAATTCCTGTCTTGGCATCCTTCCAAGATGGACTTTAACATGTAAGCCAAATAAACCCATTTGTCCCCAAAGTTGTTTTTGGAGATATTTATCAAAGCAACAAAAAAATAGCCAGAACAGTAAGTAGTCTGTGCTTTGCTTCTTATAGAGAGCAATTTTGGCCTCTCTGCTTTACTTGCTTTTTCATGTGGAAATGACGATAATAGAGCCCTTATGGTGGGGTGCTTGCTCCTTCTGAGAGAATGCTTGCAGAGCGTCTACAGAGCTTGCCTGCCACATGGTAAAAATTTCAATAAATTCTGCTTGCAAATAATACCATCTGATTACAGGCATGTCCCTTGAAACCAATGTGAATGTTTCCTGGGATCTTACTTGAAGTGTTTTTGGGGATGTTAAGTCCAACCTGGTTTCTAGGTTCTGTGACGGCCTCTGTGTTTACCCAGCCAATCTCTATGACTAGGAACTGCTTATGTTGAGGCTATAGCAGTAAATAACAGGTGTTAACTTTTTAAAAGAGTTTGCATTTCACTGAGCTGCAGTTGAGGTGGGGAAGGGTGGAGAAGTAGAAACGAGTAAGTGACACTGTCGTAGGGTTAGGGTTAAAAGCTGTGAAAATTATAGTAGAGGGCTAGCCCGTTCCAGGCTGGTCAGAGCTACATAGTGCAACATTATGAAAAAACAAACAAGCCTCAAAGTTAAAAAGAGCCTAAGATTCCCATTCAGACCATAATTAACTTTTAACTCGCATGATCAAAACTACAGTGGGAACTTTCTTGGGGTTGTGGTGCTATAGCAGGGTAGGAAAGGCTCAGGGAGATGGAAAGAAGATGAACCAGCTGCTTCAGCAACAAGGGCAAGAATGCTTGGGGATGAGAGGTGCAGCCCCCGCCAGGGAAAGTGTGTGAGGGGTTGAAGGGTCAAGCTAAAGTCGGTGAGGCTGAAGTAACTCTGAGGAGACTGGATTACAGTAGCCTTTGGGTTGTGGTAAGGAGTTGGGTTTTACTTTAAAGTGCAGTGGGAACCTACTGATGAGCTTTGAGCTGCAGTTAGAGGTGGTTGTGAGCCACCTGATGTCGGTGCTGGGGCCAAGAGGTGCTCTTAGCCTACGCCGCCTTTTCAGCTCCTCGGGCTAGTGCTGTGGCTTACTTCCCTTTGTGACTACGGTCACTTGGTGCTGCACTTACAGGGTATTCTCTGGGTCCATTTTGGGCTACATTGATCATGTCAACAATAGAGGGATTTGTTATAAAATTCTGGCTTTGATTTGGTCTTCTGCTTTTAGTCACACTAAGGTTGCCAGTTAAAACCACTAAGCTATAACTTTTCTATTCTGCATTAATTTAGTAATCTAATTTTATGAAAAATAACAAATGAAGTTAATTGGTCACTTTGTAGCAATCAAGAAAAATATTGCCATTATGCTTGGAAGTGGCCTACAGGATTCTTTCAAAGAGTAAGTAAGGCCTGGTTTTGCTGTGAGACACAACCAAGAGACTGGAAAATTATGCTTATTGTGTTTCCTTTTGAGAATGAATAAGTTTTAAAATGGTCTTACAGATAATTACATCTATCTGGTAAATTTAAACTGACCCATTTTTTATATTACTTGTTGCACATAAGCAAAGGTAGAAATGGTGAACAAATTTTTCCATCATTAATTTTTCTCCTAGTTTTTGCTGCTCATTTTTTATGGATCCTTTAATGATAGATTTCAATACTTGGAGTGATTTAGGTAACAGCATTATTCTTTCTCATTCATTTCTTTTTGTTCACTTATGTCCCTTCTTTGAGACAAGGTCTCAAATGTGTTGCTTTGCCTAGCCTGAAGCTCACTATGTGGACCAGGTTGGCCTTGAACTCAGAGAGATCCATCTCCCTTTGCCTCCTGAGTTCTGTGATTAGCTGGGTATGATAACCATATTTGGCTTTTTTTGTTTGTTTTTGAGACTGGGTTTCTTGTAGCCCAGGCTGCCCTAAAACTCAGTATGGAGCTTGGATGACTTTGAGCTTCGGAGCTTGCTACCTCTACCTCCTAAGCATACCCAAGGGGTTACCACCATGTCTGTAGTCCTTTTTCCTCAACTCAAGACAAAGTTTTACCATGTAGCTCTGGCTGTCCTGGAAGGAACTATGTAGATCAGACTGGCCCTGAACTAGAGAGCTACCAGTCTCTGCTTTCCGAGTGGCATTAAAAGCGTGCATCAGTACTGTTAGGCCACAGAGGAAGACTTTGCAGCCAGTCCTGAAAATACCTGACAAAACGGAGTCATGAAAGGGGAGGAGGTCCTCCCCTATCAGTGGACTTGGAAAGGGGCAGGGAGGAGACGAGGGAGGGAGGGTGGGATTGGGGAGGGAATGAGGGATAGAGCTGGGATACAGAATTAACAAAATGTAACTAATGAGAAAAAAAAAAAAAAAAGCGTGCATCACTATGCCCAGCGATAGTCTTTTTGTAAAGAATGTGTTAATATCTGAATAAAGATTTTTGGATTTGTAGCTTGGCTAAAATAAGAAAATGGACTCTGGGTGCGGTGGTTCAGGCCTATAGTTTCACCTGGTCTAGATGCTGAGACAGGAGACTGTTTTGAGTTCAGAAGTTCCAGATTAGACCCAGAAATGTGAAACTCTCTCCAAACAAACAAACAAACAAACAAACAAACAAACAAACACTCTCCTACCAACTATCACAAAATGTGTTTTTTGTGGAAAAACTAGAAAATTCAAATGAGTAATCCCCCACAGGCTCCACCCAAATTCAGTTTCCAGGCTTTTTAATGTGTGTATTTTGAAAGTAGACTGGTTTGGGCTGGACATAACCTCATATTTATTACCTTACCTTAGGAAAGTTACTGTCCTTTTATTCTTTAGCTCATTTTCTTTCTTGATTTATTTATTTTTACGTATGTGTGTGTTTGTGTCTGTGCCTGTGTATGCCCACATGAGTGTAGGTGTGCACCTGGCCTGGAATTCTGTGAGACTGTAAGATGCAGGATGTGGGTACTGGGAATCAAACTTGGGTCCTCTGGAAGAGCGGTATGTACTCTTCACTGCTGAGCCATCTCATTCTACAGTTGTTTTTTTTTTTTTTTTTTTCCTTTCTGTAAAATGAATACTTGCCTCAGGTCATTGTGGGAATTAATCCATGTAAGGTGCATTGATAGTTGGATGGCATTTTTTTTTACAGTTTACTTTTATGTGTGTGTGGCTGCACGTACGGTTGTGCAGGTGTGTACAGATGTTTGCAGATGTTTGCAGAGAACAGCAGATTCCCTGGAGCTGGAGTTACAGGTAGCTGTGAGCCACTTGATGTAGTCCTGTGAACAAGTGTTCTTAAGTGCTGAGGCTTCTCTTCAGCCCCCTGTTATTACTGTTATTATGGTGGTTTGGAGACAGGACCTCACTGTGTAACCAAGGCTGGCTTGGAACTCAGGATCCCCCTGTTGTAGCCTTCCAGATTATTAAGATTTTTTTGTATGGATGTAAAAATGTTTAAGAAGTTTTCATACTGAGCAATAATCATTCTTTGTGAAAGCAAATACGTTTACCATTCAGGGGAGAAAGTCTTTCTTCGAGGATTTAGATTGGCTACTATAAAAATTTTATTCCTTGGGTAAATAAGACCTTATTTTTTTAAAGAAACAACCTTTTTTTTTTTCATCTGTATTCTCTTAGACATTTAGCTTGTAAATGTGCACATATGGTACTTTAAAATTCAAGACTGGAGGAAGTACTGTAACAGGTGGGGCATCTTTCAAGTTGGTTTTGTTTCTTATTTCAGTGACTTCTCTTGGGCAGCAATCAATTCCAGTTTCCTGATTTTGATCTTATTTTAGATTTCCATTTAAAAATATCTGGGGAAAACTTAGAAAGAACTAAACTGTAAAGGTAGATTTGATTGTAGTTTGATGCACTTAGGCAGTTGCAAGCAAGGAAGTCATCACAGTCAACTCATAGTCACTGCTTATTCAGTTCTTGAAGTAACATTTAAGACTGAGTAGCACTCTGGTTATTACTGATGGCCCAGTGGAATGAATGCTGACTGAAAGTTCAATAGCATTTCTCTTCTCACCTGAACTCTGCCATGGTGGATGAATTTCTCTTTTTGGCAATTTGCTTTAGCGTTTTCTGGGAGTGTGGGTGGTGGAGGCAGTAGGGTTGTAGGTTTTTATCATATTCCCAAGACTGGCAGCACTGAACTCAGTCCTCCTGCTTCAGCTTCTGGAGTAGCTGGGATTGATTACACAGATGCCCCAAGACTCCAGCTGCTTCTCGCTTTTTGTCATTCAGTTTCTGTATTTCCTCAATCAGGAGTGGGGGTGGCTGGGAGTATGTAGGGGTTAGGGAAGTATGGGAGAGTGATGATGTCAGGTTCACTCTGCTGGTTATGGAAACTGTTTGCTGCAGCAAGGAGACCTCAACTGTCGTGGTTCAAAGAAGGCAGACATTTTTTCTTATTTAATAATTAGGGTTCCAGGTATGCTATAATAAAACAGCATGACCATAATTAACTTGCTTCCATATCACAGTCCATCACTGAAGGAAGACAGAGCAGGAACCTGGAAGCAGGAGCCGATGCAGAGACTATAGAAGAGTGCTGCTTACTGGCTTGTTCCCCTTGGCTTGCTCAGCTTGCTTCCTTCTCTCTCTCTCTCTTTCTCTTCCTTCCTTCCCTCCCTTCTTCCTTCCTTTCTTTCTCTCTTTTTTCTCTCTCTGTCACTCTTCTTTTCTGTTTTCCCATACAGTGTTTCTCTGTGTAACCTTAGCTGTCCTGAACTTGTTTTGTAGACCAGGCTGAGCTTAAACTCACAGAGATCTGCCTGCTTCTGCCTCCCACATGCTGGGATTACAGGGGTTTGCCACTTCACCCATGCCATGCTTTCTTATATCACCCAGGATCACTATAGTGTTCAGGGTGTCACCACTCACAGAGGGCTGACTCCTTTCCATTAATCACTAAGAAAATACCTTACAGACTTGCCTATGAAGTATTTTTTCGACAGTATTTTTTCAACATCTTCTCAAATGATTCTAGCTTTTATGTCAAGTTTACAAGCAGATCTCTACTAAGCTGTCGTTCAGGGATTTAGACATCTTCAGTCTTTCCTCCTTGCCTCTCTCCCTCCCTTTCTTTTTCCCTCTCTCCCTTTCTCCCTCTCTCCCTTTCTTTTATAGGGTTTAGCTTAGGCTGGCCTCAAACACACTCTGTAGTGGAAGCTGGCCTTAAACTCTTGATTTTCCATTGTCTTCCCAAGAAGGGGAGTTATAGTGGGTTATATGCGTGTACCACATGCCTACCTTTCCAATTTTGTTTTTCAACAGTATCTCAGGTTAATGTCCTCATGTGTATACTTGACCTAGATTGTTATCAAAGCTTGTGTGTGGTTGTGTAGGGAAAGCAGGCTTCAGTGGGAAGTGGCACATCACTCAGACTCTAACCTACCAGACCCACGCTAGGAAATAATGAAATTAGTCACATTATAGTCTTGTAAGTACAAAAGGCTAGGGGTTGAGATGGCTGGTGTTTTTGTTTTGTTTTTCCCTCATACTATACATAGTTTCCATCTTTTCTAATTATTTCACTGAACAAAGGGCTCTGTGACACTTCTTGGTCCACTGCTTCAATTTGAGTTTGAAATTACCAACAAAGTTTTTTGTAGCCGAAGATAAAGCTCACTTCATTAGAATACTTACTTAGCATTCGTGAAACCCTGGGTTTGATCTCTAACACCACATACAACTGGTTATGATGCATGTCTGTAATCTTAGCACTTGAGAGGTAGAGGTGGAGATCTGAAGATCAAGGCTTCATAGGAGGTTCAAGGCCAGTCTGAGCTATAAAGACTGAGCTATAAAGACCTGGTCTCCATATATACATACACGCACATATATACATGTATACATATATGTTATTTTGTTAGCTCACATACTTTTAGATTTGCTTTAAAGGGTACAGTAATTGAAAGTTACTATTTAGTTGAGCTTGCTTTTAAAGGTAAAAACATGCCATTGACTTCTCCATGAGCTTTTTCTCTTTAGGATTCATACTTAGGTTTTTTTTTTTTTTTTTTTAAGTGTCTTGTCCTGTTAACTTTGGAATGGCAGTTTGAGTTTAAAGAAGAACTGAGGAAGTACTAATAGGTGTCAGAGCTTAGTACTGGGAGTGGATCAGGGCCTGCTGCCAGCCCCCTTAGGGAGGATGACTAGAAACACTTGGGCCTAGGCAGAAGTCTCAGGAAGATACAGGTATTGATGAGCAGAGCAGGGTAAGTCTTTGAGAAGAACAGTTTGCCCCAGCCACTTCACTCCAGTTTCAAAGGGCAGAGCCAGTCAGCTAGAACAGTGTAATGACTATTTCAGCACTGAGTTTGGAACTGCACTGCGGGCCAGATTCACATGAGGCAAGTGCTCTATCGTCAAACACACACAAGCTCAAATCCAGTTAAAATGTATTAATAATGCTCACTAACTCATCATCCAAACAAAAGTAATAAAAGAGAAAGTACTTGCCCAAATACAGCAACTCCCTCTGTGCTTTCTGTGCTTTGAGCTCTTGGTCAACTGTGGTCTAAAACTACTAAATAAAAACAAGTCCGTCCCCGCCCCCTCCACCTCGTCAGGGTTTCTCTGTCTAGTGCTGGCTTTCCTGGACCTGCTTTGTAGAGCAGGCTGGCCTCAAATTCACAGAAATTGGCCTGCCTCTGCCTCCTTGAGTGCTGGGATTAAAGGCATGCACCACCATACCTGGCAAATGTAAATTTTAAACTGTACCCCATTCTGTATAACATGCTGAAATCAGCCAGTTTAGTCTGTCCTGCATGGCACATAAATCTTCCATTGGGTCCACAGTGCATAATCTGTCTGCTTTTTATTCACACAATACCTTTTTCAGCCATTAGATGGAATAGTGCAGTATCACCGTTCTTGTATATAGGATTTGTATTGTCTTCAGTTTCACACATCCATAAGGATGTTGAAACATACTCTTTAAAGGTAAGGAAAAAATATATGTTTAACACCCCCAGATGGAGGTGTCCCTAGCTGAACTTGTGGTAGAAGAGACTAAATAAGTGCCCTGACTGATAATTGCAGTAGTTGATAAAGTGCTATTTAGAAAACAAGCCCTAGATTTTGAGTTAATAAAACAAGATCTGATTAATGTGATAAGTAATTTATCAATTTGTTGACCACATTGCTTGTGGAAAACAGCTTTAAGAAGGTACTCTGTTTAGCTCAATTTTTACCTGTATTGAGTCCTTCCTGCCTAGAGAGTTGGTAGTCAGGTATACTTGGTCAAATGTCTGTCTTTATGATCCTATGACCCCACAACCCTTCCACCCTCCCAGTTACCTATATAATCCCTCTGCTGGGTTTCCATATCACTTTTTGAATATAATTCATAGCCTTTTCTCATTATTTTTCACATTGGGCTTTTTATTTGAAGTTTGACGTTAAGTATTTTTATGTGATATATTATGGTGTGTATTTTTTTGTCCTGGAGAAGCCGAGAGGGAAGGTTCAAAGTTTCATCTGTGTGCTTCTCTTTTATTTGAGAGTGCAGCTGATTGATTTATTTTTTTGGAAATATATATGTGGGGCTGAATACCTTAGCAGATAATATGATAATTGCTTATATTAAACAAATCCTTTGATTCATGGAGAGTTAAAAGGCCTCATTAAAAATTCTCTTTCTGAGTTAGATTTAGATGGTCAAAAAAAAAAAAAGAAAGAAAAGAAAAGAAAAAAAAGCATGACAGATTGGAGATAAATCTTTTAAAATCAGACACTCTTTGTACTATGTAATTTATGGATTATTTTGTGACTGACTTCCTTTTAGTAAGAATGTCATCATAGGAAGCAGTATATAATTATTTTCTTTAATATGTCAAATGCCCAAAGGAAGTGAAGATTAAAAATGAAGGACACATGCTATATACAGTGCTGGAGCAAGCACATGCATTCTTTTTTGAAATTTCCCGAGAGAGTATGTTTTTGTATCTGACACAGCCCAATGGTTATGATTAACCTTGAAATACTAAGTCTTCAGCAGATCAAAGATGCTTGCAATTTGTAGCTTTAGCATAGCCAATCAAGTTTGATATCGAACCATAGTACTACTTGAGTGGTGGTTTTTAGAATGCCTAATGGCCATTTTGCTAGGAAACACAAAGTCACTATAAATGTAAAAATGTGCTCAACTTTCTGTGTAGCACCATACTGCAGCTTTTCAAAGCTGAGTTATTTGACATCTAAATTTCAATTATTTTGACGAAAAACAGCATTTTGCTCACAGTGGTCCACTTTCCAATGACGTCATTCTTTTGGGAGGCTCGATATCCTAACTTACCTGGTCCTGGAGGCTGTGTAAGGCCTTTTAGTGTTTTGCTTCTGCATCTGAGTGCTTAGCACACATTTTCTTCTTAAGTTCTGCTTGTGCTGATATTTGAGGAAGTCAATTGTTTATTGCCATCTGCTTCTCTGGACACCCGGGTCTATCTTCTGCTGAGTAATATTAGATCATCAGAAATCTACACTTGGACGACATTAGCTGAGAGCCTTGCTGAATTACGTGTTATGTTAGAGCTATGGTTTTGCCCACCGTTTGTTTTTATATTATTTCTTGCTGAAAGGAGTGATGCAAACTTCCCTCTGCTTGTCTTTGAGGATATCGCATGTTACTCCTGTTTTACAGCCCATACATAAAACAAAATGTGAAAAATTTCTTTATGGGTGTGAAAACCTTTGCTTTCTTAATTTCAGCAATGTGTCAAGGAAATTGGTGAGTTAATTAAAACGAATCATTTATACCAGTAGTTAGCAAACTTTGGCTCACTTAACACCTGCCTTTTAAAGTAAGATGATATTACAGTACAGCCTTGACCACTTCTTTTTCTTAAGACTTATTTTATTTTTAATTATGTATATGTGTGTATATCTGTCTATGGAGATGTGTGGGCACTGAAGAGGCCAGAAAAAGGTGTTCAGTTCCCTGGACCTGAAGTGACAAGCACTGGTGAGACACCCTACATGGCTAATGGGAACTGAACTCAAGTCCTTTCTAAGAGCATGCATGGCTGTTGATGGCTGAACCACTTCTCCAGCCTTTGATTGTTTTATATGTACCATCGACAGTTGCTTTTGTGTGACAGTGGCATACTTGAGTAATTAAAGTCTGGCCCTTTCCAAAAAAGATTTCTGGTACTAATGTAAATGAGCCTGGGATGGTGTGAGTCAGACCAAAGGCAGTAATAGAGAAGAAAGGAGATTAGTATTAGATGTAGCCAGTTTGGAAAGACTTAAAGTGCTTGGAAAGGAATTTAGTCTTAAATAGTGGGGGCATATAAAGAAGTATATTCTATGTGGGTGAGAAGTTTAAATCCAATCCCTTAAGAATGAGCAGATTGTGAGCTCCTGGGACTGTTTGGAGAACTCTTTCATCTGGGTTGGGATTACAGCTGTGAAAATGAAGTTGAAATGATGGTTGATAGAGGGCTCAGAAGTGAGGCATCAGCATTTACACTTAATCTGTGAGGTAGTTGAAAACCTTATGAATTCCCCACAGGGAATGATGTAGTAGGAGATAGTGTTTGAGGAGAGCCAATCAGACAGTGATGCAGGGAGTATGCTCAAGCAGAGAGAGGCCCAAGACTGAGCAGGAACTGGAGGCAGCCAGTGGGAAGAAGTAAGCTTCCTAGTGTACGTAAAATGTGCAGTAAACGAGGGGCTAGGAACAGAGTGAGCTGTGACTGAGTTTGAGAGGGGTGGTGAAGGAGGAGGCAGACTTGGTGGTTCGCAGCTCTTTGAGAGGAAGAGCAGGTTTGTTTTGACAGCTGATTTCTGTTGCCTTAGGAACTTGTTGGGGCAAGTTTGGAATTGTGGGAAGGTGTCGGAAATGACTGCTTGCTCTGAGTTCCCATTAAGGGATAAGAACACTAGGCTGAGGGTGTCTTCAGAAAGCACTGGGGAAAGAGGAGCCCTCTGTAGAGCAGTGTCTGCAGTGTGTGTCTGGGAAAGACTGCTGGCTGACAACTGCTTCCTTGATTGCATGAGTAGATGCATTTCTAAGGTTGGATGCAGCCGATAAACTCTGGATTAAGCAATGTTGAAAAGACTTTTTGTTTTGGTTCTCTTCAGTTTTTTTTTCTTTTTTTAAATTTAATTTTATTATATTAATTACACTTTATTCACTTTGTACCCCCCATAAACCTCCCCTCCCAGCCCCACCCTCTCTCCCCCTTCTTCACCAATGTCCCTCCCCAAGTCCACTGATAGGGGAGGTCCTCCTCTTCTTCCTTCTGATCTTAGTCTATCAGATCTCATCAGGAGTGGCTGCATTGTCATCTTCTGTGGCCTGGTAAGGCTACTCCCCCCTTAGGGGGAGGTGATCAAAGAGCAGGCCAATCAGATTATGTCTTTCTTCAGTGTTATAATAAATGTATGCCATTATTTACATCTCTGGCTAAAGCTTTTCCCAATTTAGAGTCACATACCTCATTTAAAAAATTAAAAAAAAGTTTCTGTGTGTAGGTCTGAGGACAACTTGGAGTCAGTTCCGCCTTGAGATAAGATTTCACTGTCCTCTAGCTAGTCTAGAAATGGTTGGCCTGGAACTCACTGCATAGATTAGGCTGGCCTTGAACTCCTGCCTCTGCCTTCTGAGTGTTGTGACTAAAGGCATACACCAGCATCCCGAGTGCCTTCCACCTTGTTAATGCAGTGTTTCTGCTGAGCTGCTACATACTCTGTGCTGCCTGGCCAGAGAGGGTCTAGGGTCATTATATAGCCCTGTCTGGCTGGCCTCACAGGGATCTGCCCACCTGTGCCCACAAATGCTGGGATTAAAGGCATGACCCACCACGCCCAACCTACATATTCTATTAAAACACACACACACACACACACACAAACACAAACACAGTGTTTTTGCCTGTTAGACAGTAAGTTTGATGGCTGTAAACACTTTTGTCTGTTTAATTTACTTTGTAGCTGAGGCACCTGGAATACTGCCTGGACGTGTGACAGCGCTTAGATATATACTAAACAAGTAAATGAATTTGAACATGTGAGTGTGTGTCTTTACAGACACCACCCCTCAGTCTGATCACCCCATCTCCCTTTCCTGGGGTTTCTCAGAACTCACTTTAGGGATTCTGTTTTGATATGTTATGGAATTAAAAGAAGTTTCAAGAAGGTTGCAATTGACACAGTTGGGAAACTGAAGAAATAGTGATTTGCTTAAGGCAATGAATACTTTTAGGCAGGAGTATTTGGCAATCTTAGAGCAAATTGTGTTGGTGCTATGAAATGTCAGAGTCAAGGGAGTAAAGTTGGACATAAGTGTTTAATCAAAGATCCATAAATTTTTCTCAGGAAGTTTAACTTTGGAAGAAGTAATGAAAGTAGTTAAAGATGTTGCAGCTTTGAAATAGTGGTTCTTTGTGTATGTGTTTATTTTTTGTGAAGTAACTATTAGTCTGTGTTACTATAATGAAGTATCTAAGACTAAGGGATTCAGGCGTATATATTTGATGGGCTTCTTGCTGGCAGAGTTCTGAAGCCCCTCAAGAATCTTATGGCAAGAAACAAGGAATGTTTTTGAGTCTCTTCTGACTTGTCTGTTTGTTTTTGTTTTGAGATAGGTTTCTCTGTGTAGCCCTGGCTGTCCAGGAACTTGCTCTGTAGAATAGGCTGGCCTCAAACTCAGAGATCTGTCTTGGCCTCTTGTTTGCTGGGATTAAAGGCGTGCACTACCACTGTGGCTTGTCTCCTTATAAAGTCTGAAGAGGTTAAATTTCAAAGCATGAATCCTTGGGGCACATATTCAAACCATATCCAAAACAGTCTTGACAGTTTTTACATTGTTCTGTAATGAACATGAGATTAAAGCCTCCTGTATTTCATGGAATACAGTTGGGAGGGGTCAGTGCTGCAGGGGAGTTGGATAAATTGATTCCCTTATGAAATCCTTCTATTCTGTGTCCTCTTCTCTCTCCTCCTGTTTTTAAGAACAGTAGGATTGAGAGGTTTGATGTAAACATTAAACAGTGGTGTCAATTCCTTGCTTGTTCTTTTAAGACACAAGTAGTTTGTTTTGATGTGTAGGGTCTGAGGTTATAGCCGAAGTTCCTGAGGTTCAGCAGTAGTTGGATTCTTGCTGAGATGAAAACTGGTATCAGCTTAAACAATCCTGCCGCAGTTTGACTTTGTAGCTGTTTCTTAAAAGTTTCTTAAAGGCTTATTTGTATTTTATTTTATTTTATATGTATGCTTGTGTGCCTAAGTGTGTATATGTGTACCATGTGCATGCAGGTGCCCCAGCAGTTGTGAGCTGCCCTGGGGGTGCTGGGAGGTGAACCTTTGTTCTTTGCATGGGAAGCAAGTGGTCTTAAACACTGACCCCCCCCTTTTTTAAACCTCCTCTTGTATGTTTTGATTCATGAAAGGATTAACAATCATTTTAATTCATAAAAGGATTGTTTTAAGTATGTGGCTGAACTTTGTGATTAAAGTGCATTTTTTTTTAAGATTTCGTTATATGAATTCATCATTTTCAGGATTAACTTGTAGGAAAACACCAAGTTGTTGGGCATGTTTAGTTTATTTTTCAATGATATTTTTGAGTGCTCTAGTGGTTAATAGAAAAAGTTATGCTAAGAAGAACCTGCAGAGATTCATATTTCATTTCCATTGTTGTCTTTTAAAACTACTTTCATACTATTTGAGGAATAATTAATTTGAACACCAAAGCACATAGAAGGTTAATAAATCTGTTGTTTTGGTTACAGAAGCTGCATCTATACCTGTGAGAGAAGCAAAAATGTCAGATGATATCAGGAAAAGGTTTGATTTTCCAAATTCTCTTGTCCAGTCACAGGTAATTTTTATTTATTTTTGCTGCATGGTAACAAATGAACACTTTTGGTGGTATGTAAATTGAACTTTGTATTTTCTCATGAAATATTTTCTTCTACTCATTTTAGTAAGTAATATTTATATGAGCTAGTAAGTATATTTGAATTAGAAAAACTAATATTTAAAATTGTTCAGTTTCAGTTTCTATTTATTTCATATGTTTTCCCTCTGGAAGTAATAATAACCTTGATTAGTAGGTTTTGAATATTTTTTTTTTGGCCTATGTTTAATAATAGGAACAGAGGTAGGTTTTTTTATATATATCTCCACAGAGTATTAAGGATTAATATTTTAAAAGATATATTCTACATCTCTACAGCTATTAAGAACGCTAGATTTCATAATAATGTTATTCAATAATTAAAACATTCTCGATTAATGTAATATATACCTGCTGAGATGGGAAATTGGGATAATTTAATTTACAGAGCTTTTCAATAATTAAGACAAGTGGTTAAAATGATGACAGTTTTCTGGTAAGCTGCTGGCTAAGTAGAAACATTCTGGTAAATCTTGGCACCTTAAGGGCTTACTGTCTCTCCCTATGAGTTAAGCTAAACAGCCAGGGAAAGCCAATCTGAAGACTTACCCCGGATAGCGTCCTGGATGCTTCCAGCTCTTGCCTTTGGAGACGTCTGCTGTGTGAATTGACTTAGCTGGGAAGTGGGGAACCCTTCCATGAGGAGTAGAACACTCCTTATGCAAGATTCCCTTCTACCTGGCTGGGTTGAAGTCATATCCTGCTCTGTGCATCACGGGCCCTTCCCCTGAAGAAGAAGATGAGGAAGATACTGTTCACAGTTTCTGTTTTTCTGTACCTGGATAACCCTCATTAGCATAACTAAAAATGAAATTCTGATGTGTGCTACAGTTAAATCAAAATGTGTATATGTATTGTTAACTGTTGATTGTTTATTTCACTTCTGTTACAGAAATGAAGTAGCAGGGTAGCATACTGCGTCAGGTGTGTAGCTGTTTCAGAGCCATGTAGGCTAGATAGGCTAGCATCCCTGATATTTTAAAAGATGAATGGAAAAGCATATTAGAGAAATTGAATCTTGCTGGGACTGGGGAGACATGTAACAGGAAGTTTATTTTCTTTTAGTTCCTTTTCTAAATGTGTGCAGTAGCTTTTTTGTGCATCTCTGTTGCCTTTCGTGCTGGTACTTAGGTTCTTAGGAGCGTGCCCTGTCCGTGAGAGTCACATATCGATAACTGTTTGAGACAGAACCACATTCCATTGGTTGACACTCAGCCTTTTTGCATTTTGGAAATTAGATGGCATCTAGCAACTGCTGACAGCAGTTTAACTACAGTGGATACGACATGCACATTTGTGGACTTGTCTGTTACATTCTAAATGAGTCTGGAAGAGTTCTCCGATTACTCTAAAATCAACAATTCAAATTATGGGCACCATTGTACATTGTAGATTAATTGGCAGCCCTTTTTATTCTGTAGTGATGGATGAAATTATGTTGCATCTTTTCATCCAGTGGCCAGACATTCAATAACACATACAGTAGAGCTTGTGAAATAGAGACTCAGGCTTCTCACTGGTCTTCAGTTTCCTTATTCTTTTGCTAGGAGATAAGAGACAGCAAATTGATCTACAGTTTTTCTTTATGTGAGTGATTTATTTCACGAAACTCAAGCATTGAGGTCTTAAATCATTTGAACACCAGAATGTTTGCAACATATGCGCACATGTGCATGAAATGGGTGGGTGTTGTGTAGTTCTTTGAGCTTTTCTAGAGACTTTCCAAAATTGACAGCTGTTTTCAGCACTGTTGTAAGTGGTCCCAAGCACAGGATGTACAGTTGTAGTAAGGAGAAATTCCCTAGCTGTGTACAAAATGGTTGTGATGCTGCCAGCCAAATTTCTGTCAGTCAGCACTGCTGGGTAGGCCTGAAGAATGAGGGACCTGATGCTGAGGAGTGGGAGGCAGCATCCATGTATTTATGTAATCAACTCTCCTGGAGGCTGATTTTTATGTTGTGCTCTTTGATTAAAGCAGAATGTGGGAAACTTTTAGAGATTTGTGAGACTGAAAATTTAATCAATACCTAAAACCTATGAAAAAAGGATAAATAAATTAAAAATAGGCCATGAGATGGTTCAGTGGGTAAAGACACTTTGTGCTAAGCGTGAGGATGACCTGAGTTCAGATCTCTGGGCCTACAACGAAAGAACTGACTTCTGCAAGTTGCCTTCCTTCCTCCACATGTGGGCTGTGGCATTCACATTTAGCTTGCTCAGTTGAACACACATAAATAAATGTCAAAACAATAGAAGAAATTAAAATAGTAGGGTCTAGAGGAAGGGGAGCAGGGTGGAGGAGGGAAGAGGTACTTTCAGGTCTGTACAGGCCTCTCCACAACAATGAGGGTGAATTTTTTTCCAATTTTTTTTTTTTTTAAAGATACCATGAAACATGAAAGACTGCAGTTAGATGTCTTTAAAAGGTTTTAAAGATTGGGGCTTTTGTCTCATGTTTTAATGGGTTATATAATTTCAAATTATCTTTAATATTAAGTGACAAGAATTTGATCTGAGGGTTGATTGTAGCATCTATGAAGTGTGGTTTGTTTATTGCTGATCTGGAATAAATTGCATACTTTGAAGGGTGTTGTGAAGATTTGAGTTATACATGTGAAGTGCCCCATCCAATGCTTTCTACCTGGCACACAACAAGAGGAACTTTTGTTTCTTGCCAGTTGACAGCTTGGCTTGCTCATGTATGCAAATGAGTATGATATTGATTACTTTTAAATGCACTCTTTGGAAAGAACTTTTGAGTGAATATATTTATTAATTTTCTTTGTTCTTTTAGGCTGTAGGTCATCTTATTGCTGCTGTCCTAAAAGAACATGGTGTTTCAGAAAAGATACACCAATCCACAAACCAGGTCTGTGTTTAACTGTGTTTTCTGTGTGTGTGTGTGTCTTGTGTGTGCCTCTGGTTAGCTTTTTGTTAAACTGACACAAGCCAGGATCAACTGAGAGTAGAAAAACTCAATTGAGAAAATGTACCCATTAGAGAAAATGCACTCGTTAGATTCACCTGTGGGACATTTTCTTGATTAATAATTGATGTGGGAGAGTTCAGCTCAACTGTGGGTTTTGTCACCTCGGGGCAGGTGGTCCTGGGTCATATAGGAAAGCAGGCTGTACAGGCTATGGGGAATAAACCAGTAATCAGTGCCCCTTCATGGACTGTGCTTCAGTTCCTGCTTTGAGTTTGTACCCTCATTTCTCTTCATGATGGACTATGAGCTGGAATAAACCCTTTCCTCACCTGGTTCTTTGTGGTTGTGGTACTCACCAGAGCAGTAGGAAGCAGACTAAAATAATCCCCTTATTTTCATTTTATTTAGATGCTTCTAGCTGCTGCACCACACACACACCTTGTTTCCTTTGTAGTTCAATTCGCTGTGGAAATGATCTTGAACTGTTGAGATTTTTGCCTACAGATCTTGTCTTGCTTCCTCCCCTTTCCTTTTCCTTTCCTCTTTTGTCCTTCCCTTTTCTTCTCCTCACTTCTATCTTCTGCTTCCTCCCCCTTATTTCCTTTCCCCTCTTTTGATGTTTTGATTCTATAACATTGTTTTAAACGTGGGCATTTGTGACTAACTCTAGGAAGGACACATTGAAAGGGTCAAGGATGATGTTCCCATCATTATTGGTGGAAAACAGCATGAGCGTGATGAAGGAAGGCATGCTAGAGAAGGTGATGGAAGTCCCTCTGAGGGAATGATTTTTAGCAATAGAGAAAATGAACACAGGGACTGTGTTTGGTTGTGGGGAATTTCTCATGCTTCAGCTCAGCCCTGAATGTGTGTTTTAAGTTGGAAAAGCCCTGTGTTGACAGTTGGAGCCTGAAGAAAGCTTCCCATCCCCACACAGAGCAGGTAAGCACCCAGATTTGAAGCAGTGCTAAGAGCTGAGGCAAACCAGTGGGGCTTTTTTTTTTTCTTTTCTTTTTTTTTTTTTTTTTTGTGAGACAGGGTTTTTCTGGGTAGCCTTGGCTGTCTTGTACTCACTTTGTAGACCAGGCTGGCCTTGAACCCACAGAGGTCCATTTGCCTCTGCTTCCCAGAGTGTTGGGATCACAGGCATGCACCACTGTGCCCGGCTCCAGTCGGGCTTTGACTAGTTGGCATTGTGTGTTTTTACTTGCTAGATGGAAAACTGCTAACTACAGGTGCCTGTGTGTAAACTGCAGAAATAAGAAACTTCTTTCTCCCAACAAAACTAGATTTTCTTTTCCCTACTTTCTCTCTGTTACACGTGAGTATGTATGTGTATACTTGTGCGTGCAGTTGTGCCTTTGTGCTTTTGTATGTCAGGAGAGCTTGTGAGAGTCTGTTTTCCCTTTCCATGATGTAATTCCTAGGGTTTGCACTCTGCTTGTCAGGTGGGCCAGGAAGCACCTTTGTTGGCTGCTCCTCCCACCCTTTCTGATTGCCCACTCTATATCACGTATCTTTACAGTGCCTGTTTCTGTTTGGATGTAAGTGTAGTGCTATGCTTCACTAATAGGCACTTCTCTAGTGTTTGTAATGACCATGAAGATCAGGCTTCCTGGGAACCCTGATCCCAGACCTGCCTGTAATCACATTATGTACTCTGAGAGGACCTAGTGATTTGACTTCAATTGCTGGGATTTATTGGATGTTAAATCCTTTTAACTAAATGTTTCCTTTTCTGCTAATAAATGAATGCCTACATCTACACGGACATGATATCATCTTAGGCGAGTTTATTCATCCATTTATCTTATTTTTCTGGCTTGATAAAGGAAGAATGGCAGTTAGGACCCTGGGCTATTGTGAAAACAAATTTTCTTCTGAATACAGGGGAAACAGAATATAAATATTTCCTTTCTACAGTGTCTGACTTTTAACTCTATTGTTCTTTCATTGTGGGTCTTGAGACTGCAAAGGTTTTCAGCCACTACAGAGGAAGTGTGGCACAGTGTTGTTCCTTTCAGTGGGAGCTGGAGACGCTGAGTTCTCCTTCAAGTATAGATTTCTTCTTTTTAATTTGGTGTGTGTATGTGTGTGTATGTGTGCTTATATGGCGTGTGTTATTTGGTGTGGTGTGGTGGTGTGTGGTGTGTGTGATGCTGTCTGTGGTATGTGGGGTAAGTTGTGTGTTTAGGTATATGTAGTATGATATATGTGATGTGTGGTATGTATGTGTATGGTGTGTGTATGTGTGTGTGGTGTGTTATGTGGCTGTGGTGTGTATATGTATCCGGGGTGTGTGTGGTATGCATGTGTCATGTGTATATATGTGTATGGTGTGTGTGTATGGTCTAGTGTCTGTGTGTGCTTTGTGGTATGTATGTGGTGTGTGTGTGATGTGGTATGGTGTATATGTGTATGCGTATGTGAGATGTGTGTGTTGATGGTGTGTCTGTGATATGTGTGTGTATGGTGTATGGTCTGTGGAGTATATGGTGGTCTGGTATGGTGGATATGCATATGGCGTATAGTGTATGTATGTGTATGGTGTGTGTATGTGTATGATGTGTGTGTTGAGGTATATGTGTGTTGTATGCACAACAGTGTGGTGTGTGTGTGTGTGTGTGTGTGTGTGTGTGTGTGCATGCCCACCTTGCATGTGAATGTGGAGTCTATAGAAGGAAGTTGTGTGTTCTATGTCCTGTCACCCTCAGCCGTCTCCCTTGAGGCAGGATCAGGATCTCTTGGATAGCCTGGGGCTTTGGCTTCAGTTTGAGTAGAGGCTGGCCAGCCCCATTGTGCCACTGTCTCCTACTGTGCTTGTGTTACAAGACTTCCTGCCCACTGAGTCATCTCCACAGCCCCAACACATCACTCTAATAAACTGCATCAAAAGAAAAGAAAAACAGCTTCATTATGAGTTTATCACCAGTTTTTTATTTTTTTAAATTATATGTAAGTATGTAGAGGTTCTTGCCTGGAACTTGTTATAGGCACCTAATGGTGGTTTCTGGGATTTGAACTTGGGTCCTCTGAAGAAACAGGTAGTACATGCTTAATCACCGAGCCATCTGTCCACCCCCTTATATTATTTTTTGAAGTGACAAGGCCACTTGTAGTCTAGGTTGACTTTGAATTTGCTATGTTCGTGAACTCTTTCCTCTCTCTTCTATGCACTGAGGTTACATGCTTGTTACCAGACATTTCTGTAAATTAAAAAAGAAAGGATGTAATCCTCAACAGATTTACCTGAAAATACATTTAAGTATGGATTTATTATTTATTAGTGGATCTTTCTCAAGGGCTCCCTGAGTTCTGAGACAGTAAAGCAGCTCAGAGTTCTGCTTTCAAAATCAGAACTTCTGTTCCCATCTGGCATGTCTCTGTTAACAAGTGTAGGTTCTTAGCATGAGGGGAAAAGTCATGGTATTTTTCTTTTCTTTCTTTTTTTTTTTTGTTTGTATTTTTCTTGAGCAAAGTAATTCTTTCAGGATTTGTTGCTAGCCATTGCACTGGGCAGTTGCTGGTCCTCTGTCCTGCATGGCTCCCTTTGTCATGGCCCATGTTAGAGTTGAGAGGTTTCAGCGTAAGTGTGGATGGCGTGAGGTGCCTGTAGGTTGTAGGGGTTGGTGGTAGAAGGGCAGGAACACTCTGAAAATGCCGTTGCCTAGAATGGCATATGCCATCGAGGCATACAGGGTATTTGGGACTCATCTAGGTGAACTAATAGACCAACCGGTACTCTTGGGGTCCAGTCAGATTTTGCAGCTCAGCAGGTGGTAGAGCCAAGTCTTCACCGTGACCTTGAACTTGGCCTAACTGTGCAGCCAGACAGCAGGGACAGAGACTCTACATGAAAACAAATCTATTGCCTTTCCTGGAAAACGTATTTTAGTTTCTTGTAGGAGCAAAGTGACAGTAGCAACAGAAGCTAGCCCACTGTTAATGAATCACGTGTTGAAAAATTGTTGTGTTTGTGTGTGAGTCTCTCCTCATCCTAAGTGTCTTTTAATCACTGGTTTGCTTTCAGACGGCCGCCTTGAACTTGCTGTGGGAGAAGTGCTGCAGTGACGATGTGGTGGTCCGAACAGCCTGCTGCGAGGGTCTGGTGGCCCTTGTTGCTCAGGGTCACGCAGAGTTCAGCTATGTTCTCAATGGGATACTCAACCTGATCCCTTCCACCAGGTACTCTTGCTGCCGTGTTTGGTTGAAGGTTTAAGCTTTTAGAAACAACTTACTGACTCCCTGCTAGAGATCACGAATTTGTGCTGCAATAATGAATTGACTTATTGTAAGAAGGAAACTTGCCATAAGCGTTTCTATTTGCACGGTGGCTCAGCTTTTACATTGTATTGGCTATCTGCACTCTGCCCTTGGCACCAGTGCTATGTATTAGAGAATTATAACACAAGTTGCTTTTAAATATTTGATGATGTAGGAATGTGTCTTTTGAGTATTCCTGGGAGCAAAGTTTTTTGAACTTGGTTTATATAGCATTATTTACTCCATTTATAGACAGAAGGTATTAGAATGGCAGAGGGCAACAGAAGTCTGCTCCTTTCCAAGATGGTCCAACAGGATCATGTTTGAAGCAGGAGTACCTGTAAAGTCCTCCCTGAGAGAGGAGACCCAGGCGAGGCTCTGTGACACAGTGCCCACCTGGGGCATGGGAGGTTCTGGGATACAGTGCCTATCTAGGACATGTAAGGCTCTGTGACAAGGTACTTACACAGGATGTAGGAGGTTCTGTGACACTGTATTTACATAGGACATGTGAGTCTCTGTGACAAGGTACTTACACAGGACGTGAGGCTCTGTGACATGGTACTTAATTTTTTATTATCATTTATTACAAGTTATTCAATTTGTATCTCAGCTGTGGCCCCCTCTCTCATCTCCTCCCGATCCCATCCTCCTTCCCTCTTCTCCCCCTATTCCCCTTCCCTAGACCACTGATAGGGGAGGTCCTCCTCCCATTCTACTTCACCTTAGCCTATCAGGTCTCATCAGGACTGGTTGCATTGTCTTCCTCTGTGGCCTGGCAAGGCTGCACTCCCAGGGGGAGGTGATCAGAGAGCCTGCCACTGAATTCATGCCAGAAAAAGCCCCTCCTCCCCTTACTGGGGTCCCCACTTGGAGACTGAGTCTGTGGGCTACATCTGAGC
>NW_026585686.1:421649-430591 GCF_907164565.1 Psammomys obesus | reverse complement strand
TTTTTTTTTTTTTTTTTTTTTTTTTTTTTTTTTTTTTTGTTGTTGTTGTTGTTTTTCTCTGTTGGTCTCCCTGTGGAGCTCCTGTCCCCTCCAGGTCTTTCTATCTCCCCCTTTTTTCAAAAGATTACCTTCACTCTGCCCAAAGTTTGGCTATGAGTTTCAGCCTCTGCTTCGATACCTCAATCAGTCGAGTCTTTCAGAGGCCATCTGTGGCAGGCTCCTGTCCTGTTCCCTGTCTTCTCCTGCTTCCAATATCTATCCTTTGTCCTTCTGAATGAGGATTGAGCATCTTCCCTAGGGTCTTTCTTGTTGCTTAGCTTCTTTGTCTTTTAAGAATCAGCCCAGATACTTGTGCCTTTTCAGCTCTGTGGCTTGCTCTCTTGTACTATTCTGGCCTCTGTTTTTGTCTCCCACAATCTTTGAACTTAGTAGATGTCTGAATGGTTCTGAAAAAGTAAAGATTGTGTTGTCACTAAAATGTATTTATTTTGTCTATTTCTGTACACTCATGCTCCAAGAGAAAGAGAGATAGCGAATATTAGTAATTTTAGAAGTAGCCTATTAAAAAGTGGCTTTAGGATCCATTAAGAAGTCACTTTGAAGTCAGTGTGGTGGTGCATGCCTGTAATCCCAGAACTCGGGGAGGCAGATGCAGGCAGATCTCTATGAGTTTGAGGCCAGCCTGGTCTACAAAGTAAGTAGCAAAGGCTACCCAGTCTTGAAAAACAAAACAAAACAAAACAAAACAAAACAAAACAAAACAAAAAAGATAAAAAGAAAAGAAGCCACTTTGAGAGGATTTTTGAAAGTAAAGATTTAAAAATTTATTATTATTATTATTATTATTATTATTATTATTATTATTATTTATTAAATTTATTCGCTTTGTATCCTGGCTGTAGCTCTCTCCCTCATCTCTTTTGCATTCCACCCTCCCTTCCTCTTCTCCCTCTACGTCCCTCCCCTTGTCCACTGATAGGAGTGTCCTCCTCCTCTACTATTTGACCTTTGCCTATCAGGTCTCATCATGACTATCTGGATCCTCTTGGCCATCTCACCAGGTGTAGGTGCTCAAAGAGCCTGTCACTAAGTTCATGTCAGAGACAGCCCCTACTGTACTTACTAGGGAACCCACATGGAGACTGAGCTGCCTATGGGCTACATCTGAGCAGGGGGTCTAGGTTATCTCCATGCATGGTCCTTGGTTGTAGAAACAGTCTCTGCAGGACTCCCTGAGCCCAGATTTCTTGGTTCTGTTGGTCTCCTTGTGGAGCTCCTGTCCCCTCCAGGTCTTTCTGTCTCCTCCTTCTTTCCTAAGATTCCCTGCACTCTGCCCAGAGTTTGGCTATGAGTCTTAGCATCTGCCTTGATACCTTGATGGGTAGAGTCTTTCAGAGGCCCCCTGTGGAAGGTTCCTGTCCTGTTCCCTGTCTTCTCCTACTTGCGATGTCTATCCTGTTGAAAGGAAAGATTTTTATATGTCTTTCTTATTCATTAATTGGCTTCAAGTTAGCCACACAGATTTTTGTCTTACTTCTTTCATTTCTCAGGTACCGATAATGGTGCCCCTCTCCCATAGTGTTCAAATGCTTTAAAGTCTATCAGTACAGAATCTGCTGGCCTTGTGAGTTGTATTGCTTGGGCTGCTGAGATGGCTCAGTGTATGACAAAGGTACTTGTCACTGAGTACGAGGACTGAGGGTGGAAGGATGTGTAGCATATGTGTCTATACACATACACATGGAAATTGGAGTTGTACTTCTTACATTAGGGTGTTAGCAGCGGAGAAGACCAGAACAGTGCCTTTGTGTATTAAAATAGCAGTTTGAGCTGGAGAGATGGCTCAGTGATTATGAGTACTTGATCTTCTTGCACAGGACCTGGGTTTCATTCCCAAGCATCCATGTGGTGGCCCACAACCATCTGTAGGCACATGTGTAGTGCATATACATTACAAGCCAAAGGAAAAGAGCAGTCAGGCCAGATTTAGGTATTCACCTTTAATTCTGGGGGATTAGCTTAGAAAATTATGCCAGCATGGGATATTAATCACACGTTAGTATAATCCTCAATCACTGTTATGAACCATAAAGTATAGGCATTGCTAATAGTGAGTAAGCGTGCCATCTGTTTGTAATTGCCAGTAACAACTATTGTTTCTTAAAAGTGCAGATGTATTTTAGACTAGTGATAGCATTTATATGGGCTTATGAGGCAAAGGTACTGGTCTCCTTTCTCTTCGTCTTTATCTGTAGTCGCAGACTGGTACTGGGTCTTAGTATCCTTTAAAGAGTATTTTTTTGCTATGTATATTATGCATTTATGCATAACTGTTTTTGTTATTTGAGAAAGGGTTTTTCTGTGTAGCCTTGGCTGTCATGGACTCGCTTTTGTAGATCAGGTTGGCCTCAAACTCACAAAGATCTGCCTGGCTTTTCCTCCAGAGTGCTGGGATTACAGGAGTGTGCCACTGCGCGAAGCCACATAATAGTTGTTAACTGTTCAAAGATACATATATTTATATAACTGAAAATTTACATGGACAATCTCTAAAACCAGGAAACATTCTTTTAAACATGTATATCCATTGTAATTTTAGATCTTTTAAAAATCATTTTTTTTTTTTTTATAATTTTATGTGTATGGGTATTTTGCCTGTGTATATGTCTGTGTACTATCCGCGTGCCTGGTATCGATGGAGGCCAGATGAGGACATTGGATTCCCTGGGACTAGAGTTACAGAGAGTTGTATACCTATGTGGATTCTGGGAGTCAAACCTGGGTCCTCTGGAAGAGCAGCCAGTTCTTTTAACTGAGCCATCTCTCTAGCCCTCATAAAATATTCTTGATGCTACTTTTTTTTTTTTTTTTTTTTTGTTGTTGTTGAAAAAATATATCTTGGAACTTATTCCTTAAAGAAATAAAATTTTATGATTTTTTTATAGGTGCATGATATTCCATTGTGTGGAAAAATCATAATTTACCATTTTTTCATTTTTTAGTCTTTCGCAAATATAGGCAGTGCTTCAGTGCCTATCCTTTTAAAATAATATTTAAGAATTAAATTTATTCTTTAAGAATTTTATACAGTGTATTTTGATCCTATTCACTCCCCCAACCCCTCCAAGATCTGTTCCTGCCTCCCTACCTACCCAACTTTTTTTTTTTTTTTCTTTAAACGCTATTGAATCTAATTTGTGCTGCCCAAATACTCTTGGCAGTGAGCCCAAGCCCTTAGAGTAAGGTCGGCCTGCCAGAGCTCACACCCTTAAAGAAAACATACCCTCCCTCCCTCAGCAACTGTCAACTCTATAGCTCCTCAGAAGGGGGGGGGGCAGCCCCTCTCCATGTTAGGATTTTGTAAGGCTACTTTTCACTCTCGCTGAGTTCCTATGTGCAACTGCCCTGGCGTATTCAGAAAGCAGCTTTGTTGTAGTCATCTACTGCCTTTGCCTCTTTCCCTCCTTCCCTTATGACCCTGGACGATGGAGTGTCTGTCCTAAGACGTCCATTTAGGCCTGACAACTCTGCAGTCCCTTGTTCTCTTTCTGTTGGCCAACTATGGGTCTCTGTGCTAATAGCCACCTACTGCAGCAGCTCCTCCGATGAGAGTTTGAGTACACCAATCTGTGGGTGTAGTGGTAAGTTGTTGGGAATTTTTTCTCATCTGAGCATGTCTATACAGTCTAAACTGAAGTAGATCCTGAAGCCAACCAGTTTGTTTTGTGATGTCAGTGTGAGTGCGCATAGGTACATGTTCACACATGAGCATGTAAGCAGAGGAAAACCTCAGGCATTGTTTCTCAGGTGAGGTCAATTATTTTTGTTTTGAATTTACATGAACACATCTTTACCGCCTAAAATCCAGAGTTTACTTTAGCAGTAACTCTTGGCATTTTAAGTTTTAAGGATTTGGACAGATTGTCTAAGTGTATTAGATTACTTTTCTTTTTACTCTGACCAAATACCTTGCAAGCAACAATTTAAGGGGGAGAGGCTTGCGTTGGACACAGCTTGAGGGCACAGAGCCCATTATCATGGTAGAAATGCACTGTGCATCATGCTGGAAGTGCAAGACAGACCAGCTTGAGGGCACAGAGCCCACCATGGTGAGAAGTGGACAACAAGCGGGTAGCTCCATAGTTGTGGGGTGTAGGCTGGAGTCCTTTTTTTTTAGGCATTGAGTTCTTGGCCTGAAAGACTAAGAAGACTAGGCTAGCTAGGCATTGAGCATCAGGGATTTGCTTTTTTTCTACCTCTTCTTGGATTTGCTTCTTGGCAAAGCATGTGCTGCTTTGCCCAGGTATTTGTTTGTTTTGTTTTTATTTTTAAACATGTGTTCTGGAGAGGAAACTCAGGTCTTTATGCTTTCAGGCCAGTGCTGTGCTGCTGTGCTGCTTGAGCCCCGATTTCCTGTTTGCTGTTGTGTATGAGGCTGGGTCTTTGCTGGTCTGGAAGCTCTAGGCTCAGGAGATCGCCCACCTCAGCCTTCCTAGTGCTGGAACTGTGTGCCACCGGGCCTGGTTTCCAGTGTAGTCTTAGACTCGTTTCGAACATAAGGCATGTTATGTAGAAGCTAAGTTTTCTTTATTGTCGCCAGTGGAGGTAATAATTGTTTGCATGTCAGGAACCAGAATTTTCTTCATTTGCTTTATTTCAAGTAGCAGAGCTTTGAGGTTTGCAGCAATTACAAAAACCAAACTTTGTACCTCTTATGTTTTTTATAAAAAGCAAAATGAGAATGAAATTTAAGAAACAGGCTAATTAAAAACAGGGGCTCCAGCGAGCCTCCTCTTCTAGTGCAGCCTTGGGAAACTTCAGAGACAGAAAACTGTGTCTGTCTTTGGGATCTAAGAAGCAGGAATGACTTTGGCCAAGACAGTGGATTTTCAGTTTGCTCTGCTTAAATCTCTTCTTGCCTCAGGATTTTCTCTTCTCATATAGAGGTTTATGGGGCTCTGAAGATACTTGGGAGCAGAGCTACAGCAGGACTGACTATCTTTGATTTGGGGAATTATTTCTAAAACTTATCTTTTCTTATCTTCTAACTGTCATCCCTCGGGATCTGGTGTGGGGGTGGGGTGGGGAGAGAAAATGCCAGCAGTGAGAAGAGTCTGTGGAATAGACCTGTAGAGAATGTGGCTTGTGGAGACGCCGCAGCCTTCCAGGCAGAGGCTGAGAGGTTCAGAGAAAGGAAAAGTGATGAGCATCTTGCCAGCTGATCACCAGTTCTGTGGCCCTTGCAGGGCTGGTCTATGAAATGGCATTGGAATTGTAAGGAATCCTCCTCTCACCTGAATGAAGCCCAGCCCACAGTGTCAGAGTCTGTTCCCCTGTATAGTCTAATTTTGAGAGACTTGCCATCTGCAGTGCCCTGGTTGTCTGAACTAAAGGGTGTGGCTGGGAAAGTGTCTGGCTCTGCTTGAGAGACTGTGCTCTTCAAAGGAATAGTTTGATGTCCTAGAGTGTTCTTGCTTCAAAGCCAGGGCAACAGGAAACAATTGTAAACTAGTTTTTATAGCTTCTGTAAACAAAGAAATGGATTTAAGGCCTCTGAAATGTTCTTTTAATCAGTAAGGAAATTTGAAAAAAAAAAATTGCCTCTCTAGGGAGGGGGAAGGAATAAAGGGCCGTAAAGGACACATAGTAAGGAAATGATTATCACCCCTGAGTTTTGAAATGAATGCAAACTGGAATTAAAGTGAGTGATACATCGTAGCATAATATACTTTTCTTGTCCTTTGAAGAATTGCTTGTTTTGAGTTTATATTGTGTTTCCTTTCCTCTTTCTGTGAGTTTAAGGATTCCCAGTATAAGGAATTCCCACTTTTCATTCCTTAGATGGTTTTCTTCTTTTAGTTTCTGGAAAGCTCATGCAGCCTTTGTTACTGTTGCTTAGTAACCGGATTATGAATAAAATCTTACTCTCCTTTGGAACCAGGTATTCAGTTTTCGATATTGAGGTGTCAAGACAGCCTGTAATTTCAGCTGTGCTGTTTTCCCATCCCCCTTCTTTTTAAAGTGTGCCTAGTGGGAAGGAAGGTTATACTCTAGATAAGCTAGGCTAGCATTTGATTTGTGTGCCTTTTGTGCTTTCAAACAGGGAAGGAACCTACTGTTAATGTAGTTTACAAGGCTGTATTGAAGGTGGAAAATTAAAGTATATTTTCTGAAATTCTGAAAGTCTGCTTTTAAAGGAAGTCTTACATAAAAGATTAAAAATTTCATAGTGAGTCTATTGCTAAAAAATGATTCTGAGGATTATTTGGAGTTAAGATTGAGGATAATTGAGAAAATTCTAGTCTCTCAGGATCCTCTCTTTTACTGATGATTCTCCTCCTTGAGAAACTTAATTGCTTTGTTATCATGTATGGAACAGCTAGTGACTGAGGAGACACACTTCTTAGCTCTCTGTACTAGACTGTTGTACTATTCAGCTTCCTTTTCCTCATTTTATCTAGCAGGACAGGGACCAACGAGGGATGTTGGCACGAGTGCTCCTCCAAATGTTTGCATGATGCAGCCTTCAATCTGCCTCAGTCAGCACTTCGGGTTGGCTTTAGGTGTGTCCACCTTGCTAGCACAGTTCCAGTCAGGGATTGAGTTAGCAGACCACGCCCGCTTCCCCATCTTGTATTTTAAAATTTCCCTTTAGGCCTCTTAGCTTGTTTGTAGATGTTCTCTAGTCTTTCTCAGCATTCTCCCTCCTTTATGTAAAATTCCAAATTCTCTCTTAAAGCTCATAACAAAAGTGATTCTTCACTTTCCTCATCTGGGACATGCTGTCCTATTTCTTTTTAAAGTCCAGAGATATGGCTGAAGCTTTGTTTGTCTTTTTAAGAGATATATTCATGCTGAAGTGTTTCTGGCTACCAAACACATTACTTTTATAATGGAAAATTGCAAAAGAAGAAATTTGATCATTTTCTGGTACTTAGAAGATAAATGAGAATACAGAACTTTCTTAAGGGTGTTCTCACTAGCTTTACATCTTAGACTTTTTTCTTTTTTTTTAAAGGAAACTTTTGTTCCCTCAGCCATGTAAGCATGACCTCCTCAGGACTGTTTTTATTCCCCGCTCTCTTCCAGTGACTCTATCTCTTCATTTCCTACAGTGATTTGGTCATGGACCTAATGTTTCTCTCTTCTATTTGCCTCTGAGTTTCTGAGACTGCTTGAAGCTGAGCAAGAATCCCTTTCAGGACTCACAAATCTTCTCTAGTTAAAAGGGTACTTGGCCAGTTTGGCCAGGTTTATGCCATTTGCATCCATTTTGGGGTGATCTTGTTCTTCCTTTTTTCCCCTAATAGCTTTTTATTCTATCCCTGGGAAAAAGGGTACTTGCTTTTACTTCATATTTGATGTGTTTTGAAAGCCAGAGCCAAACATTATATCTTTTTTTTTTTTTTTAAAGGAGGCTGAGCATATATGAGCGGTATTGAGTGTTGAAATCAAGTAAACCCCAAACAAAAGAAACCCAGCACCTGTGATTCATATGCATACTTGTGATCATTTATATCTTTCTGGTGTAGAGCAGTTTGCATGAATAGTTTGAATTACCATAGTTTGTACAACTTGGCCATTTTTTCTTGTTTGTTACATATGATTTTTGGAATCCTCAACATCATTATTGAGCCACTTTAATTATAAGATCTGAGTCTTGGGTCTCATGCATAGTGAGAATTGAAGATCTTTTTATAATGGCTCTGGTTACTGAGAGGTGGCTCAGTCCTGAAAGTCTCTTTGCTCTCAGAGTTCTTGAGTAATCTTGTGTAACGTGACTTCAAACAACAACAACAACAACAACAGCAACAACAAAACATTATTGAGGGACATTGGCACCAGGTTCTTGAGATGTTTGAACATGTTAGAGCCCATTGGGCCCGGAGTTACAGAATCCACTTGAATTAGCTTGGGCATAAGAATACTGTTTGTCAAAAAAAAAAAAAAAAAATACTGTTTGTCTACTGCTGCCATGTCTTCCTTGTCTTCCTCACCTCCTCTCCCCTCCCTTCCCCTCTCCTCTCCTTTTTCTTTCTCCTCTTCCTCTTCTTCTTTAAAACCCCAAACCCCACAGTCTCATGTAGTTCAGGGTGGCCTCAAACCCACTATGTAGCTGAAGATTACCCTCATTCTTTGTTTTTACCTCAGGAGTGCTGACATTATAGATGGGCACCACCTTGCCCTGCCTATGTGATGCTGGGGATTAAACTGTTGTGCATGCTAGGCAAGCACTCCACTAACCCACATCTCTAGCCTGATCATCTTTCTTTCTGTCTGTCTGTCTTCCCATCTTCCTGTCTTTCTTCTGGTGTCCCTGTCTTTTTGTCTTCCTGTCTCTGTTTCTTGTTTTTGGGAAAGGGAGAAGCTACCATGTGACTCAACAATAGAGATGTGCATGGGTATCAGAAACAAATTGGATTTACAGATTGTGTGTTTCATTCTTGACTCTTAATTCAGACTTAATTTCAGCTGCTTAGCTCACAGGCTGTCATCCATTCCTGGGCAGTCTTCTCTTACATGGGTAAGGGATGGCCTAGTTGAGGTCAGAATTTCATATTTTTGAGGGCAGGGCCTGAATTTGGAATGCTTGGCTCAACTGGGACCTGTATGTATTTGTTTCTTAGGACTGCCATAAATGCCTATAAACTTGATGGATTAGGACTCAGACACACCTTTTTAGAGTCACAATTTAATTCTCTACCAGTGATGTCTTCATTGTATAAGAAGGTGTATGCTGAGGTCCCTTGTGTAGTAATTGAATTGATAGAGAAGGTGTGTTCACTCCCCAAACAGGAAAGAGATCTTGATGTTAGCTTTCTGCATGGGATCAATGACCTTCGATGGCTAGTCCTACGAACAATCTTGAGGTTGATCTACGAAATCTACATGCAAACACACACACACACACACACACACACACACACACACACACACACACA
>NW_026585686.1:409722-421639 GCF_907164565.1 Psammomys obesus | reverse complement strand
CACACACACACACACACACACACACACACACACACACACACACACACCAGTATGCAACACACACTTGTGTATGCACACACATTATTTATACACTGTACAACAGGACAGTAATCCCTCCAAACTAGCACAATAACTAAGCAAAATAAAATCAAAGTAAACGAAAGTAACTTTAACTGAATATTGCTTGTGTATCCAGCTGTTTGCTTCTTAAACTCATCTAAAATTACTCACTTAATTTTCTGAAAAGCACTGAGAAAAGGGACATTTTTTTCAAGTGCAGAATATTGTCTTTTCATGAGAAGATACATGGTACCTGACGGTTTACATTTTGGTGATGCTAGTGACTGTTAATATGCAGTTACTATGTTTTTTGATTCTTTAGGCTAGAGACTTCAGAATAACACTCATTTTCTTAGTTTTTCTTCACTTATTTCTTAAAATGCTGCTATAGTATAGTGAGAACTTCCCAATGTATCCTCTGGTTACTTTCAAGTATAATTGATAAAGGTAAAGCAGGACAAACACACGTATGATTTTCTGTTTACTAAATTCCAAAGAGGTTGGGGCTGGAAAGGGCTCACTGAACAGTTAAGAACATTTCCCGCCCTTCTGGAAGATCTGTGTTCAGTTCCCATCACCTGCCTCCCGGAGGCTTACACTGATCTGCAACCCCAGTCTTCCGGGCAGCTGCATACACGTGCACACAGCCACATGCTCACATTCATTCCTGCACAGATTTAAAAGGAGAAAGCTAATTCTTTACAGAAGAATTTTCAGGCATCCTTTCATATGTCCAGTTAGACTTTCTTTTAAAAAAAATTGTGATGGATCATCATGGATATAATTATGGCTTTAAATATACTTAAAACTCCCATTCTTTGAGGTTTTATTATTGTCCTATTTCTAAGGCTGTTTTTGGATTCACTCTTTGGAAGCAGCCTGGGGAGGGGTGTTAAATAAAGTCTAAAAACTCCCATTGTTCAGTGATTTTCATGAATTATTAGTGTGTTCGGATGGGAGGGATGGAAAGAAAAACAGCATCTCAAAAAGGCGCTTCTTGCAGCTGACTTACATTACTCTGGTGTTGCTAGGTCTCTCCTTGCAGAAATTTGCAATGTGGGTGATTTGGCTGTATAGTTGATAGTCTTCAACACAGTTGAGTTTTTATATGCCTTCTGAGTATTTATTCCTTATTCTATCTGGAATCTAAATAGTTTTAGTATTGCAAGTATATGATTAAGGTTCACTAAATGAAAATAAACACTCTGAAATGAAAAAACCAAACCAAACCAAACCAAACACTGCCTTGCCTCCACAAAGTTGTCTCATTGCTTGTTAATATGCATATTATATTGATTATGTTTCTCCTGTGTTTATAATTCTTTCATTGTCTACCTGTGCAGTCTTTAAAAGGATGGCTTTCTATAAATATAGCCAGTAATACTATTGTCATTAATTGAAACCAGCTAACTAAATAGCAAATTTGGTTGTTAAAGAGAGAGCCCATGTTCTAGTGTCTTTTCTTTCTTTTTGAGATAGGGTCCACCTATGTAGCCCTGGCTATCCTGGAACTCACTATGTAAAGTAGGCTGGCTTTTGAACTCTAAGAGATCTTCCTGCCTCTGCCTTCTGAGTGTTGAAATTAAAGGAATTCACTACCATGCTGGGTCATATTTTCAATGTAAATGTGTTAAATCCTGTAATTGGAGAACTAAACTTACCTTCAGAGCTTTCCTTAACAGCCAAACACAATAGTATCTTTGCTGTATCTGTCCAAACTTGGCATGTAATTCTTGTGTTTGCTCTAATGATGTCACAGTGAGGAAAGCAGATGCATGCTTTTGGTTTAGGAGGAAAGATTGTCACTGCATTGTTTCTCATATTAACCTACAGTATAAACTACATGTGTAATCTCTGTCCAGACAGATTGTACTATGCTGCTAGGCTGTAATATGAGGACTTGACAGGGTCGCAATGGTCACAGGAGGCTTTTCCAAGGAAGCAATGCTAACATGAGATTAAAGAATAGTACAAGTTATGCAGGCAGATGGGAGAGGCTAGAACTTTCCATTTATAGGAAATATTGTATGACAAATTTCTGTTATGGGAGGACAAAGAATGCTCAAAGCAAAGGGAGAGACCCGTTTGAGATGAGGCTGGGAGGGAGGTGGGGGCCAGATAGTGCAGGTAATGATGGGTGATTCAGGAAATTTGGGTCTTTATTTTGGGTACAGTGGGAAACTATCCAAGCATTTCATCTCATAGGCGTTGGGGGTTCTGAAGTGATAACTTTGGCTTCAGCATGAAGATAAAGTTCTAAGTATTGGCTTTGGAGTGAAGCCCTTATGAGGAAACAGGAGCATTAATCGAGGTGGCTGTGACTCTTGTTCTAGAGCAGTGGTTCACAACCTGTGGGTTGAGACCCCTTTGGGGTCAAATGACTTTTTTACAGGGGTAACATCAGATATTCTGCATATCAGATATTTGCATGATGAGTTAAAACAGTAGTGGAACTATGGTTGTGAAGTTATCAGTGCAATTATGGCTAGGGTCACCACAACGTGAGGGACTGCATTACAGGGTCCGGATTGGAAGGTTGAGAACCACTGTTCTTTCTAGATCGTAGACTAATTTAGAGACTCACATGTGTAGGAAGAGCATGAGTTCAGACTTGCAACATGTTGAATATGAGGCCATTCAGATCTGAGTGGAGATAGTTAGTAGGCAGCTGGATATGCCCCTCCCCCCTTTTAAATGATACATCTTGAACACGTTCTACTATGAATACACTAGGCATAATATCTAATCAGCTCTTTTTGGCCCTGATTAAAGTCTTTGCTTTGAGTTGTTAATTAACTGTTCTGTGTACCTGTGTACCTCAGACTCAGGCAGCCTGCTTGTCTAAAAGCTAATTCCAGTTCCTGAAATAGTCCTCTGAAGGCCACTTTCTCAAATTTAACATTTAATTTTTTAAAAATTCATTTTTAGCTTAAGGACTATTTTATTAGAGTTTTAAAGGGGGGGGGGGGAAGCAACAAACCAAAACACAAAACAAACCAAGAGTGCAGGTAAGCTGAAAATCCTGGCACATATTGGGAGGAGGGGGATGGAGATAAATTCATGCCTTCAGTGTTAGGTATGAAGGTTCGAGAGATATTGAGAAAGCCCAGAATTTCAGAGAAAGCATGCTTAGGCTTTGGCCAGTATCTAACCGAGAGATAGAGGAAAAGGTAGGCTTGTTTGAGTTTGAGCTCAGAAAATCAGGTGGGCCGCATGGCAGAGGCTCTGTAAGTGGCTGTCAGAAAAGCTTTTTCTGTTTGTGCTATACTGTGGCTCCATGCTAGTTCTTAATAAAAAACAGTTGCCTTTAAGTTTTTGCTCATAGTGTTTAGACGACAATCAAACAATCTATTTGGTCTTCAGAGTCCTTCCTCAAGTGAGATTATCACTCCCTCTCCCCATCTATTTTGAACTGAATTTTAAACTTTGTACATGCAGGCAAGCGGTCCACAGTGAGCCCCACCCTATTCGGCTGTCTTTCGACCTCAGTTCTTTTAAAATAACTAATCAAGCTGTGCATCCTTTTTTTTTTTTTTTAATTAAAAAAGGGGTAGACACTTTTAAACTATGAAAGTAGTAAGTGGCTTTTTTGTTGTTGTTATTCAAAGGGAAGCTTGGAGTCAATTTTATTATCTCTTAAAAAACAAAAACAAAAATCAGGCTAAGTAAGCTGTAGATCTTACAGGCAGCCTCCTGGAGGAGGAATAGAAAAGAGAGACAGTGATATTTGAGTTAGGCTGGCAAGGAGATCAGCCACAGGGTCTCGGAAAGACAAGCAGACCCAACAGGACCCCTTTCCCCCATGTGCTTTGTAGAGACTGTGCTGGGGGCACTAATTTTTTGAGGAAAAGTAGTATATTATTTCATGAAAGGGATAATTATGCTTTCTATCTTTTTAGCATGGCTTTTGGTGAACCCACCTCCCTCAGGGGTAGTCCTTTGGCCAGGTAATTAACCTGCCTAGCTGGATTGACTCTTAAGAGATGGGCAATGGCATGTCTCTATCAGAAGTGGATTGCAATCTTGGTTAGGAAACAAAATTTTCTTAATGGGCTTTCAATACTACTGTAACATTCCCGCCTCTGAATAGGTTGCTTTGGATCCACACTGGAGATTAGATTATACAGACACTTCTGGGATTTCTCTTTCCAGCCAGGACAGAACCAAGGACATATCTCTAAAAAATTTATTTATTTGTTTATTTAATGTATATGAGTGCTCTATCTGCATGTATACCTGCACGCCAGAAGAGGACATCAGATCATCTTATAGATGGTTGTGAGCCACCATGTCATTGCTGGGAATTGAATTCAGGAACTCTGGAAGAGCAGTTAGTGCTCTTAACCTCTGGGCCATCTTGCCAGCTCTCAAGAAATGGATCATGGCCTAGGACACAAATTAAGGCCCTGTCTCTAAACTGTTTGATTTCTGTCTCTTGTGCTCTGTGTTATCCCCTCTATAGAGGGAACCCTAATAGGTCTTAGGAAATTGTTTGATGACTGACTCTGGCTTCTTTCCGTTTGGGTGGGATCACTGGGCATGGCAGTTAGGATATACCTCCAGTGGTCCCATCCTGGGGACCTTGAAAATGCTCCAGTGGTTACATTGCTCTAACTGTCAGATGTAGGGAGGAAAAGAAGTCCTTGACTGGTGCCTGTACAGAGAAGTGAAGGAGAAGCAAAGGCAAGATTCTTAGCCTTACAAGCCCCAGTCAGGGAACCAGAACTACAGCCAAGGACTTGTTAAAATGTCCAAATCAGAGCCCCTTAGAATCTCAACTTGGGCTCATAAGAGCCTCTATCCAGTGGGATCCTCCTCATTTTTCCGTTTGAATTCAAAGGCTGGACTAGAGAGGGATGAGTCCAGGATCTACTATCAGACAGTTTGATAGCTGTTGGAGTGCTTAGAATCATAGTGTGAGGGCCCTCCAGATGCTTGGTCCTGGACTATAGTCACCTGTGCTCTGAGCAGCTTTTATACTATCTCCATATGAGCTACTAGGAGGTTTGAGCAGTTCAGTCCCTTCCTGGTTGTCACATATTCCTGGGAAAGTTGAAGCCACCTCTCTTGGGATTCTTAGTCTCATTAATATAAGAATTTAAGAATGCACTCAGGACTTGGTGGCTCATGCCTGTAATCTCGCAGAGGCAGGTGGATCTCTGTGAGCTCGAAGTCAGCCTGGTCTAAAAAGTAAGTCTAAGACAGCCAAGGCTACACAAAGAAACCCTGACTCAAAAAAGAAAACAAACAAGCAAAGCAATAGAAAACCTACCAAAAAAAAAAAAAAAAAAAAAAAGCTTGAGGACAATTTTATTAGAGTTTGAAAGAAAAACTCCAGGCCAGGAAGCTGTAAATCTCAGTAGCTGCCTGGAGGAAGAAGATAAGAGAGAGAAAGCCATGTTGTTTGAGTTAAGCCAACACGGAGGTCAGCCACATGGTGTACAGCAGCCTCAAGGTAGGAGGCGAATTTCAGAGACAGAATGAAAAAGCTCAGAGTACCAGTCAGAGAGAGTGTATTTAGGCTGTGGCCAATATCCAAAAGAAAAGGCAGAAGGAAACAGAAAAGCTGCAGCTGGGTCGGGACTCAGGAGGACAGGTGCGGTGGGGCATCGTGCCCCTCCTAGGGACTACTGAAAAACTTGCTTTTGATCATCTTCTTGTTTTATAAACCACTTTTTTAGGGAGTCCTGATGAAAAGTAGGAAATGGTAGGATTAGAAAGCCTTGGCAATTTTAGGTTGTGTGAGAGATTCTTCCAAGGCCTGGTTTTAATTTTCCCTGGGATGTAGAGGGAGCTGGCGTCTGAAACCAGATCTAGATGTATGGAATTTGAATAAACTAAAGCCAGTTGAAATTGGAATCCTAGTTTTAGTTTGAAAACAAAAAAAAGTTTCTGTGCACAGCCTTTCCCAGTGTTTAAAATAATTGTAAGGTTTGCCCCCTTTTTTTTTTTTTTTAAATCTTATATGGGATGGACATCTTTCCATGCTGCTGTTTACAAGATTGCTTGCACCACTGTTAACAAATAATGTTAGACATGTCATAGTTTAAGCATTTCCCTACTTGCGAACATTTATTTTTTGAAGATAGTTAACACAGTGCAGTGTCTTCCTGTGAGTCTCTGAAAAGGCTAACCATAGGAGGGAGTCTAGATGCACAGTGTGGTGAGCAGGGCATCTTCATCTGAGGGTTTTATAGATGCTATAAAATGGCTTTCCACAAAGGCTGAAGCAGCGGGAAAGTGTGTGCGTCCCCAGTCACTCATCTGCTTGTTTGAGTCTTATTCGTTGGCGTTTGCATGGCTATATTATGTTGTTTTTCTTTTTTATGTCCTCCATCCTGTCTATCATGCAGGTTAAAAATATTTATTCTCTTACTGCAATTTTTTTCCCTTTAGAATCCTTCTCAGTACCTTTCTTAGAACTGAGTTATATATTGTTTTTGTTTATTCTTCTCCTTAACTATTATTTGAATATTTATAATTTCTTTTGAAAAATTATAGTTAAGTTCTTCTGTTATTCATATTGATCCCACATTTTTATTTACTAAATTCTTTCTTGTATTTGCTTTTTTGTTTATATTAAAAATAATATATAACTTGCATATTATAAAGTCAGCATTTTGACTGGCTCTTTGACCTCCCACCTCCCAAGGGAAGAGCAGTACTGTTAGACCACAGAGGAGGACTTTGCAGCCAGTCCTGAAAATACCTGACAAAACGTAGTCATATGAAAGGGGAGGAGGTCCTCCCCTATCAGTGGACTTGGAAAGGGGCAGGGAGGAGATGAGGGAGGGAGGGTGGGACTGGGGAGGGAAGGAGGGAATACAGCTGGGATACAGAATTAACAAAATGTAACTAATGAGAAAAATAAAACTTAAAAAAAAAGAGAGAAAAGAGAAAAAAAAATCAAGTCAGCATTTTAAAATACTGCGTTAGCTAATTTTTAGTGTATTTCCAACTGTGTACACTTGTGAGTTATCTATTCTGTGCTTGGCTGGAAGCTAGGACTTCAGATGAGTTAGGCAAGTGCTCATCACAGAAAGGTCCCACCGTGCTGAATGAGGCAGGATGAAATCTCGAGACCTGGTTTATTATCTTGAATTTACATACATGGAAGAGTCACATCCTAGGGAGGCTCTGAGGAGATTGAGTGACTTTGTGTCACTCGGTGACTGAGGCTGGACAGTCCCAGCTATGGCAGGTTCTTCAACTGAAGGCTCTTTTAGCTTAATTTCCAAGCTGAAAATCTCTGGGTCTTTGTAAAGGAGAGTGTTGCATGGGAGGAATCACTCCTTGTGACCCAGGTTCCTACTAGGCCAGGCCCCTAATTCCGACTAAAATAAACGGATGCAGAGTTGTAAAGGGGTAGTTCATTTCAACTCTGTGAATGCTGAGAAGGCTTCCTTCTAAGCAAGAGCAGTCTGGGTATTTAGAGGAGCATTCGGGAGTCTTGTGGGAAGAATCCTAGCAATCCCAATGGACAGAAGCAGGCCAGACCTCTATTATCTAATGAGGCCTCCAGGAGGTGCCCACAAACCCTCCTGAGACAGTTAGCCATGTTTCAGCTTTTGTATTGGCCTTTCTGAGGTGGCCTGCTCTAGGACTGTGGCCTATCCCTTGCAGATGCCTACCTCCCTAAGAAAAGGATTGGTCCTTGGTCAGCATCGCAAAGCTTTCCGAAGCAACCAGTGAGGAAATATCTCTGAGCCTTTCTTTGGAGATCATCTTGTACCTCCTGCTGCTGTGTAAAAGCAAGCATGACCCCTTTGTACTTGTGTGCTCTGAGCAGACCCTCTGACTGCCTGTGGGGTCCCCAGACCTTCCATTACCTGTTCTGTCACCATCAAAGAAGGCTCTCAACTAAAGCAAAGACCTAGTTCCTTCAGCATTCCGTTGAAATGCTCTGGGTATGGGTCTGTGGCCTTGGCCCTATTTTCTCCATCCATTCCCACCCCCAGTTGTATATCAAACTGTCTGTGTTAGCGTGAAATATTTCCAGAAGCTTTCTCTTATAAAATATAATATGCTATGCACACTATAAATTTTTTATATACTATAAAAATTCCTCTGTTTAATTTTATTGCGTCACAGTGAGATTAACTGGTCATTTTGTTCAACGAGCTAAAGTGCCATGAAATTGTTACAATTATTTAGGGGTATGTGAGCAAAGCTAATCTTTGACAGCCATCCAAGAAATGACATAGAGGATATAATCTTTGGTGTGTTTGTGTATGCATGTGTGTGTGAGAGAGAGAGAGAAAGAGAAAAAAGAGTGTGAGAGTGAGTAAGCATTTATGGGAGTGGGCTTGCCTATTTGTGTGCATATAGAAGCCAGGGGTCAGTGTGGGTGTCTTCTCATTGTATTGCTCTCCACTGTATTTTTTTTCCTCCTTAATCCTTTTGTTATAAGAGTCTTTCATTGAACCCCACCTCTCTTCCCTACCCCATTCTATGTCCTAGGATTACAGATGTTCACTGCCATGCCCACCTTTTATGTGGGTTTTAGGGATCCAAATCAGGCCTTATGCTTGATCAACAAGTACTTTACCACTGAGTGCCAGAGAGTATCTTTGCTTGACAGCTTTCATTTGGTGTGGGGTTCTGTTTATAGTGGCTTTATACTTGAGAAAGTCCGTGCACTGTGATCCCCGTCACAGAAGGTTCTTATGTGACTCTACACTTGTTTGAGCATATAAGAGGATTCATATGAAAAGGAAGAACTACTATTGAATGTACTGTGGAAAATTCCTCAACTGGAAGGGAAATGTTGACAGTCCCAGAAGAGTCTGGGAGTGTCATCAGTAGTGCTGTGAAGTGGAAATACAACATGAGCCATGCATTTGAGCTACAAGGTGCTCAGAGTTTTCTAATAGCTGGGGTGCAGAGATGGCGCAGTGGTTAGCAGTACTGGCTGTTCTTCCATAGGACCCAGGTTTGATTCCCAGCACCCACATCAGGTAACTCACAACTACCTCTAACTCTAGCTCCTGGGGGATCTAAAACCTCTGCAGGCATGCACACACACAAACGATAAAATAAATTTAATTTTTTTGATAACCAGATTTAAAGAGTAAAAAGAAACTGATGATACTAATTTCAACAATGAGCTTTACGTAACCCCAAATATCAAAATACAATTTAAACATGGAGTCATATTTTATGTTCTTATTTTTTAAAAATATTTTTATGTGTATGGGTATTTTGCATGTAAAATATCTGTCAACCACATGCATTTCTGGCGCTCACAGAGGTCAGAAAAGGTATTAGGTCCTTTGGAATTGGAGTTAGAGATGCTATGTGGGTATTGGGAATCAAATGAGATCTTTGGAAGAGCAGTCAGAGCTTTAACCACTGAGCCATCTCTTCAGCCCATCATTCTCTCTAATTTAATCTGTCCCTCCTTTTCTGTTAAAGTTTTAAAATCCAGCAGATGTTTTACATACAGTATATCTGGGTTGGGACTAACAACATTACCTCTGTGTCCAGTAGCTAAGTAATAGCCATGGTTATTGACTGCTGTAGTCTACTGTACAGTCAAATCTTTTGTCAGCTGGAAAAATTTAAACACCATTAAAATGTACAGTTAGTCACAGCTCTTGTAAATGCCACAAATCATGAGAAGTTTAAGTCTTTTCCTGACCTTGAAGTTAGTGCAGATGGGGAGTCCTTTGTTCTGTATGCTATGACCAATGATATTCTACGAACTTAGGAGAATGCTTAGGTTATAGTATGTTCAATAAATGTTAGCAAACGTGATTTTTAAAAGTTACTTAAAAGGTAATAAATAATTTTTAAAGGTTTCTTTTTAGTTCATAAGGGAGACTGATTTTAAAAAGGTATCTATTTTTCTTTTTGATATATTTGTTCTATTTCTTATAGAATAAGAAAGAACTTTAAAGTATAATTCCCCTTTTTATTAATTCTCTTTTAATGGCTTTTATTTTGCTTTAATTGGTTCCTTGGCTCACTCTTTTGAGTGGTTGATCCATTTCACATGTCTGGTTATTTTTCATGGTCTGCTAATATTTATAAATGACTTGATCATTTATTCTGGGTAACTGATGTGGTCACTGACTCGAATTATGTGGGCTAATGTTTGCTTTTTTCTCGGATTGATTTTCCCCATGTGTGTGTAGGGAAGTGATTGATAGCTGGTTTGATTCTTTGGCCATGTTTTCCTTTTTCATACATGGGTCTTGGCTGTGCAGAAGAGTGAGCTGAGCGCCTGTAGGTGCCCACTGCTCAGTGTGGGTGGCAGGCGCCCAATGGTTTAAGAACGGTGGGATTGGAGGAACGTGTAGCTCATTAGAGCGCTTGACTAGTGTGTGAGGCTCTTATTTTAATATCTTGTGTCACACCTGCTTAGCATATTCGTTTTAAGTCTAGAACATTCAGCATGTTATTATATTTCTTTATAGGAATATGCCCGGTTTGATAAAAGCCCTTATAAAATTATTACAAATCCAAGCGCTAAAGGAAGGACAAAACGGGGAGAAAGACATTCGGGATCTATATTCTATCAGGTAAGTCTTCTCTACTATTGTTTTCTATTAATTAAAAATTACATTTAGTGTGTGCATGTGTGTATGAATGTATGGGTGTCAGTGTGTGTATGTTTGAGTGCTCTGTGTTGTTCATGATTGTATATGTGTGCATGTATGTGAGCATATGTGCATGTGCATGTGTAGAAGTTGGAGGATAACTTTTGGGAGTCATTTTCTCTTTTCACTATGTAGGTGCAAGTATCAACTTAAGTCAGCAGGCTTGGCATCAAAGGCTTTTCTACTAAGCTGTTTTGCTGTCCTTCTCTCTCCCTTTATATTTAAAGGAATTTTTACATCATTAGCTAACTTATGAACGAGATATAATTCCTTTTAAGAATGAGTTTTTAAGCCAGTAGGATATTCACGCAGTCATTGTGGAAAGTGACTGTCTCAAAGACATGTAGGAGTGGCAGAGCTGACAACATGGGCCTCACCAGGGTGGTTTTCAGGGTTGCTTCTCTGGAACTGAAATGTGTTACTCAAAATTGAAGTGACTTTTTTTTCCTTTAGAATATGTAACTGTCACTGAGTGTGTAATCTTTGCACGTAGAGTACACACCCAGGTAGGTAGAAGCAAAAGGATCAACACTTCTGAATACAGGAGATCTGTCTTAACAACAACATGCTACTGTTTTCTCTCAGAACTTTGAAAACTGAAGAGCTCATTGAGCAAATATTTTTAAAGCGCAGGAATTTGTATGGGACAGGAAGGCAAGCTTCTTCACCTCGGAAAGTAATAGGAGACACTTGTTTGCAAGTGCAATTACCAGGGTCAAGTTCTAGTGAGAAATAACATTTACTTTCTCTTTGTCATCTGTAGACTGTGATAAGGTGGAGTTACTGTAAAAAGAAAATACACAGCAATAACCACAGAATGCACTGGATTTTGTGGAGGAGTTTTTAATAAACTGAGTAGGGTGTCCTACTCAGTTTGTGATGATGATGTCACTTATGCCCATTAGCTCCCAGAAAGCCTTTTTTTTTTCTTCCTCCCTTCCCCCACACACACAGACAGGGTTTCTCCGTGTAACAGCCCTGGCTGCCCTGGAGCTCACTCTGTAGAACAGGCTGGCCTGGAACACACAGAGATCTAATTGCCTCTATTAAGATTTAAGGCTTGCACCACCACACCCAGCCTCCGTGAAAGTACTATAGAAACTTGTATACAGGACAAGTGTTCCAAATGGATAAATATTCCTTTCTTTTCCTCCCCCACTTCTCTGTCCTTTTTTCTTTTTCTTTTTTGTTTTCTTCTTTTTTTCTTTTTTTCTTTCTTTCTTTCTTTCTTTCTTTCTTTCTTTCTTTCTTTCTTT
>NW_026585686.1:403385-409712 GCF_907164565.1 Psammomys obesus | reverse complement strand
TTTCTTTCTTTCTTTCTTTCTTTCTTTCTTTCTTTCTTTCTTTCTTTCTTTCTTTCTCTCTCTCTTTCTCTCTCTCTTTCTCTCTCTCTCTCTCTCTCTCTCTCAGCATGGTAGTAAAGCAAGTTTTATAATGCAGCTTATTTTTACAACTTATTTTCATTATGACCTTGAGCAGAATTGATCCTGAATAGCTGGTGAGTGGATCTTAGTATTTCTGGAGAGGCACTTGTCTCACCCCATGTTTAAAAGAAATGAAAAATTTTGTCTAAATTTCCAGGATAGAAAATAATTCCATTTCATTGTTGTTCCATTATTTATTCATTTTCTGTAGAGAAGCTGCTAAGGGCTTTAATCATCTTGTATGACAGTTTTATTGAGATGTAATTCAAAGATCACACGAGGGACACATTTAAAGTGTACAGTTCAGTGGTTTCATCCACAGTTATGGAATTTTCACTATAGTTAAATTTAGAACATTTCTCCCTCCCCCAAAGAAATTCCTCATCCCATTAGCAGTCAGTTTATATTTTCCTCCTACCCAGGAGGGTATTTTAAATCTTTGGTTCTCCATATTGCCTGCTCATCAGAACCACCTGGGTATGCTTCAAAAGAAACAAATGTGACACCATCCAAATAGCTCACTGGGCTAGAATCTCTGCCAAGAGCCTTACTCCTTTTTAAAATGCTCCCAAGAGGATCTGGTTTTCAGTGAGCACAAGGGGCAGGAGGCTGCTGTCTGCCATGCACACTGCCGACCATGGATCTCTGCTTAAGTCTAAAGTGGATGCTAGGGATCTGACAAGCACCCAGGTGATGCTGCTGCTGTTCCCACCCATACTTGCCAAGCAGCAGAGCCACCATAGCATGAGCAGCACCTGGGAACTCGTTAAAAGGCTTCTGCTTAGGCCACGTTGCAGGCTGCTTGAATCAGAGCCTGCAGTTTGAAAGCTATTTGTAGGTAACTCTTGGACCCACTAATGTTTAAGAAGTATAAGTTTAGATGGTGGTAAAGTGAACTATTATATTATATAGAAACATTATGGTTATTCTCAGTTTAATACCGATTGTCCTTACTGTGTGTGATTGACTTCACTCATCTGCCTTGTCTCTCAACTGCTGTCCCTTCTATAATTCATTTTGTCTTATTAATGGTTTTTCTAACCATGGTCTTATTTTCACGAGGCAATAGGCACGAGGTTAAGGAACTAAAGAGAAATGAATATGTAAGGTTTGCCTTGGAATAAGGTGGCACACTAAGAGGTCTAAATCAATCACCTGAGTTGGCGTAAATCCGGTAATGTTTATGGAGAGCCCTTATGTGAATGGCTGTTTGGCATTATAAATCTGTAGAGTGTAATTGAGTGTATTAGAGCCTGAAGTTCCCCCAGAGGGGCTTGTGGATAGCGGGAGCAGGGGGAAAGTAAGTCTGAAGTACAGATTCCCCTCAAGAGAGCTATGATTACCTGAGTCAAGCATAAAATTGTCGTGCTGTTTTAGAGCCTTCTTTGCTATGTGTTGGTTAACAGTATCAACCACTCTTACAGAGGCAGCTGCTATAAGGGACTTTGAACTTCACTGAAAGGCACAGGATTACTTTAAAACTACAGGATGGCAAATAATTGGCTTTTTGCGTATGAAGCTAATCTGTATTTTTTCAAGATAATTAAAGACTTTGCCATTAAATAGCTATGCTTTAAAAATGTTTGCCTCTTTGTTCAAATGGCTGATTAATTTGAATCATAGTGACAGAGATTACATGGTCGTTTTAACTGGGTCTGTGGAATGGCTTATGGCATGTAGGTGTGGGACAGAATATGTGAGACCAGGGGCCCTAGTGAAGCTGCTCCTTCTGTTGGGCTCACAGTTCAGTGGTTCTCAAAGTCTGTACAAATAAAGAAGATCTGAGAGCTACTTAGAACCACTGCTTCTCAGTGTCCCATGCCAGAGATGCTCATTCATCCTATAGTTTTCTGTGACTCAGGAGTCAGCATGTTCATCCAGTTGATTCCTGATATGAATGTAGGTCGTTTTGTGTCTCACACTTAGGTAATCTTTCTTCAGCCCCCAAGAACTTGATGGCACCACATATGGATTGCAAAAACCCCAGATTGTTTAGAGGGTATGTTGGGTGGCTTAGGTCCACTTCTTTTCTTCAGTATGACATGTATAGTCGTCAGCATCAAGGAACCAAGTTTGTCTTACCATCTAAAATGGAGAGGCTAGGAGCAGAACTGCAGGATGAATCTAAAGAAAAACCAAGCCAAAGAGAGTAAGCAGGTGCAAAGAGAGAATGTAGGAGGTCTTGGATTCATTCAGTGACCTAATTCTATGACTCTAACACATGCTAGTGTCTTTATAGTCAGATGGTGGGTTAGAAGTTGTGGGAGCAGGAGAGGAAGAGAGTCCTAACTACCCTCTTAGAAACCCACACAGGTTGTCGGAGCTTCCTCTGCATGAGGAGTTTATCCTCAGAGTTTTCCATATGTAGTTTTGCAACCTGGGTCTGAATCACACACTTGTCTTGGGATTTGAGTGCAGTTGATTACTGATTATGCTTAGAGAAAAAACTGGATGATGATTGTTGCTGATAAAGTTGATCTTGCCCTTGTAAGCATCTTCTTTGAACTTCCTGGTTTAATCAGGATTGGATGGCTATATTTTAATAAGACTGCAGCTATTGTTACCTTTGAGTTCGGGAGTAACTGGGAGAAAAAAGGGAGTTCTTGCAATTAGCTCAGGAGCTTTAAACAAGTGCAAAAGCACCAAGCATGTTAAGTCCCCACTGCAGCTGTGCTTTAGTGCCTTCTAAGGAATTTCTCAATATTACTGTGACTGAACCTGGCTTAGAATGGGTCAGCCTGAGGCTCTGATGCTTTTCAGTTTCCCATGTAACTCTTGTGAGAAGGTCTTGTAGAGAATTGCTAGCCTTGGTTACAATGAGGTGATGGGGTGTCAGCCTTGCCAGACCATTAGCTCTTTTAATAAGTGGAAGGATTCTGTGCGAATCCTCCTGATTAAATGCTGGCAGCCAATCCCATTTTTTCTTTTTTTAAACTATGAGGTTGGCAGACACAACATGTCTGCTCATCAGATACAGTCTGTGGACAGCGAAGTTTATGACCTGGTTTAGGAACTGAAACCGTTTTCCAGAACTGTAGAAATGCTTTTCTACTTGTAAACAAATTTTAAGCTTATTAACATGGTATTTTCATTCTATTGCTATTAAGGCATCTTTTAGTGTAGACTTTCTTATCCTCCCTTTGTTGGGTCTGGATTGTTGGCTGTAAGTGTGAATAACTAAATTCATATGATTTGCCAACTATTAGAGGCTAGTTTTCTCATTTGCTTTGTAATGTGCCATCTCCATGAAGTTTCATCCTGTGCTTTGCTTTCCTTTTTCTCTGCATATTCATATTATGGCAATCTTTTTACAGTCTCTCTTCTCTCAGCAAAGGCGAGGAAATAGCTGTGAATTCATGAGCAGTGACTGCTTGTTCCAAAACTTGTGCTTTATTCTGATGTGCCAGACAGCGGCTGACATGTACAAATATCAAATGTTCAGAATCCTGTCCGTGGGAAGCTGTACTTTCTGGAATGAGGGAATGTTTAATGACTTGGCAGATGGTGTACTCTGAAGTAGGCGACGAGGTCAATAGCAAAGGATGGTTGGACCCTGAGTGGATTGACAGTCTGTGTCCTATGTGTGTGTTTAGTCCTCTATGTGCAGTTTCTATGAGTAGAGAATTAAGGATTTAAGGATCCGAAAGGCTGAGAAACTTAATAATTTATGTTGATTCTCTGAGTTACTAAAGTCAGATTTATCCCTTTAGGTAATCAAATACAGAAAAAGGAGAGCTAGAGAGATCAAGAAAACACTAATATGCACTTACAGAGACTTGTTTGTGGTTGTGGTTATTAAAATACAGCCCTATTTTCAATTTTGTTAACTGATTTTTTTTTTCTAAGCTGTAACCTTTTGCATTTTTTGCTTACTCTCCATTTTGAAGGATGATGTGGCACCGGTAACTTGAATAGCTCAAACAGTTTCTCCAGTGCTGACATGAGAGAGCTCCATGTGAGAGCTCCACGTGCTGGAGGGGCCCAAGGAAGGCAGAATGACTGTTGGGTGCTCAAGGGAGGGGAGGCCTGCACCTGGCTCAGGAGAGGGGCCCATAGCAAAGACTTCTAAGTTTTAGTTAAGGAACAGTGGGGATTCTTTTTTTCTGTTCTTCTTTTTTTTTATTTATTTATTTATTTATTTATTTATTTATTTATTTATTTATTTATTTATTTATTCATTCATTTATTCATTCGTTTGTTTATTTATAATGCGCTGGCTATTGTTTAGGACTGTATGTTATCTTTAGCTTTCAGTTAAAAAATTCTTTTAAGGGGGCTGGAGAGATGGCTCATCAGTTTAGAACATTTGCTGCTCTTCCAGAGGTTTTGAGTTCAATTCCAACACCCAACAGCTCACAGCCAACTGTGATGGAATCTGATTTCCTCTTCTGGTGTGCATGAAAACAGAACGTTCATATACATAAATTAAATAATTTTTTTTAAACATGCAACCCTTACCCTTCTGTGTCTTTTATGGGATTGACATTTTTGAAAAGCATAAACAGTGCCAAATGGAGCACGCAGCTGGCACCGATGATGGCCATCCTATTGTTCTTCGTGGGTTGAATTTTGCTCACCTCATCAGTCTGTGGTCTGATTCCTTCACCTTGCAGGTGTCACTTTCCTGTCATAACGAAGGAGAGATCTCTGGGAAAGACATTGAGACTATGAAGAACCAGTTAGTGACAATGGGGAGGCAGGGTTTTAGGGGTGGAAAAATGTCAAATTATCAGGAACAGATGAGATTTTAACTTGGAATTATTATTAGGGAAATACAATTTAATACAATTATTATTTTAATGTACTTTACGTGATATACAGATATTTCTAAAATGAAAAGGCTAACAATTTAAAGTACTATGTGGTTGTTGATATTTATTGTGATTTTTGTTTGTTTTTATTTGAGATGGTATTACCATTTAACTCTGGATCAAGTTGGCCTTGAATTCAGAGGTTTGACTGCCCCTGCCTCACAAGCGCAAGGACTAAAGGCGTATAGTTCCCAGTTGTGTATTTGTGTGTGTGTGGAAGAAGATGTATGCAGGAATGTGTGTGTCTCGGCATACATGCGGAGGTCAGTCCTCATCTCACACCTTGTGTGAGGCAGGTGCTCCTCTGGTTCGCTGACGGTTTCACCAGAGTGGCTCATGGAAGATTGTGTCTGGTGCTTCTGTATCTACTGTGTCTCTATAATAGCAAGAGGATTGCAGATTCACCCTGCTATATCCAGCTTTACGTTGGTGCTAGGCATCTGAATTCAGGCCCTAAGCCTTGCATAGCAAGCACATTACAAATAGAGTCATCTCTCTACCCCCTAAGTTTAGAATTCATAACATAAATTTTATTCTTGTTATTTTGAATTTTGTTCTTACTTCATGGCCCAGGCTGATTTGAGGTGTATGATCTCTTGCTTCAGGTTGCAGAGTGCTGGCATTACAGGCACGTGTTATCATTCTGGGCTGAGGTTTAGAAGATTTTTTTCAGTGCTTCCTTTTTATTGAGTTATAATTTATATGCCACAAAATTGTTTTAAGGTGTTTGAGTCAGTGGATTTTATTTAAATTCATGAAATTATCTAATTCCCAGTACTACTTAAATTTAGAACAATGTATCACCTCCAAAGAAAGCCCCATATACAAGGTCAGTTATTCCCTTCCACTCCTGGAAAGTACTACTATTTGGTTTCCACATTCTAGAAATTTCATGTGGTGAAACCATACAGTGAGTGGTTTTGTATGTGGGCTTCTTGGCATCATGTTTTCAAGGTTTCTTCTGTGTTATAACATGTATCAGTGTTTCATTCCCTTTACCTAATTCATGTATATGCCTCATTTTATCTATATCAGCTTTTTTTTTTTGTTTACTAGGAAGCTAGTTTTTAGTATTTTGGTTTTTACATTTATTTTGAAATTAACTACTTTAAAAAATTATTAAAAATAAACCTTAGTCTTTTACTGGTGAGGATACTCAGCCATTATTTTAGGTGAGAACATACCATATGTAACAGTTTTAGGGAAATGGTGTTTACAGGTCTTTTAAAAACAGGTTGCTAAGCTGAATGTAGCAATTGCCCTAGATATATAGTTTGTTTTAATGTGTTCTAACTTACTTACCATTGGGGAATTACTGTCAGGATCTTCTTTAAGAAACCATTCCAGTTTTCCTTCCTTCCTTCCTTCCTTCCTTCCTTCCTTCCTTCCTTCCTTC
>NW_026585686.1:380346-403375 GCF_907164565.1 Psammomys obesus | reverse complement strand
TTCCTTCCTTCCTTCCTTCCTTCCTTCCTTCCTTCCTTCCTTCCTTCCTTCCTTCCTTCCTTCCTTCCTCTTTCTTTTTCTCTCTTTCTGTCCTACAATGTATGTTTTATTCTGTATCATTATATCGTTCCATATCATTGTATCATTATACAATGTTTACATAGTTATAACTCTTAAGAAAATGCCTTTTCTTTAACAGTTATGTATGTAGTGCCTCAATCTTTTACCTTTCCAGTTTTTAAATTTCGACTTAGGAATGTTTTAAAGTTTTAAACTTTTTCATTTAAGTTTAAAGAGCTATGGCAATTTTAATCTAAAGACCACCAGGAGGAGGAAGATGAGGAATGGAGTGTCACAGTTGTTTCTGCCCCTGAACCAGCCCAGTGGGACTAAATTAAAAGAAAAACAAAACAAAACAAAGCAAGGCAGGCAGTATTTGGGTGAGCATGGGCAGCAGCGTCTGCAGCGCTGTGCACATTCTTAGCAGTCTGATTGTTTCTGTCTACATGAACATTTTGCTTCTGACTTCATTCTTTTTTCTCTTCCAACTATGAATGTCTTTGTTTGTGGTTTTTATTAATGATTTTAATCGTGGGATTGCAGCTAGGATTGACAGTCATACCTAAGGAATAAGCTTACACAGACTATATATCCTCAGCCAACAGTCATCTCTAGAAACTGTTGTGCAAAATTTTCTAAATATAGATACTGTCATAAAAACTGCCATGGTAATTTCAAAAACATGTCTAAGGCCACAAAAATCACTCTATTTTTATTTTTTGGCTTATTTATTGTACATGGTCATGATCATGGTGTATAACTGAATAAAAGAAAGGTCTTGGATCCTTAAGCACCTGTACCTCCCTCCAACCACAAGTCATTACCTTCTTTTTAAAAAAGTAACTTTGCATTAAAAGTCTGATTCTCAAATAGCGATCCCAGGGAAGGGCAGACCATAGTAAGGAATGTATTTAATCAAACCTTCTATAATTCCTACCTGCCAGACAGACCTAAGGGAAGATGTAACCAGTCAAAAATGTCCAGACTAAAGCACTTTTGCTCTAGTGTTTTCCTGAGGTGCTTCTATGAAAAGCACACAAATACATCTGTTTTCAAATTCTGTTACACAAGGCTTTATGATTACCACTAATTTGATTCATATTTTTTATTTTTGCAGTAATATTCATGATGTAATATTCAGAACATTTTCTTATTATGCATCTTTGAACTCATCTGCAGAGATTTAAAAAAAAAATACCCAGCTCTTACCAGCATTTTCTAATCAAAATTCCGAGCAGGTAGAGAAATGCTTATAAAATGCATATTTGATGGAGTAAGTGCTGTGCAGTGCTCTGAAAGTGCCAGGGTCACAGCTGCAGACATGGAAATGCACGGTGACTTGCAGGCATTGTTTCTCACACAGAAAAGGCGCTCTGTGCCAGTCATTGAATTCTCAATGTAAATCAAATCATAGCTCTCTGGTACTAAGAGATGAGGCAAAAGGTTGAGGTGACCTAAAGGTTACAGATAACTTTTGCTTCCTGATTTAGCTGCCACAAAGCTAATTTTTTTATTCCCTCATTTCTATTGAGATTGATGCATTTATTCTTGAAAAGGTGACAGTGGTTGCATACCTCATTTTATCATTGCCTCTGTGATAGTCTGGTGGAACTGTGCGCATATCATTCTTCTTTCCCTCTGCTCCTTAATTTCAGATGCATGCATGGCTCTCCACTGTCAATATTACTAGTAAAAGGTGGGGAGCAAAGAAATATTTGCATTCAAGTCTGTAGGCTTCTTTGTGGTCCCCACCCCCCATCCCTGACTTTGAACAGTATTGACTCTGAAACAAAACTGATTTTTTCATGATCTGTTGTAGTCTTTTATTTATGATTATATGAATAAAGCAGTTTGAGCTGTAAAATATAACATGGGGACATGTTTGGTGTGTGTTTGTGTGTGTTTGTAATTACATTCAGTATAGAAATACATTTGACACACAATGAGAAAAAAACATTAAGACAGAGACCCATCTTTTAGGCCAGTTGTGCTCTAACACATAAATTTACCCAGGCGAATGTTAAAAGGTACTCTTCTGGTTGTTAGGTATTATGTTATATACCTAGCATATCAGAGAATACCAGAGAATTACTTAGAATATCAGAGAAATGTTGGCATGTCACAAAATAGGAAAGTGCCAAAGAATGTTCAACATATTGGTTCATGTGGCATGCCAAAGAAACTAAAACACAGTAAGACATTTATAGTCACTGGAGGCCAATGGAGGGTGACCTTTCTATTGATTTTGATCTTTCGAAATGGTGCCATTCTCCTTTAAGGAGAAAGCAGATCTATAGGCTATCTCAGGAGCTAGGAAATTCTGATTTAATCATTTTTTTTTTTTCTGGACACAGCACTTTACTTTCCTAGGAAGCAGACAATGCAGGATGGGTTTTCTCTGTGAGATGTAAATAGGTGAAGCCTCAGATTTCACAGACATTGGTCTTAGAGCTATTCAAGCTTGCCGTACGATTACCAGTGGGAGTGCCATCTTTTTGGTTTGTTGCCTTTGCAGGATTTGATTGTGTCCTGTGCATCCTCTGCTTGGAATTTATTATTCATGTGGGTTATGCAGCTCCAGCTGTTAGCTATCTACCTTGAGTTTATTTTACAGATGAAGAAACTTTGAGAATGAGAAGGGGGGAGGGTGGGGTTGGGAGGAGACGATGGGGAGGCCCACAGCTGGGATACAAAGTGAGTAAGTTGTAATAAATAATAAATTAAAAATTAAAAAAAGTGAGGCTAATTGTCTTGCTTGCGATCCCATGCTTTGCTGGAGAATGTAAGTTTGGAGACGGACATGTAGCTCAGTTGCTGGAGTTCTTGCTTAGTATATGTAGGCCCTGGGTTTGAGCTGCATGAACTGGGCCTGGTGGTGCACACTTACAATCCCAGCAACAGGGAGGCAGAGGCAGGCTGTGTAGTGAGTTGGAAGCCAGTCTTGGCTAATTGAGACTTGATCTCAAAAAAACTTTTTTTTTTTCATAATTCTGTGCTCCTTGCTCCCATTGTTACATCTTCTTTCTCTAGCTTTAGTTTTGTTTGATACAGGAATGTGGCTATATAACAGTAAAAGATTCCCAGGGTAAGGCCTGGCCATGGCTTGTATAAAAACCTCTACAGTGATGACAGCGATGATGGATGACATCCACACTTAGGCTTGGTTTTCAGAATGGGCTTCCCAGTGGCTACCACCATTAGTTTTTCAAGGGACACAGTTGACCAGTGGACCATTCCACCATACATTTTGAGGATGGAGTAAATCGACTGCGTAGCTTGACTAGCAGATTTGAGGATAATTGAATTAATGAATCAATTTATTTTAAGAAAAGAGGGTTTTAGTTCAGAGTTCCAGTTCCCTCTCATAATGATAGAGATCTCATGATGGCAGGAAGGAGTATGAGACAGCCATAGCCAGGAGGAAGGAGTGTAAGGCAGCCATCCTCAGGAAGCAGAGAGACACCAGTGCTCAGACCTCTCTGTTCCCCTCCCTCCCTGCTTTACTCCCTCCACTCCCTCCTTCCTCCCTTCCCCTTCCCCCTTCTCTCAATGGCACTTCTAACTTGCAATTTTGGAGTTTAAACTGTGTCCTTTCTAACAGCTTGGACTTTCTCATTTGAATACATTTTAACAACGTTGAATGTGACAAACAGCAAGTGAAAGGAAGAAGGAAAAATCTTGAATAATCCATGAATTTAATAATCAAATCTTGAATACATCAGGAGTGAACTATACTCAGCCTTATGGCATTTTACATGCTCTAATTATAGTATTTTTGATAGGATAATATCTCCATTTTCTGTCATACTCAAATTAGCATCTATATTCTCTAATGATGTTTATTTTAGAATAAGATTTATTTTGTAAAGGAATAACTTTACACTTTTTTCCATTTTAAGCCTTCTAATTTCTCTTGCATATCCACTGCTGACTCTTGTTAAGTGTATTTCCGCAAGACATGTAAACCCCGGCCATGCTTAATGACTTTTAGTTATGTGTCAGGCAGGGCCTGGCACCACCCTCTGTTTAGCGTCGTGCTTCCCATTGCTCTTGCTGTGGACTTCCATCAGTGGTTCTGGAGTCAGAAGACAGCTTTGATTGTCAGTACTTGGAGGGAATACAGGAGCATCTGGTGGAGGGAGGCTGGGTTGCTGCTCAGCAAGCTGTGGTGCATAGGATAGCCCCCACTGTGAAGACTGTCTATCTGGCATGCCACTGGTGCTAAGAGAAAGTCACTCTCGCGCATGATGGCAGAAATACATCCACTCTATTACTTGAGGGTAAGCCTTTATGTTTTATTTTTACGTGTATTCACATATCAATTTGCTGATTCACGAGGGAGAATTTAGCTCTTTGGTTCATTATGCTTAAAGTATAAAAACAATATTTTGGCGATTATGATTGATTTTAGGTTATTTGTATTCATTTGGAATAGGATATACTAGTAATCAAATACTAATCAACAGCGAGAGTCAGTGTTTTCATTTTCTATGTCACTTCTTTCAAGATTATCAGCCTCTTATAATCAATATTGTACATTATTCTTTGCAATATTGTCACTTAGGGCGTAATAAATTGTGTGGACAAGTTAATTATCCTGAGGTTTAAATCAGTAATTAATCTGGACCTTTGGTCTGGCATATTCCACTTACTCTAATCTTTAGAGCTTAAGTCCGAGAGGCTAACTGGCATTGGCTGACTCAGTAGCTGGCCCACATTTTCCTGCAACAAAAGTGAATGGTTCCTTGCATTCTGAGTGGAGCAGAGCTGTGTCAGAATAAGAGATGTTTTTACACGTGTGTCCTTTGTACTATTTTAAGATGACTATCTTTTTTTTTTTTTTTTTTTTCTGTTGACATGATTTAACTTGAATTTGTTTTGAGGGAGAGATTGATCTGCAGTTGTTGCCTTGTGGAGGTGGGAGAGACAGGAAGAGGACTAATGGTGACTAAGTAGTTTTGAGGGGGAAGAAGAAGAAGGGTAAGGGTATGAGGAGTAAGGAGCTGATTTCTTTTTCTTTTTTAAAAAAATTTATTTTATGTGTAGTGGTATTTTGCCTATATGTTTGTCTGTGTTTAGGTGCCACATCCCCTGGGACTAGAATTATACTGCCACCAGTTGCTGGGAATTGAACCCAGGTCCTCTGGAAGAGCAGCCAGTACACCTAGCCGTCTCTCCAGGAGCTGGTTTCTAAGAGAACAATTGGAAAACACCTCAGGGCTTTGTGACTGCAGAAAAACTTTTGTTGTTAATTTCTTAGACTTTTTTTTTTTAATTTAAATTTTTTTCTTCACAATTTATTCATGATATATCCTGATTGAAGCCCCCTCCTTCAACTCCCCAATCCCTTCCTCCCTCTTTCCCCTATTCCCTTCCCCTAGTTAACTGACAGGGGGAGTTCTCCACTCTTTTCTTAAGCAGCCATGAGTGTCACCCTTAGCTGTAGGACTAGTGAGTGGTCCTGTATAAAGCTCTTCCCGCCAGCGTGTCTATCAGGACAGCACACAGGAACAGTAACTTCTGCCAGTGTCTAAGACCTTGTTCTGCTGTGATGTGCCAAGTGGCATTTAGGACTTGGGAGTATTTAGACTTCATGTCTGTGACAATCAAGATGGAAGGTGATTCTGCATAGGTTTATCTGCCAAAGAGTTTAGAATTTATATACATGATTTTGATGTGAGTTTTGAGGCTTGGCATACAAAGTTGTGCTTTCTGTGATGCTCCAAGCAAGGTAGCCACACCCACATGGGTCAGTCAGCACTTGCCAGCAGTTGAGGAGCAGCTTCTAGCCTGGGTCACAAAGACCAGGTACCCCTAGGAAGGCAGTAGAGTGTCTAAGGTTCCCGCCCAGCTCAGACAGGGCAAGGCAGCAGGTGTGCCTGCCCAGGGGCTGGTGGAGTCCTTGACCCCCATGTCTAGCCTCCCTGGCCATTGTGAGATGGAGGCCGCAGGAAGGACACTAGCTGCTTGGCAGAATGCACCACACTCTCAGGTCATTGCAGCCCAGGTCCTGAGTTGAGCTCCTTGGTCAACCAAGGACCATATTGAAGAGAAGTGATTCTCAGTGATTCTGTGGCTGCTGGATAGCACTCCTCAGAGCATTAGGCCTCACTGAGGCCTACTCTCTGGCTAGCTGGCATTCTAAACCCTCATCTGTGAAAATGAAGGATGACATGAGACCCACCTGATAGGAATGGTCCTTGAATGATAGATGCTAAAGAAAGCCACGGATTCAGGGCTTGCCACCCAACAGTGCAAGTAGACAAAATCCAGCTTGCCAGCTTCATGGTGGTAAGATACTGCCTGCAGCATTTTGCACTCTGATGACCTCAAAGCACTTTCCTAGCTGCCTTCCAGCAGAGCACTGGCTCTGCATGGGCGCAAACAGGCCAGAGTATGGGAAAGAGACTGTCCTGACCCATCATCCACACAGGCTTGCCCCACCTCAAGCTTCTCTCAGATTTAAGATGAGCAACCCCTACCCTCACTGTCCTAGCCAGAGCCTCTCCTGGTGGGGCTTGGGAATAGCCGCTTAGGATTCATGTAACATTAAGTTAACTGTGAAACATTGTGGTAGACCATCCTTAGCAATGGTGTTAATCTGGCATTCAGTGAGAGATAGCCCGTGTTTTAATGAGCAGGCTGCTGGCCTATGAGTTAAGTGCATGATAGAGTAGGTAAGCTTGAAGTGAAAATAAAGAGATGAAGGCATAATAGTCAGAAATCATGGAGAGCTGTTGGAGAGGTAACACAAACCTAGCATTTAAGTGTGATAGATATATTGAACTTTTTCTTTTATAAAAGGCAGAAGAGATCAGAAAAAGCCATATCCTTGACTTCCTTCTTCAGAGGATTTTACCTTGTAGCAGCTGTCAAAGTATGGGGCATATTAAAATCACCTATAGTTTTAAAGTTGCTTTTACAACTTTGAACACTATTTCTAGAAACCCCAGGGTAACTGTGGTCTGGCATTGCCAAGAGCTCCACTCTGACCTCAGCTGTGCTTGGAGCTGTGCTTTATAGCAAGACTTTATTATATGTGGGTGGGTTGAGAGGATTTGTGTTTTTCAGATTCTAGCTGATGATGCTGATATGCTGGAAAACCCACCATGCTTTAAGGACCAAGAAGAGCCAGTTGCCGTGATACATGCTGGTAGCATATGCTGTAGAGGCAGGAGGACTATGATTCTGATTCAGGCTGGGTTACATCTTTACAAGGCTGGAGAGATGATTGCTCAGTGGATAAAAAGTTCTTGCAAGCCTGATGGCCTGTGTTCATTTCTGGAACCCACATAAAAAGTCAGATACAGTAGAGTGCATCAGTATCCCCACTGCTATGTGGAGATGGGAAGAGCAGATGGGAGAATTGCCTGGAAACTGCTTGATCACCTAGTTTTCAGTATACTGTGTAGCAGAAGTAAGAGAGCAAGGCAAGATATGACTTTCTAAATTTGTCTGATGACTTCCACTCATGCTCCATGGTACATTGCTTTTCCTTGATAAACAAACAAGTAAAAATAAAAAAAAAAAAAAAAAAACGAGTCAAGAGGGTTGCTTCTAAGATATCACTTGAACTGCAGATATGGCTCAGTAAAGCACTTGCCTAGCACATATGAGGCCATGGGCTTGGTCCTGAACATTATACAAATAAGTTTAAAGAAACATTTATTTACATCTACCTGCTACTAAGCCTGATGACTTGAGTTTAATCCCTACAACCCACACGGTGGAAGGGCCTGCCTCCCAAGAATTGACCTTTGATTTCCACATTCACTTCACAGTGCCTTTCCTCCCCCAAATGCATAATAAATGTAAAGTTAAAAACAAAAACACGGTCCATTTACAGTTGTTATTAGTCTTTTGAACTATTGAAAAAAAAAAGACTTGTGTTTTTTCATTCTTTTAAGGCCCCATTCTCTGAGAATCCTCCAGGTTTCAGATCCTATGTTTAATAAATCCCTGTTAGATACCTTAATGGAAATAGGCCACGTAATATAAATTTCTGTGCAACAGTAGTTTTAAGCACTTTCAATTTGGAAACTTTGCCTTTTGAGATGGGAAGAATATTGTCTTTTTCTTTATCCTAAATATGCTGAGGGAAGCAAAACCCTGTACCGAGAAGGTAGAAAAGACGAGAATGGACTGGAGAGATGGCACAGTGGTAAGAGTCCTTCCTGGCTGCACTTAGAGAAGACTGGTGACTCAGTTCCTAGCACTGACATTGAGGCTAACAAACCATCTGTGACTCCAGATCCAGGGGATCTTCTGGCCTCCACACACTGGATGCGCAAACATACATAAAATAAGAATAGACAAAAATCAAAACAATCAAACAAACAACAAAAAAACTCCAAGAGCAGGTACCCATGTTGCTTACAAGCCTAAGGTTAGAGGGAAGGGCGGCTTGCCTGCATGGGAAGGGACAGTAGGAGGAGGAATGCAGAGATCAGGGGGTAGTTTGGACAAAGCTACTGGATTCCTTGAGACTGGCTGAAGTCTAAACTATTAAATTATAGGACCTAGTTTCTAACTTAGACCTCTGAGACTCTGGATCCATTTTCTTTTCAGGAGAAGAATTAGATAAAATGGGAGAAAAGTCTGTTCTCATGCACCACCTCCCTAGTTCAGGAAGTGATAGTTTTGTGACATTATAGAGCCTGGAAAATGTCTGTGGCTGCCGTTGGCTGTTTTGCTGCTGTGCTTGGATGGAGGGAATGTGTGCTCCTGAAATGACAGTTAACAATGTGATTTCCTGTGTTTCTCAGAAATCATCCTCAGCCTTTGATCACTGTGCTTGAGCACAGGCCTGATTGCTGGCCGCTACTCCTGCAGCAGCTGACAGCCTTTTTCCAGCAATGCCCTGAAAGGTAATGTAAAATAAAACAAATGAAGGACACGGAATGGAGTGTGCTAATTTTAGAGCTGGAGCTGTGTGCTGTTCTTCTTTTAGGCGCTGTGACTCTGAAGTTCCGAAGGAGAGGAAATTATCTAGAGCTGTCCGTACGTTCTCTTTTCTTTTTAGCAGTCAGAGAACATGATCTGCCAGGCTTAGTGACTGTTGAACTTTCCAGTAGAGAACAGCTGTTATTAAACCTACCTCTGTTGAAGTTGGTCCCACTCCCTGACTGAGCACTGTTTTCAAATCTCCTTCTGTAATTTGTTCCTTATCTTTGCTTATTGCAAGTAGTGTGGTGTCTCCCGTTGTGTTCCCACAGCTTGTAATGTTACTAAACTTGGCAATGTTATTAAACTTACTCTTTGTTTCAGTCTCTGCCACCCACTTTGAAACCTTCTGGAGATACAGATCCATTGTCTTCATAATGCTCAGGGCATTTGTAGGTGCCTTAAAACCCTCAAAGTTTTGAGAATAAAGACCATGAATAGGTTTCAAATCTGTCAGAAGCAAATAAAACCCAAATAAATTTATAAGTATATTTGCTTGATGAAATTTCTTTGAGCCATATAAAATTGAAGATTATTTTACCATAAAAATAATCAGACTGCTATTCTTGCTGCAAGAAGTGTTCAAAGCCATCAGCTTCTCCTTAAATGTTTTATGAACTTAATAGTTGTTAGATAAACATTTCTTCAACTCTGTCAGAAACAAATAAAACCCAAATACATTTATAAGTATATTTGCTTGATGAAATTTCTTTGAGCCATATGCAATTGTTTTATATTCCCTTTGAGATAGATGGTATGATACCATGTAGCCTTGGCTAGCATGGACTATAGATTAGTCTGGTTTTAAGCTGAGATTTCTTTTTCTCTGACTCCTGAGTGCTGGGATTAAATGTATGTGCTGCCATGCCTGGCCCTGCAAAGGGTAAATTCATTTCTAAATTTGCACCATGAGATTGTGCTTTGCAGGATGGAATTGAACATTCTGGTTGGACGTTGTCAATAGACGTCAGATCTAATTTTAGGGTCAGTGACTTTAAGTTGTTGTTTGGAAGGCAATACAGGTAGGTTGGTAATTTAATAAGAACAGGAACAGTGCTTCACAGTAATGTGAAGGAGGCAAAATGTAAAGGCATTGTAGGTCTTTCCATGTTAGAAATTATTGATTAAACTAGATACTTAAGTCAGATATACTGAATGGTCAATTTATCTTCATGCCAGATCTTTGGGGCAGTATTTTTAGCAAGTTCTACTTTCATTTATGAAAGCCTGTGTTGTGATTTCACTTTCGCTTTTAAGGAACTGAGAATTAGGTAAATTAACAACATTGTGGACTTTAGGTGAGCTACTTTAAGGTTTTTAACCTAGCACATGAGTTTTTAGAACAAGAAGCCAGAGAGAACACATTACATGGCTTATTGCAGGTTAAAGGAAATGTTGATGGCAGAGGTGGGCCTGGAGCCTTACTTTTTGGTCCCCATCTTAAGTATTTTCTACTGTGTCTTCTTTAGTGGTAAGTACAAGCAGAGAAGACATCCACAGATGTAAATACATCATTTCACATTTCCAATATCCTTTATCACTTTGGGATTTGGGATGTTTGTTTTATTCTATTTCTTTTTATTAGTAAGCCCTGGCCATTGTATACCCCACTGAGAGAGCAATGAATCATCACAGAACTCTGGAAATGCTGAGTATGTTATAAGAAGAAATTATTCCTGGGTGATTTTTAAATATTTTTATCATTAAGGAATCACAACAACACAATTTCATTTATGTTAAAAATTTTTTTTGGTTCAGCTTTGTATCATAGTTAATCATTTCTTATAAATAATAAATGAAAACACTGAATAAAAGTGAAAAAGAATAAGGTTATATTTGGTTGATGCATGCTAATTTTGAATATCTGTAGTTTTATGTAACCATGTTAATTGATTGTACATCTCTTTGAAGATGTACCTGGTACATACAGTCTTGGTGATACAGCAGTAAACAGAAATCTGTGGTTTGTGGCCTCATTTGGACTATAGTTTGGCAAGGGATATTACACATGTCATGATAATAAGTGATTGTGCTATGGAAGCACGTTATGGTGATCTGACCACAAACCACATGTCAAGAAGGGTAAAGGACCCCAGGAACTCATTACAAAATGAAGAACTGGAGGATGAGAGAAATAGAAGGACCAGCAAGTGGGGCCCAGTGGGTGATTGAAGACCTGATGGAAGGGTAATGATTCAGTAGAGAGTAAGGTTGGCAAGACATGCAGAGAGTGAATGGTGGAGGTGTTATGATTCAGGTCACTATTTTGTCATAGGACAGACTATTTTACGTTGTTAATGATATGGTGTTTTAAGTTGCCATTGATATGGCCAGGTCTTTAGTTTACATTTGAAGGTCATTCTGATATGATGGTGTCTTGGGATTAGGAATTATTGGAATATAATGAATCTAGATAGATATTAAAGATATGTCGATGCATAACCTTACTCCTTTGAGTTGTAAATTTCTTAGAAGTGGAAATACTTATATATTATGCAGGTTAACAAGGTAACCATAAAGTAGCCCCACTTATTCATGGGGGGCAGAGCACAAAAATCAAGTCATCCAGTGGATGCCTAAAATTATGAATAAAATGTAAGTATATGTAATGTAGAGATGCTGTTTTCTAAGAAAGAGGAAGGCTAACAATTGTTATTTACTATGGATCTTAGTAACTTGAGCATTTTTTTCCTCTTTATTAAGTTGAGGGCTATCACTTGTTCATGAAAGGAAGCTCTTTATGTTTTTTTCTTGGCACTTTCAAACTTCCATAACCCTTGTTTTCTTCGTTGGCATCCTTGTTGGAAAAATAGGGTTACCTGGGCACAGACAGTATTGTGACAGTTGATCTGACACCAAGGTGGCTGCCGTGAGAGTCATGATGGCCTAGAGCAAATGGTTCTCAATCTTTCTAATGCTGTGACCCTTTACTATAGTCTCTCATGTTGTGGGGACCCACCCCAACTATAAAATTATTTTTGTTACTACTTCATAACTGTAATTTTGCTATTGTTAGAAATCATAATGTGTGAATTTGATATGTGACCCCTTTGAAAGGCTCATTCAACCACCCTACCCCCCACAAAGGCTGAGACCCATTGGTTGAGTACTGCTGGCCCAGACCATCGTGACCAGTATGTTTGGTTCATGTCCTGGAGGAGAGAGCATGATGGTTTGGCAGTTTCTCATGCTACTCAGTTTTATGGAACTGTCCATTAAATACTTTCAGGTTGTTTTTGACTGAGGGTAATTAAAATTTGGAAAAGAAAATCATAGACTATTATAAATATGAACTGTCACAGTAATAGGATGATTGTATGGAATATATATGTATATATGTATGATCTACAAAGTTTTCCTATAAGTGCATGCCTATATAATTTCCCTGGAGAGATACTGATAGCTGTAATTCTAATAAATGTTTTGAGATGGTTCTGATATTCACCATAGACTGGTTTTAGAGCATTAACACTATTCTAAAGTGCAAAATGTGTCATTTAGTCCTGGTAATCTGGCTTAGTGCTTCCTATTCCTGAGTCATTCCCTGCATGGTATAAGGGGTGTTTACCTAAGATCCCATTAGGTCAGAGCATATTTCAAAGCTACTTGATGCAATGCCAGCTTATGATTGACACAAAGCTATAGGTTGACATGTGCCACTGACTGCTTGATAGTGTGCAGGAGAAGTCCTGGAAAAAGCTATCTGTACAGATGGATTGACTGTTTAGAACTACAGTGCTGTGGGGAGGTTGGAATATTTTAGTTCTAGAGTCTAATTACAATTTGATTTTGGGTACCTTTAGCCCCATGAATGTCTATTTCTTGTCCACCCCTGTTTTGGTCCTAACCTCCTGTGACAGACAAAAACCTGTTGGAATTTATTTACTCAGCAGAGCTGTAGCTTCCACCATCTGCAAAGCTAAGAATATCATCATAACATCTGAGGCTTATAGAAGAGAGTCTCCCACCTTGCTCTAACTGCCTCTCTGATGTTTGTGCAGTGTATTTTAAAAATGACTTGAATTTTATCTTTCTTGGTCTTAATATCATACAAACTCTGTGAAAATGTTTCCTCATTGGAGCTTTTCATTTGGGAGACCTAAATGTATGTTTCTGGGTCATGGTCACTTGGCTTTTGATCCAGAGTAAACCTTGCCTTTTATTCCTCTGAGGTGAGAGCTGTTTCTTCCAATGACATTAGTATATTTAACTAAGCGACTGACTGACACATTACATAACTTGCAGGTCAGAAGCTTCGTGTGTCCAAATAATGGCCCCATTTCTGTGGTATCTGTATTGTGAACCATCCCAGTTACCAGACTATGCTAAGCTCCGACTGTCCCTGCTCAAAGTCTTACTTCAGCCCAGAGGTCTCTGTGATGAAGCACAGCCATCAGTGTTGGAGCAGCACATACTTCAGCTGTGCTGTAACATGGTTCCATGCTTGCAGGTAAGGCTCTTCACTGTTCATTGTCCTTCCTTAATGTGAATATCAGCACAAATGAGTGTTGATTATTGTTAGGTCACGCAAGGTAGTTCTTGAGCCTAGGTGATTGGACAAACTTGGGAGAACATCTGAAATGCTGTTACTATCTCATAGAATATAAAGGAATAAAATCCAGATTTAATAGTACACACTGTATGAACTAAATTCACTGAAGTATAAATCCCATCCATTTTGGGATTAGTGGTAATGAAACTCTTTTAAGAATCATTAGGGAAGAGAATGATTGCTCTCTTTGTGCTAGATACTAAGACGTAGAAGAAAACCAGAACAGAATAAAATAAAACACCTCTGTGCAAATTGAACAAAAAGCGTGTCTGTGAGAAGGTCTACTCCGAGGATTCAGAACCTGGTTTGCTGAGTGCTACATTCAAGGTTTAACCTGTCCCATTAGGATCCATTGGTGGCCCTTTCTCTTGTGCTTTGGAAACCCATAGTGTAAGAAATGAGTTAGTATGTCACTTACCATAATTCCTTGTAGATGGACAGATCATGTTGTAGAGAGTTATGACTAAAGTGCTAAGGACTGGAGGGGAGAGAGAAATTTTAGTTACTATGTCAATGACTGTAGATTAGAATACACACAGTTGCCAGTGTGCTGTATGATTTTAGTGCAGTGGCTTGTTTGTCAGGCTCTTCCATTTCGTGATCAAGGTCAGGCCATCTGTGGGGATCTGAGTGCCATGCAGCTCAGTGGATGGAAAGAATCTGAGGATATATTTCAACATGATCACTTTGGGTCACAGATGACCTGCTTTACGTCTGTGTTAGCAAGGAGTGACTAGAGTGAACCTTTCCTCTGTGGCTCATGAATGTGCTTTCCTGTAATCAAGGCAGAGAAAAGTTAATTAAAAAGAATTCTCCAGTGGCTTTCTCTAAGCTTTTGTTTCACGTAGGTAATAAAGCATACATAGGCAGAAGGTCTTCAGCTGGGGCAGTTTTCCTGACCACACCTCTATTACCATGTTCACTGTGCTTTGGTAAATGTTTGCTTTTTTCATTGTAGAAGATGCTTGTAGAAGCATACTATAGAATGTTTCTGGGAGACCCTGGCTACTGTAACTGAGATAGGTGAGACATAAAAGGGAAACATTAAATTTAATCATGTATCATCTGTTTTATTAGGGGAAAGAATGAGAACTAGGAGTTATAGAGGCTGCCTAATCTAGTTCTTCTCTTGTGGAAGGTATTTCTTACATTCCTTAAACAATGACCACCCAAGCCAATGATTATACTCCTGAGAAGTACACTGTTTTCAAGTGCTTTTATTGACTTTCATTAAATAATTACTCATTAGTCTCCCTTCTTCCTATAATAAAACACAAGCATTAAACCTTCTCTTTGTGTCTGGTCTTATTTGGTTTCTCTCTCTCCTTATCTTTTCTGCCTGTCTCCCTCCTCTCTGTTTGTTGGGCATCATTAAAAACAAACAAGCAAACAAACAAAGCAACAGCAACAACAACACAACAAAAATACACTTTCTTCCTGTGAAATGGCTTCCAGAATTTTCACTGCTCACTGTTTTAGTGTACTAATAGGTGCTCTGTATGTACTACTGAGAAAGCTGAATACAGTTGTTCTGAATATGGCCCCGTGCATGCTAGACACTAGGAAGGAAGCACACTGAAGTTGCTACTATTTCTTGAGAACTAACATCCCCTCCACCGTGCAGTCGATTTAGGATGAGAGAATGGTCAGTAAGACACACGTTTAATTTCTTCTTCAACCAGTTGCTTTTCATTTTATATATATGCAACTGTTTTTTTTTAAATAAATGATTCTTGTTACATCACATATTATCCATGTGATTTATTTTCCTTTTTTAATAATTTTTATTTTTTTATATTAATCACAGTTTATTTACTTTGTATCTCAGCCATAGCCCCCTCCCCCTTTCCCTCTCAATCTCACCCTCCCTCCTCATCTCATACCTGCCCCTTTCCAAGTCCACTGATAGGGGAGGTCCTCCTCCCCTTCCATCTGACTCTAGCTTATCAGGTATCTTCAGGACTGGCTGCACTGTCCTCCTCTGTGGCCTAGCAAGGCTACTCCTCCCTTGGGGGGGGAGGGTCAAAGAGCTAGCCATTGAGTTCATGTCAGAAATAGTCTCTGTTCCCCTTACTAGGGAACCCAGTTGGATACTGAGCTACCATGGGCTACATCTGAGCAGTGGTTCTAGGTTATATCCATACAGGGTCCTTGGTTGGAGAAACAGTCTCATAAAAGACCCTTGATATATGTGGTCCTTGTAGAGCTCCTGTCTTCTCCAGGTCATATTAACTCCCCCTTCTTTAATATGATTCCCTGCACTCCGCCGAACGTTTGGTTATGAATCTCAGTATCTGCTTTGATACATTGCTAGGTAGAGTCTTTCAGAGGCCCTCTGTGGTAAGCTCCTGTCCTGTTGCTTGTTTTCTCCTACATCCAATGTCCATCCCATTGATCATCTTACCCCGGGTCCTTTTTCTTGTTTATCTTCTTTAGGTGTATGTATAGATTTTAGTATATTTATCCTATCTTATAGGTCTAGTACCACTTATACATGAGTATATACCATGTGTGTCTTTCTGCTCTTGGGATACCTCATTCAGGATGATCTTTTCTAGATCCCACCACTTGCCTGCAAATTTCATGATTTCCATGTTTTTAATTGCTGAGTAGTATTCCATTGTGTATAAGTACCACAATTTCTGTATCCATTCCTCTGTTGATGGACATCTGAGGTGTGTCCAGGTTCTGGCTATTACAAATAAAGCTGCTACAGATTGAGCAAATGCCCTTGTTGTGTACTTGAGCATCTTTTGGATATATGACTAGGAGTGGTATAGCTGGATCTTGAGAAGACCTCAACATAAAACCAGATACACTAAATCGATTAGAAGAAAAAGTGGGGAAGAGCCTTGAACTCATCAGCACAGGAGACAACTTCCTGAACAGAACACCAACAGCATGGGCTCTAAGAGCAACAATCAATAAATGGGACCTCATGAAACTGAAAAGCTTCTGTAATGTAAAGGACACCGTCGTCAGAACAAAACAACAACCTACAGACTGGGAAAGGATCTTCACCAACCCTATAGCTGACAGAGGGTTAATATCTAGAATATATAAAGAACTCAAGAAGTTAAACAGCAAATCAAGTAATCCAATTAAAAAATGGGGTACAGAGCTAAACAGAGAATTCTCTGTAGAGGAATATGGAATGGTAGAGAAACACTTAAAGAGATGCTCAACATCCTTAGGTATTAGAGAGATGTAAATCCAAACAACCCTGAGATTTCACCTTAAATCCATCAGAATGGCTAAGATCAAAAACTTAAGTGACAACACATGCTGGAGAGGTTGTGGAGAAAGGGGAACCCTCCTCCATTGCTGGTGGTTATGTAAACTTGTACAACCACTTTGGAAATCAATCTGGTGCTTTCTCAGACAATTGGTGATCTATTACTTTGAATTTATTCTTATGAATTTTGATAATGCTAAAGATAAGCTGAGATTATTTTTTGTAATGAAAAGTTACCAGTATGCAACAAATACATTCAAGGAAATAAAATCACCATATAAACTACAAGCTTTTGTATCTAGTCTATATCTTTGTAAGCAGCCTTTGAACTTTTTTTTTTTTTTGAAGTTTTATGTTTGGGAAAGAACAAAATAGGGTCAGTGAGATGGCTCAGCAGGTAAAACTGTTTGCCAGAGTTTGATTTCTGGGACCCACATGACAGAAGAATGGAACCAGTTGCTGCAGGTTGTCCTGTGACGTCCACATGTGCATTGTGTTGCATGCTTGCACACCTGTACATACAATAAATACATATAATTTAAAAAGAACAAAATAATTTAGCTATTGTGCTGTTGATATTTTATTTATAAATTACTTTTTTGTGTTCTTTTGCCTTTGTCTTTTGTCTTCCGATTTTTCTAGGAACTCTAATTGTGTATAATTCGTATTGAGTTCTCTTTCTCTAATGGGTGGTAAGCAGTAGTGAAACTACAGGCTTTTCTCTTACCACACACACATCCTGACTGGAGCAGAGGGTTCAGTGTTTTTAATCCCTGGGAAATATCAGGATTGCTGTGAGTAGGACCACACCCTTAACTCCAGAACCTTGAACAAAGCAGCAGGGAGTAAATTGAATTGGTATTTCCAAGGGCACCTCAGCCCTTCCTGTCTAATGCATTAGCCTGTTGAGAAGACACCTAGCATTTAAATATGGTCTTTTATTACATTCTCTTCTGGTCTAAGTGATGTGTCAGGCAAGGCTTGAAGAGGGAGAACTTAGTAGTGCACAATGAGACTCTAAGACCAGATGTCTGTGTTGACCTGTAAGAGAATTCAGAACCAGCTTTGAGGTGATGTCCTCTGACATGTAGGCACTGTACTTAATTTGTCTCAACACATCTTTTTCCAAAGAAGCTAGAAAAATAAAAAGAATTTGTGCTGGGAGTGTCACTTAATGGCAGAGCATTTGGCTGTGGAATTTGTGTGAGACAAGAACAGCAAAGGCAATAAAAATTGTACTTTTGTTAGTGACAAAAGGGGAAGTCAGAACTGCGAAGTTGAACACTCACAATTACATAACTACGTCTCCTTCGAATTTTTGTAGCTTTTGAGAAAGTTATTCTGTTGACAACTTCTTGTATAGCTTAAAGCTATTCTGTATTTTTAACCAGCGTAACTTCCTTCAACAGATGAAAGATCTGATGCAGACAACAGAGACGATGCTGTTCATCGAGGAAGTCTATCTGAGCCTTCTGCGCCATCCCGTCTTCTGGAAAAGTCAGCTCACCCAGCTGACCCTTCAGTTAATCTGTATCTGTGAGGTCAGCTTAAAGATCACTGGGGAATGCTCGTCTTTAATTAAACTGATAGAGCACAGTGTCAAGCTTGTTGGGGAGGTAAGGCCAAGGTAAACCTTTAATGTGCTGATTAGCACTTTCGAAAGCTTTGAGAAACTGGGTGGCTGTGTTTATGTAACTTATTGTATATCAGAGGTGATCTCATGCTCTTACATCATACTGTTAGAGATATTTATTATAAAGTGAATTATTAAATGATCTGTGTCATCACTTAAAAGTCTACCTCATTCCTGTCTTTTTATATGGAATATAAATATTGAATAATTGTTACATTTTAGAACCTACATATTCTGTGATCTCGAGATATAAGCATGGAAATAAGCAATTCTAACAGAGTAAGATAAATATTTTTTATAGGACATTATTTACAGGCTATTGGGAACCAAGTATGTGATGACTTATACCTATAATCCTACTACATGGGCAGCTGAGGCAGGAGGGTTGCTGTAAGATTGGAGCTAGGCTGAGATAAATAGTGAATTCTAGACCTACCTGACCTAAAGAAGGAGTTCATACCTCAAAACAAAAACTAAAGCTGGGTGTGGTGGTGCACAGCTCTAATTCCAGCTCACAAAAGACAGAGGCAGGTGGATCTCTATGAGTTGGAGGTCAGCCTGGTCTACATCATTATTTTAGGCCAGCCAGAGCAACCTAGTGAGATCCTATGTCAGAATAAAGAAACAAACATAAAAAACAAAAGCCCCAAATTAAACAGCCATATATCTATAGTCATATATATGTAGTCTGAATATATATTTGTATATATGTATATATACATATGTAATATTTGTTATGAAGTTTCTTGTTACTTATGGCTAATGTTCCTAAATGCTGAAAATTAATTTGTGAACCTTTAATGCCTAATGTACATTGGTTTGAAGGAGAATAAAATAGCCGCCTTATGTATTTTGAGGCTATGATTCATCACCATTTTGTTGGGTTCATCTGCTGGATATTCAGTTTAAATATTAGCATATCCATTCTCTTCTCATTGCACTCTTTCAGCCTTTCTGTGGGAGGAGTGTCCTTACGCACTTTAAGTTGTTTTTCAGACTGTGTGGTTTGCTGGATTTGGCTTTAGGTGAGCCATTCACCTATCAATTGAAATGCTTGTTTCTTTCAGGCCTTTTCATTTCAAGCAAAATAAATTTATCCCTATCAACAAAATATCCCTATCAGCAGAAATACTATTGATTTAGAGGAAACTGGGTAATTTAGAGGAAACTGGGTAAATATCCAAGTGTAGAACAGACTAAACATGGTGGCTTAGCAAAGGTGAGGAATGGCCAGGTTTTAAGAACTTCACCGGATGACTCACTTCACTGTTCTGTTCTGTGTGAGTCAGTTGAAGCATCTGTAGGAAGAATGGTCTGTGGGCATAGCTGGCAGAGTCCATTCTGGCAGAGGTCAGTCTCTGATGTTTCTGTGGTTCTCAGGGAGTGTCTGTATCCTCCCCTTTGGGTCTTTTGTGAGATACAGTCCTTATTACACCAGCTTTCACTTTCTTTTAAAAGGCGTGTTTATGGCTAAGACTGTCAAGTTCTTGAGAAGAAGGCCCATCTTAGCAGTAGCCTATCTAGGCTAGCATGTGTTATTAGTGCCTGACATATGGGCATTCAGCTATATCTGTCCTTTGACCTGAGGACCAAAAATGTGATCCCAAATACTTTCTGTCATTAAGAACCTTGTGACACCTGTAGCTAGTTATAAAGGCATTTACTCCTCCTCCTCTCTCTAGCCAAGCTCTGGGTTAAACTGAGTTTCTCTAAAGGTCAAGCAAGCCTATGTTCTCACAAAAGCAAAAAAAAGTCTGAGAATGGAGTTCATTTACAAATGTGACCTCAGGAAGCAGGCTGGGAAGGGGTTGAGCTGGGAGAAACATGACAATATGACTATTGCTATAAGCAACCAGTTACTCCATTCTATAGACTCTTCTCTGAAGCATTGTGGAATATGTTTTAGACCAAGAAGAAGGATCCAGGGCAAGGAATAAGCATCTGTCCAGATAGATAATCTTCTTGTGAGTTTATGAAGCTTTCCCTTGTGGGGCTTGAACTTCTAAAACTTGCAGTTTGAGGACACAAAACAGAGTTGTGTTGTGGGGCATATGGGAAAATGTTCCAGTTCATGTTGTGCAGAACATGTTTATGTTATGACAGAAGGAGTTGTAGTTAGTGGAAGAGGCATGAAATGCCAGCACAGTGATGTGGCCGCTGCTAGTTTGTCCATGTTCCGGTGGATGGCCCTATACTTATGCATATATGGCAGCACTAACAGGTATCAGGGGGTTAATTATGAAGAAGAGGAAGAAGAAGAAGAGGAGGAGGAAGAGGAGAAGAAGCTGGGGAGTTAATGTTTTTGGAGTCTGGGAGGTAGAAGAGGGGGTAAATTAGGGATGGATGATTACATTTCATTGAATACATGTATAAAATTCTCAAAAAATATATTAAAAAAATGAAGAGTTTAGGACACATTGTTATGTTCTGGTGTCTATCAATCAAACAAACAAAAGTAGTTAAGATTTATCTCCTTTAATCCTGGACCATTCACTCTGACTATATTTTTGATATACCAAATATATATTTGATACTTCATATAATTTTGATTTTGACTGTATTTTGATAACTGGTTCCTTTTCTGTCATTCTCTGTTCTTTATGGCCAGTCTTATGCTAGAGAAGATCAACTTTCATTTATAATTACTTACCTTTAAATTCTAGCTATTGTAAATACTTCTATTCTGTTTTAAAAATTTTAGGTGCTAGCTGACACTGGGTGTGGTGGTGCACATCTGTAATCCCAGCAGTCAGGGAGGCAAAGGCAGGTGGATCTCTGTGAGTTTGAGGCCAGCCTGGTCTACAAAGTGAGTTCAGGACAGCCAAGCCAAGGCTGTGTGACACTGAGAAACAAACAAATAAACCAAAAAAAAAAAAAAAGGAAGAAGAAAAGAAAATCATTCTCTGATAAGTGCAGTTTGCGTGCTTCCTTGCTCTCAACTGTATTTCGAAGCAGTGAACATAAATATCCACAAAAGAAACAAATTGGCACGTTTAATTTTACAGAGTTTAATTAGTTTTTTTTCTTTTGATGTTTTGTTTGTAAAGCCCATAATGTGGGATTTAGAAGATTTCATAGCTCAGTTTCTTGTGGTGGTAAAGGTGAGATGGAGGGGGTTATTGATTTATGACAGAATTGATAGGGTCGTCCAGAGTGATTGCTTCTGCCAGATCCTCTGCAACTGTTTCCCTCATCTGTTTCTTTACCATTTGGCTGTCACATGTTTGTCTACCCCACCCCTCCGTTTTCTTTGTCTTTATCCTCATGATTTGACCCTGTGTGCTCGTCTGTAAAACTTCTGAATGGACTGGTTATCTTTTTGTTGTGATCTTCTGTTATCTTAGTTAGAACTTACTGTAAATGTCTTCTTTGCTTTTCTTATGTCCTTGCTGAACTTAATTACAATCCCTACTTCCTTCACACTAATACTTCTTTTTTATAATTCAGTTTATTAAACTATTTCATGTAATTTATTTTGTAAGTTATATAGATGAATTGTGTTAATGTTAGGTCAGTAGAAAAGTTTAGCAAATTTTTTCTCACGAAATATTTCTAAATCCAGCATTTCAGGCTGTTGTAGTGGCTCACAAGGATTTGCTCCTCTTGAGGCTTGTGGTAGAAATTTTTTTTCTTTAACAAATCCCAAACCAAGCCAAACCACCAAACCAAAACAAACCAAACCAAACCAAACCAAGCCAAACCAAACCAAACCAATCCAAACCAACCAAACTAACAAACAAATGAAGCAGGGAAGAGTGAACCAAAAAACAAAGTTTTTTTCTCTTATAATTATTTTGGTTTCATTCTGTTGCTTTTTAGCTACTGATTTCACACGTAACTTACTCTGCTTGGTATTTGCCAGTGATTTCTTCAGTAGGACAGACTGAATTAGGTACTCTCCACAGTGTTCATTGACATATATTTTCCTTGGATACATGTTGTGACACCGTGGTTTCTACATCCTCTTCAATAAACGTTTTTGTTCTCTTATTTTTCTAGGATTTTCCTGTCAAATTGGTCATTATTGGATTTGCTCTAATACTTCTACAGGCTCCAGCAAGCCAGCAGAAGCCAGTATTAAACCTAGGTAAATAAATACAGAGAACTCTGTAAATATATGTGCTGGCAGGTATCCCTAGAGCAGTGTATCATGCTCCGTCACATATTTTGAGTTTCTAGTTTGTGTTGTTCCTAGTTGTTACCAAGTAGATTTTTTTTTTTTTAGTCTTAGCCTATGCACGTTTCCATATCTCATAATTTGCCCAGTATTTTCAAGCACTTCACGTTTTGATAGAAATGGTAGTACAATACCATTTAAAAATGTATACACAGGCACTTTCTTTTTCATAATTATATACCAAAATGAGAATAATATAAGACCCTTGTAAGAAGTTAAGTATTTCTCAGATTGTATTTGTTTTAAGATTCTATTTTGTGCCAGATGGCTCAGCGGGTAAAGGCACTTGCTGTTATTCCTGAGAGGCTGAGTTTAATCCGCAGAACTCACATGCTGAGAGCAAAGAACTGATCCCATGAGTTGGCCTTCTGACCTCTACATACACACACACACACACACACACACACACACACACACACACACACACAC
>NW_026585686.1:334033-380336 GCF_907164565.1 Psammomys obesus | reverse complement strand
CACACACACACACACACACACACACACACACACACACACACACACACTGCAATAAAAATGACGTTTATAATTGGAGCTACACTGAATAAATTGTAATTTTTTTTTTTTAACTTAGAGAAGTTAGATGAATGGTGATATTCTTTTAATTGTCTAATACTGATTTAAAGGAAAGTGAAGGCACATTGAGAGATAAGTAAAATGTTCTAGTTATAAAAGAGTACAAGAGTCAAGTTTCTTCCTCCCACTGATGGCACAGTGGGAGACATCACTCAATTTAAAGATATATCTTTAAATTTTGCTCTTTTTCTTTATGTTGTCTAACTTTGCTTGGTCCAATACCAAGTGTGTGTTAATAAGGACCTGAAAATTAAAATGCCTTAGATCAAATTTTTTAGTGCCTTCTCTGGGGCATTAATTTGTCAGTATGTTGGGAGTGAATTGCTTGACAATGGTCTCAACACGTGAAGGAGACCTAGTTTCTACCACCACTTTTGCCTCAAGTTCATTGTCTGCTCGTCCCTGGTCCCGTTTGGATCAACTTTTCTCCAACATTGCACACGGCATCTGGAAGCAGTGTGCACCAGGCTGTTCCTTCTGCTGCCTTCACAAAGTTTTACTGTGGTATAGTTTACATATAAGATTTACCATTGAAGGTGTACAATAAGGTATTTTCAAAGTTATTGTTCTGTACAGCCAGGGATATAATCTAGTCTCAGAAGTTTTTTTTTTTTTTTTTTTTTTTTTACCATCACTGCCTTCTAAATTTCTTGTGTATAATGCTATAATTATCATTTCCAGTTGTAGCCCTTGGGAAAACATTACTCTGTCTTTGAAAAAAGAAATACCTTGAGGCTGGAGTTATGAGCACTGGCTACTTTTCGAGAAGACCTCAGTTTGGTTCCCATCTCTCGACATGACAGCCTAACAGTTGTCTGTCATTCTAGTTCCACATGACCCTGTGCCCTCTTCTGACCTTTTCTGGCACTGCATGCATGTGGTGCACAGACATAAATGCAAGCAAAACACCTATATATAAAAAATTAAAACGACATAAATATATTTCCTGTTATATTTGTATGTTTGTGCACACACACACACACACACACAGGGCATCACATGCATGGAGACGTCAGACGACAGAGTACATTCTCTCCTTTTCCTTTACACTTCCAGGGCTTAAACTGACAAGTCAGGTTGTCAGGGCCCATAGGTCCATAACTTTATCCATTGACCCATCTCACTGGCCCTAAAGTCTTTTGTCTCTGTAGATTTGTCTTTTTATATAAATGGATTGTATTTGTTTTATTGAGAAAAAATTTCAAAGCCCTAGGGAACCTGCATTTCCAATTCTGAAGCTGCAAACGTATGTTTTGGCTCACACACAATAGAAAAATGACACAGGACCAAGCAAATGCTTTGAGCATCTGTTAGCTAGCAGATTGCTTTCTCTTGTAAATCAGTGCCTGTTTTGAGGTTATCTTGGTTAAGGGAATAAACCACACTGAAAATTGTTGAGACAGTCTGCCATTTGAAACTGTTTAGTATATTGGGAAACTATTTAGTTTTCAAAGTAATATATGTTCAAGAGGCTGTTAATCATTTCAAATTCAAAATGCAAGCATTAATATTACATACTATATACTTAATAATACTAGACTTGATTATAAATAATAGCTTATAAGAACATCTGGGAAATTTATAACGTAAAACTCAATGTGTTCCTTGTGTTTCCTGTGTTTTACTAAAAAAGTATTAGATTTTTCTAATACCTTATAGACTACTATGGGTTAAGGCCAATATTTAGAAAATATCCTACAGTAACATGTGTTTGTACTTCCGCTCATGTTAAGGTTGGCTTCCGAGTCATTTAAAGCAAAATACTGTCAACACATTGATATGACTCAATGCCCAGAGCTTTTTTTTTTTTTTTTTTTTTTTCTTGGTGTAGTGGGGAAATTAAATTACTTGATTACTTTGCTCTGAAGCCTATGAATAACATCTTTAAGTAAATCAAGGTTTACCCAGTAACCTTGAAAAATATAGTAAGAACATAAAGTCTACTTATATCCTAACTCGTTCCATTACTAGTCTCTAGGAGATCTTGTGCTCAGCCTTCTCCCTGCGCATTGGTATGCATGCCAGCATGAAAAGGAGCTACTTACTGCAAAGGGTTTCCTGGGTGGGTGGCTTTGGGACTACAGTGATTCACTTCTTAGCAGTCTAACTGACAGGCAGCCCTCCTTCACTTTGCTGTTCACGTAAGCATCTTCTAATACAGTTTTTGGCTTGTTTTTGCAGAAGCACGTGTGCTGCCCTGGTTATTCACTGATCAGGGACTTATGCGCTCTTGGTTGTTAATAGGAGCTGAGAAGGTATAAAGGACAAATGTTTAATTGTATTTTAAAAAGTTCCTAGTGACTAACAAATAAAGTTGATTTATAGATAAATCACGTATATAAATGCATAACATGTGTCATGAATATCAATTGCTTTTAAAAAACATGCAGGAAGCTTTTATTCACCCTAGTTGTGTCGGAGCTGGTTGCAAAAGGGTAAGAAAAACTCTATTGCACTCATAAAAGAATATTCTGTATCACTGGTGATAATTTAAAAAAAAAATGTGACTTCTTATTTTGATCATTAGCTTTGAAGCTCCTCTCCCTTGCCGAGGATCAGAGAATCCCAAAGGCATCCCTGCTGCTCATGGTGCCTCTGCTGCAGATATTATCATCCACCAGCTTGGAAGACTGTCTGGCCATGGGTGAGGAAGGTCCCTCCAGGCAGCAGCTGGCTCTGAATCTTTTGGAACTGCTACAGAGGGAATGTTGTGAAGATGACCACCACATGGTAATGAGTTCTTCCTTATTTCTTTTCAGGGTCCAGGTGTCTTTCCTGTCACCTCTTGATGAAATTTCTCTTTAGGTGTAAGCTCATTGCACTTTTTGGATTTGTCAGGCATAGTGTGGGAGATGTTATACTTCTGGACTCTGAAGGGAGCTGTGGTCAATAATTTCTAGAAATGCTGTAGGATCTTTCTTCCTTTTTGAGGTTCCAGTGTATATTAGCTGGTAATGGTATTAGGTAGTCTTGAGAAAAAGAAATGAAATCTGTTTATTCTAGCAGTCTCTCTCTCTCTCTGTCATTCTCTCTCTCTAGTCTGTTTTATACACTTTATACGCATGCAGGTGGGTTTCCACAGAAGCCAGAAGAGGGCTTCAGATCCCTTAGAGCTGTAATTTACAGGTGGTTGTGGGCACCTGCTGTGGGTCCAGTCCCTTGATGTGGGTCTGCTCCCCTGCAAGAGCATCAAGTTCTCTTAACTACTGAGCCCTCCCTCTTCCCTCTCTAGGGCTTCTTTAACATATCGAGCATGGGGTCTTTCATTCTCAAGAGACCATTAAGGTATATCCAACATTTTGCCAGCTGGGGTCTCTCCCAGGTAGGGAATGTTCCTCATAGCCTTGAAGTTCTGGGGTTAGTATAAAATTTATATGGTTGGCTTGTAATGTTAGGTTTCCAGGCCAGTGGCTCTTGCTGTTTTTATGTCTGACCATGTTTTCCTGCCTCAAGCGGAAGACAACAGCCTTGTCACATGCTTTTTTTCTGTCTTTGAAGACTGTATGGCCATGGTCCCTTCAGGTAGCAGTCGACTCTGAATCTTTTGGTTCTACAGTGGAAATGATAGCCCTGTTTACTCCATTCTGTGTTCTCACTCTCCATTCTTTTTCTCATTTTCTCTTATTTTAAAACTGTGTGTATGTGTGTCCAAACACAACTGAACATTTGTGGAGGTCAGATGACGGCTTTCTGTACTCAGTTCTGTACCTCTGTCCTATGCATAGATCCCAGACATTGAGCCCAGTTCGGCAGGCTTGGCAACAAGTGCTTTTACCCACTGCACCTCTTCATTGGCCCGTTAGTCTCCCTTTCCTGTGACACTAGCTTAAGACACTAGTATATTTTTGTCAGGCCCGTTTCTTTTTACACAGTGCCTTGGTAAAATGTATTAATTCTCAGCTTCCCTTTGGGGTGAGGGTTAAGTAAGATAAAGCCAGGAAAGCATCTAAAGTCTCTGTGGAGGGGTCACTGCAAAGACAAGCTGGAATGTGCTTGTTGCTTCATCTGGAAAAAGAGAGATCCCTTTAATCATGCATTGTTAGGGTTACTGTCTAGTCATTATTCCTTAAATGAGAATGTATTGGAAACAAATTAAATGTGTATTACAGCTTCCTAAATCGAGATTGTTACACTATAATTCTAATTCTTGAGCTACATATTCGACTTAACAGTAAGATCAGGAAATTCTAGAGTTCTAAGTAGGCTGGGAAGAATCTAATAATATTTTTTTATGCCTTCCCTCCTAACTTGCCATATAGCACAGCGATAGGATCCTGGGTGGGCCCAGGGCTGGGGACCAGTGCTACAGCCCAGGCAGGATGTACTTTGAATTGTGTACCTTTAAATCACAAGTGTTATTTACTGAGGCTCGCCCTAACTCTAATACCTAAGGACTCAGCTTACTGTTTGCTCAGGTGTGTGTGTATCTTATCATCAGTGTCGGTAGCTGCACTTTCTCTTTAGCAGCTGTTGGTGAGGAGGGAGGAGGAAGGGCTACTGTTGATGCTGTAAATAATCCTCTTCATGGTGCTGTGCTGTTTGTTGAGGTGGTGATTAGACATCTATCACTGTTTTCTAAAAAATGGAAGCCACATTTTACTGTGGAATTCTCTTCCCCAGGTACTTGTGTGCGCCCTGTATTCCAAACACACCTGTCAACTCGGCTTGAGTCACACTCACCAAGTCTCTTTGGTATCACGCACACTGCTCGTTCATGTCCTCTGGATGCACTGCCTGTTCTTCCAGACACAGCTGAATGTTCTCAAGTCTTCAAGTCCCAGCATTTGTTTTATTTACCTAGTGCAAAAAGTAGTGCATGCTAATGTAGAGGATTCCATGTTTGTGCCTTCAGCTCTGTGTGGAGCTCACAGAGAGAAGATAGTGGCTCTTCCCTCAGCGGTCATTGAGCGTCTTGTATTTTCCATCCTAAGTGTATCTGTTTTATATTTCTCAGATGAGCATAGCAAAAGGTTTTAGTTAAAAATATTTTAGCCAAGTCAGGTGTGTTGGCAGCACTCGCCTTTAATCCCAGTACTCCAGAGGCAGAGGCAGGTGGATCTCTGAGTTTAAGGCCAGCCTGGTTTACAGAGTGAGTTCTAGGACAGCTGGGGCTACACAGAGAAACCCTGTCTCAACCCCCGCCCCCCAAAAAGCCAGTTGTCTTCTTTCCCTTATACTGAAAGAACATCTTAACTTATTCATCTTTTCATCCAAAATACCTGATTTGGAGTTTTGTTTTGTTTGTAGAAGATGTGCACCTTGTAAGACTAGGCCATTTTCCTATTGGTGTATTACAGAAAGCTCTTCATGAAAAGCATGGGTTTGTTGTTTTCAGTGATGTTTCTTGGTGATTCTGACTCAGTGTTTGATTATAACTAGAGCTGTTCTTCAGAAGTACAGTGTGTAGGTAAATACCTTGCCATGCAGAGCTGTAATGGCCTTGTCATTTCTGAAGACTGAGAACCATGAAATAAAACAAGCCCTAACATCTTTCCATCCCCAAAGTATAAAAAATGCAGTGTTGTAAACATGATATTTATGCTTTAAAAATCAGCATTTTTTATAGTGTATGGAAAACATGATCCTTTTTTATATTTGGCTATTAACTGTGGTATTTGAAAGCACCTATTGTAATCCCAGGTTAAAAAACAATCATCAACTAGGTATAAACTCTAAAGTGTTTGAAAGTCCTCCCAAGACAATGGAGAATAAAAGAAAGCATTGGTGTACAGAATATTAAGGCCAATAATGAGAAAAATTTGAGTACGACAAAGCACAAGTAATTATTGACTAGTAAAGGTACTTAGTTTTCCCTGAAGAATGTTATGAGAGTAACTGTAAAGAACTTTTACTACTCTCAGATAAAGAGGCAGTCTGTCTCCTGTGCCTCTTTTAACAGCAACAAACATTGCCCTAGAGGGCAGTGAAGGTACCACTGAACAGAGCCCCACAGTGGATGGGTGTGGAGCTGTGGTATCACGCAGAGTACCTGAAGGTAAGATAGTTCCGAGGAACTTTTAGGGGGAAGGGGAATGAAAGTGGCTTGATGGAATGAAGTCAATGAGATTTACAGCTGAAGTTCAGATGACAAATATCATTTCTATAAGACTGCTCTAGTCAACAGGAAGATTAGGATAGCTTGACTCAACTAATGTCTACTACCAGCTTTTGTGTGTGTGTTTATGTGTAAATATAGTATTCTGGGCCCTGTCGATCAAACAGTACCAGATAGGCTTTATTTGGAATTGTAGGAAGTAGAATATTTGGAATTTTTTTTCTTAATTTAAGAGTCAAGAAATTTTCAGTCAGTTGTTATTACCTCACTTAGAGCTAAAATTAAGGCCTACCGTGTATGTGTGGTATGAGGAACTCCATGTCTTTTTAAAAAAATATTTTTCTCTATTATTATTATGTATTAAAATGTATTCACTTGAGCAACAGAACCAAAAAATCTGGGCACAGGGGTCTTTTCTGAGACTGATATTCCAAACAAGGAGATAACTTAGAACCCCTGCACAGAAAGTAGGCCATGGCAGCTCAGTGTCCAAAAGGGTACTCCAATAATAGGAACAGGGATCATCTCTGACATGAACTCAGTGGCTGGCTCTTTGATCACCTCCACCTGAATAGGGAGCAGCCTTACCAGGCCACAGAGGAAGACAAAGAAGCCAGTCATCATGAGACCTGACAGACTAAGGTCAGATGGAAGGGGAGGAAGACCTCCTTGGGGAGGGGCATAGGAGAAGAAGAGGGAGAAAGGGTGGGATTGGGAGGGGATGGAGGAGGGTGCTACAACTGGGATACAAAGTGAATAAACTGTAATTAATAAACATAAAAATAAAAAATTAAAAAAATGTATTCACTTTGTCTCTTGGCTGTAACCCCCTCCCTCATCTCCTCTTGGTCCCACTCTCTCTCCCTCTTCCTCCACCACCCCCCTCCCCTTGTCCACTGATAAGGGAGGTCCTCTTCCCCTACTATCTCACCCTAACCTATTAGGTCTCATCAGGACTGTCTGTACCTTCTTTCTCTGTGGCCTAGAAAGGCCATCTCACCAGGAGGAGGTGGCCGAAGAGCAGGCAACCAAGTTCATATTAGAGACTGCCCTGCTCAACTCATGAGGGAACCTACATGGAGACTGAGCTGCTCATGGACTATCTCTAAGCAGGGGTTCTAGGTCCTCTCCAGGCATGGTATTTGGTTGATTCATCAGACTTTGCAAGACCCCCTGCGCTCAGAAATTTTCGCTTTGTTAGTCTCCTTGTGGAGTTCCCGTCTCCTCCAACTCTTTCCATCTCCTCCTCCTTCTATAAGATTTCCTGTACTCTGCCCAAAGTTTGGGTATGAGTCTCAGCATCTGCCTCAATATCCTGCTGGGTAGAGTCTTTCAGAGGCCCTCTGTAGAAGGCTCCTGTCTTGTTCTCCATTTTTTCTTACTTGTGATGTCTATCCTGTTTGCCTTTCTGAGGATTAAACCTCTTTCCTAGGGTCTCCTTGTTGTTTAGCTTCTTTAGGACTGTAGATTTTAGTATATTTATCCTATATTATATCCACTTATAAGTGAGTATATACCATGTATGTCTTTCTGCTTCTGAGTTACCTCACTCAGGATGATCTTTATAGTTCTCACCATTTGCCTGCAAATTTCATGATTTCCTTGTTTTTATTTGCTGAGTAGTATTTCATTGTGTAAATGTACAATAGTTTCTGTATCCATTCTTTGGCTGAGGGACATCTAGGTTGTTTCCAGCTTCTGGCTATTACAAATAAAGTTGCTTTGAACATAGTTGAGCAACTGTACTTTTTGTATGGTTGAGCATCTTTCGGATATATGGCCAGGAGAAACTCCCGTTTATTACAGTGACTATAAAATAGATGCTCATCACTATTGCGAGTCATTGTTGCCTTTCCCCAGACCCTGTTTTCAGCTGCATGGCTTTCAACTAGTGTCTGAATTTCGCTGGGCCCTGAAACAATGAGTAGCAAAGCATCATGCTGTTCATAGGGTTGTAGATTACATTCTATCCTTTGTTTTAGGTGTATTTCACACCATACCTTGTGAGGTAGTTTATTTAAGAGTTAACTGAGGCACAGAGAAGGAAATAGCTTGCCAAAGGTCATGCTTCGGGAAACCCCCTTTAGATTTATTTATATGTATGAGTGCCTTTGCCTACCTTTTAATAGTTTATTGGAACGAAGTTCACATCATAATGTGTACAGGTCAGATACACAATTTAGGGTCTTTGAATTTGTTCAGACTTGTATATCTCTCACTGCAACAAACCTAAGAATGTTTATTAGTTTTATCTCAACAGCTACACCTCATGTAACTTGCCCTCCCTCCTTAGCTGGTGCAACCGCTAACCTACTGTCTAGGGGGAAGTTGTCTGCTTTGGACCCTTCATAAAGATGGGTTCACAAAGTGAGTGGCCCTTTGGCCCTTTGTAGTGGCTTTCTTTTTTTCTCCTGAGACAAGGTTTATTTGTGTAGTCCTGGCTATCCTGGAACTCACTCAGTAGACCAGGCTAGCCTCAAATTTACAGAGGCCTGCCTCTGCCTCCAGAGTGTTCTGATTAGAAGTGTGTTTCAGTTTTTTCCCAGTAGCGTGGCAGAACAGTGTTTTGTTTCTCTTATTCTATGGGTGAACTTCAGGCTATTTTCACTTTTTTGTTACCGTGAATATGTTGTGATGGACATTTATATACAAATTTTTATGTTGTATGTGCTTTTATTTCTCTTGTAGACTCATGGGGTCATCCATTAATGCTGGGTAACTGAGAAATTTCCATTACATTATGTGAGGAGTCCAGTTTTTCTTCATCCTTGCTAACTGCTTTTCTTCTGATTTTAGTTGTCCTAGTGATTGGGAAGAGATATTTATCTGCAAGCATCTTCTCTTCCCCCTCCCTTTTTTCCTCATCTCCCCTTCCCTCCCTTCCAGTTCCCTCCCTTTCTTCTCTCTCTTCTGTGTGTTGCTTGGGATGAAATTCCTGGCCTCTCACATGGTGTGTAGATAGTCCATCCACCACTGATTTGTATCCCAGTCCTAAAGCTGTTCTTAAAACACTCCTGTCCACGTCAGGAGATCAGAAAGGCCATGTGTGGTCCAGTCACATGTGCTGTGAAGGATGGAATTGAATTTCAGGTTTCAGCTCTTTAACTCTAGAGCCTAGAATGTGTTACTTCCACCTATCCCTTCTCTCTCTCCCTCCCTCCACTAGTTTATCTTTGTGCTGATTTAGGAGGAAATAGTTTTAGTGTTTGGGTAGATACATGGTAAAGAATGTAGAAAATTATCAGTGAGTTGAAATGAACTGGTTTCTTAAGAGCTTTTGTTTGAAAATTAGGGATGAGCCTAGATCTTTGAGTATGCTATGAGTTATTTGAGGATAACTAATTATTCCCATATTTCTCAACTCTCGTCTAGATTGCTCTTAGGAACACAGGGATGGAAAAAAAAGACACTTTCTGGTTTTGTTTTTGGGTTTTGAGATAGCTTTCCTGTGTATCTCTGGCTGTATAGACCAGGCTGGCCTCAAACTCACAGAGATCCCTCTGCCTCTGTTTTCTAAGTTCTGAGTTTTCATGTCATCATGCTTTTGTCTGTTAAGTCTCTTGTAGTCAGTGTCTTCACTGTAAACAAAACTTGTATCTACCTGTGTTCATAGACCTCTTCAGCTCCACAAAGACTGTCAAATATCTGACTTTCCAAACAGTTTAAACTTAACATACCCAAACATTTGTAGAAAAACTCTTTCAAACTAGATATTCCTAATTCTTTTATAAAAACTGACAAAATACATTTCACAACTATCTAATACATATTTAAAAATTTCAATTTTATGTGTACCAGTCTTTTGACTGTATGTAGGTCTGTTTATCACATATGTGTCAGCGGAAGCTAGAAGAGGGTATCAGATCCCTGAAACTGGAGTTATAGATAGTTTTGAGACCTGGGCCCTTTAGAAGATCAGCCAGTGGTCTGTGTTGGGCCATCTCTTTAGCCTTTCAGATAAATGTTTTATTCGTTTAACTTTTTGAGTTCTTGTATTTTTTCTATTGTTGTGTGTGTGTTCTTGATATGGTGCTCACTATATACCCTTGCTAGTCTGTAACTCTAGATGTAAACCAGGCTCGCCTTGTCTGTGTTGGGATTAAAGGTATATACCACCATGCCCACCATGTTGTTTTGTGTTTTGAGGCAGAGTCTCACTTAGCTTAGTCTGATCTTGAAGTCCAGATTCCCCTGCCCATTGCACAAATGTTGGGATTGAATGTGCTATCATCAGGACAGGTTCTAGTTATTTATTTAAGTGCAGTTTTTTTTCCCCTGTGGTTTCTGCTCTTTATTGTTTTATGTTATGCTATAGTGCACATAGTAAAAATTATTTTATTTTTTACTTTTTCTTCTGAAAGGCAGAATGTGCCAGCCCTTTCATCTGTTTTCTCTCAGGGTAGGGAAACCCTTGATGACACCTTTCCCCTGACAGTATGGCAGTAACAGCTGTCACTCAATGGGGCAAGTGGATTTTACTGTGATGTATTATTTAACATTTTGCCTTCCTAGTGCTATACTGCCTTTAAGCAAGCAAACAAACAAAAGCAAGAAAGAGATAATACTTCAAGTAACATGGAATTACTTTTGTCTTTCTTGTTTACTTATGTCAGAGTAATGTTTCTCCTTTGGACTCAACTCATGGTTCACATTAATTTCCAGTTATTTTCTTTTTCTACTTATACCAACTGGTTTTATTTTTCTTTCCCCAAGATGACAAGAATAATATTTTCCCATATTAGCAATTTCAGGCTTTGTAGTAGGTGCTTTATTATATCTTAGATGGTCTTGTATTTTGTCTCACATGTCTTGATAAGAAGTTAGTTTTCTTTTAAATTGTACAGATATGCAAAGTAAGGTTTAGAGAAATTGTGTGGTATCAATAGTTGGGTTGGTTTTCCTGAAGACCAAGTCTTTTCAAGTCTTTTATGTCTCAAGCCTAGTGTTGGTTGTCATTAGTATAAAGGACTTGGCCGTAGTCATTAATAAATTTCATCTTCTTGTGAACAATATTTTTAATGAGACAAAGGTATATAAATTTAGATATTAAGCTTAAGTTTTGTAAAGTTTTTGAAATACTAATACATTCACATGGTTCAAAAAGTATAATATGGTATATGATGAGAGCTCTCATTCTCTTTTTCACTGTGATTTCTAATAGTCCCATTTTTATCCTTTCAAATGGAACATTTTGCATAGTAGTTACCAGTTCCTTACACTATTCTAGAGCACACTACGCTACACTACACTGCACTGCACCACACAGCGCCACACTACACCGCACTGCACCACACTGCACTGCACCACACTGCGCCTCACTACACCGCACTGCACCACACTCCACTCCACTGCACCACACTACACTGCACTGCACCACACTGCACCACACTACACCGCACCGCACCACACTCCACTCCACTGCACCACACTGTACCGCACTACACCGCACTGCACCACACTGCGCCGCACTACACCGCACTGCACCACACTGCACCGCACTACACCGCACTGCACCACACTCCACTCCACTGCACCACACTGTACCGCACTACACTGCACTGCACCACACTGCACCGCACTACACCGCACTGCACCACACTCCACTCCACTCCACTGCACTACACTGTACCGCACTACACCGCACTGCACCGCACTACACCGCACTGCACCGCACTGCACCGCACTACACCGCACTGCACCACACTCCACTGCACTACACTGCACTACACTGTACCGCATTACACCGCACTGCACCACACTGTACCACACTACACTGCACTGCACCACACTGCGCCGCACTACACCGCACTGTACCACACTGCACCGCACTACACTGCACTGCACCACACTGCGCCACACCACACTGCACTACACTGCACTGCACTACACTGCACTGCACCACACTGCACCACACTCCACTCCACTGCACCACACTGCACCGCACTACACTGCACTGCACCACACTGCACCGCACTACACCGCACTGCACCACACTCCACTCCACTGCACTACACTGTACCGCACTACACCGCACTGCACCACACTGTACCGCACTACACTGCACTGCACCACACTGCGCCGCACTACACCGCACTGCACCACACTGCACTGCACTACACTGCACTGCACCACACTGCACTGCACCACACTGTACCACACTTCACTGCACCACACTGTACCGTACTGCACTGCACCACACTGTACCGTACTGCACTGCACCACACTGTACCACACTGCACTGCACCACACTACACTACACTGCACTGCACCACACTACACTACACTGCACTACACTACACTGCTACACTACACATATCCTTTTCTCCTCATCTTCTTTTGAAAAAAAGTTGATAGTATTTTATGTAAATTGTTTTTATCTCTTATATTTTCACTTGGGGAATATTTGTATGTTAGTTACTAGTATGGCTATAACTTCCACATTTGTTTTCAGAGTGTGTGTGTGTGTGTGTGTGTGTGTGTGTGTGTGTGTGTGTGTATATATTTTTTTTTTTTTTCCCCCCTAAGACAGGGTTTCTCTGTGTAGCTTTGGCTGCCCTGGACTTGCTTTGTAGATCAGACTGGCCTCAAACTCAAAGAGATCGACCTGCCTCTGCTTTCCCAAGTTCTGGGGTTACAGGTGTGTGCCACAGTGCCTAGCTTTTAGAGTACTATGTAATTTTCAAATTTGGTAGTCACGCCTTGGCATATGCTCAAGAGAATCGTGTATATTGTGTCACAGATGTTTGTAGAAATGCATTATCTGTAATTGCCTCCCAGAGTAGAAATGGCTCAACTACCTGTCTATCTAATTGATGGATAGACAAGAGTAAATATATACGTATGATGCAGTGCTATTTGGACCCCCCCCCCCCAACAAACAAAATATACTGACTTAAGATATGACATGAACAAACATGCTCAGGGAAGGTCACAAAATGTGTGGTGTTTGTTATATAAAACCTGTCATAAAAGATACAAAATTAGGTGGTTTTTATCATGTAAAATAACCAGAATAGAAATAAACTACCAGTGGGTGGTTACCAGGGACTATGACTATGCTAGGCTGTGGAGGCTTCCCCTGTGGAGTGATGAAAGTGTCATAAAGGTGGGCACTGGGAATGGTTACAGAACTCTGTGAATTACTGACATCCACTAAGTCATAAACTTTAAAAGAGCACATGTTATAACACTTAGCTTTTCCATCCTTTCAATGGTTATTTTTATACTTAAGTCACCCACTGATAATAGGTTTTAATTTCTTTCATCTCCTCTGTGAAATTTGACAGACTCTTTGGCAGACAGTGTCAAGTTTCTGTAGTGCCTCTGGCTTCTCCTGAGCCATTCCTGCTCAAGCGCCGCTGTACAGTTTTGTGCGCTCCCTGGACTCGACAGCACTAACACCCTTATCTGAGGAGCCTTTTCTCACATTTGCTGAAAAGCAGCACCATCTCTCGGTCTTGTTAAGCTTAGAGCTGGTGGCTGTGTTTTATTGCAGAAGTTATTCACAATTACTAATGAATTCCTGGGCTCAAGCTGAACCAATTCTCTTACCGTTCACACATTGTCTGCTACCAATGTGAATTGTCCTGTGTCCAAGTCTGCCATCTGCCCTGGACTGCCACTCACCAAGGCCTGGAGCTGGGCAAATGAAATGCGGTCTCTACTTCTCTTGGCTGATCACTTTGAGGTTTTTAAAAGTGGGAATAGATTTTTGGAAACTATGTTGCCCTGGATCTTGTATATTGATCCATTTCCCATATCTTTCTTATTTGGGAATGAATAGTAAATAGAATAAATTATGTGCTAAAGTGTTTTCAGGTTCTATGGAACAATGCTTTTCTCTTTGTCTAATCCTATTATCTCACATGTGGGTGGAGAGTTATTTGGCAGCACCTCTAAGTGTGTATTTATTTTGTTGGAGGGAATGATTTTGGTAATGAATTATAAAATAAGTGAATGTCGGGCATATGAATATTTTTCTGACACATGCTCACCTCATTTTTTAAAAATGTCTTCTGTGTCTGTTTTTCAGATCTCCTGCAGGCTTACTTTTCCTGTAAGCAGCATGTATGGCTCGATCTTCACAGCCTGGAGGATTCTTGAAGTAATTGGAGAAGAGTCTGCTGCGGGTGACTGGCTGGCTGCGGTGGAGTCCTTGCTCCCTGCTGCTACGGTGATTCCCTCACAGGTTTTCTTACTGCTGGCTCACCTGCTTGTTGAAGATGCAGGGCAGAATCTTCAGCAGATACTGAAGGTCACCACACAGTTAGCCCAAGCCGATTCCTCTCAGGTAAAGAAAGAATATGGAAAAGTAAGGGGAGAAAAGCTTAATATTTACAATTAGAGTTTAGTTTCAGTTTGTGAATTATTTATGAAGTTTTGAATTATGACTTTCAAAAAATATCTCTTTCCAGTTTCGCTAAACATTCTTTTTACCCTGAGTTGATGAACATTTTTTTAAAATTAAAACTGTGTTTTGCCAGGAAATCTGAATTCAGGACATTTTATTTTGCTTTTTACAAGGATTCCATGGTGCATTTTTTTTTTTTTTTAAATTTTCTAACGATGACCTATGGTGACCCAGCTTAATCAATTCCTGATAGATTCCTTACAGTTTGATCCTGTCTTCGCTCAGTCACTTAATAAACAAAAACATTGTATCTTTACTCTGTGTGGTACTGCTCTGCAGACAAGAATGTTAGGATAAACAGTTGTCTTCCTGTCTGCGTGAAGCTTGAGTGGAACAAGCAGTCAGACATAAATAAGACTTCCCTCCCTCCTTTAAAAATAGAAATAAGTTCAACACAGTATTGTTTTGTTTTGTTTTGTTTTTTTTTTTTGTTTTTTTTTTTTTTATTTTTCTACTGGTTAGACTCTCTAGAATGTTTTCTGTGAAAGAAGGGTTTCCTGACCGGGCAGGCATGGTCTTATTTTATATTCTGTTTATTGGTGTCTGTGCTTTGGTTTTCTTTCAGGCATAGTGAAGAAAAATTTCACCTTTCAATACAAAATCATGTGATCCTAGTTGGAAACATTAAGTGTTGTTGGTGAAAACATTTTGATGGGAAGTTACATGTTTGGAGTTTCTCATTCTTTCAGCTTGTCATGCTCATTTGTTTTTATTAACTAACCTGTAGTGTATGCAAAGTACCTTTATTATATTGTGTATACATAGTGTAACTCATTTCATGTTGCTTCTAGTCTAGTTATCTGATATTTTCTAGCAACCCCCACTCATAACCAGTGTTTTCATCAGTGTTACTATGTTGTAGGTTAGTCTTTTTAGATTACTTGAAATGTAGGTGGCAAAGAAGAATCCCTTGAAATAATTCAGTGGTATCTCTTGATCTGTATACACTTCTGGCACAGTGTAAGCACACATACCCCCCCCCCCCCCATGTATGTTATTTTTTTTATTCACTCAGTGAGTTTCTTTGGTCTTGGGAATTAGTAACTCATCTGAAATTGTTATTAACAGTTTCTATTGGACTACTAGTTAGGTCAGTCTTGGCCTAAGTACTGTATTCAAGGCACAGTTTCTTTTCTTTTCTTTGGAATTATGTAGAAGACTTACAGGGTTTCATTTTATATTCACAGTCCAAAAGGAATCGAGAAGCAGAAGTTGCTTAGGTTTTTCTTGCTTGGTTCATGTGTCCATAATACACCAAATATTCTGATAGCATAATGAGACATTTTAATTTGCCATTCTAGGTAGAGTGGAAGTGGGGTACAGTTTTAGGATTAGGAGATTATCTGTGTGTCAGAGTTGTGATGAAGGAGGTTAGGATATTTTACTCAGAATTCATGTCACTGTGACAAATACTTGAAGAAAAGAGCACAAATGAAGAGAGACGATTTCAGAATTTCAGCCCATTGTTGGTTGGTTCTGTTGTTTTTAGGTCAATGGCCAGGTGGAAACATCATGGAAATGCGTAGGTCATAATAGCTGGAAGGCAGAGAGAAATAAGAACAAGCCAGGGATTTTATATATATAAAATATATATATTCATATATATATATAAAAGATATAAATTATATATAATATATATTTATATATTTATTTATATATTTATATGTAAATATATAATTTTTTATTTATATATAAATATACAAATTTATAAATATATATATATTTATATAAATATATATATGCCATGTCACCAGTCACAGAAATTCTGGAACCAAACTCTACTTCCCACTTTCCACTACCTTCCAATAAGACTATCAAATTGAATATTCATTAATAGATCAATACAGGAAGTAAAGTTCCCATGGTCCGGATACTTCTCAATGATTGGTTTTATCAATGAGCTCCATGCTTTTAGCAGATAAATTGTTTACTTTTAATTTTTCATCAGCATATATTAATCATATATACAAGAGGTTTCATTATGGCATTTTGTTTTGACATGCATGTAATTTTTTTTTATTTTATTTTATCATATTCACCTGCATTACCCCTTTCCCCCCTATTGCTTTCATTTGTCCTCCTCTTGATCCCCTTGTCTTCTCACTTGTCACTTCTACTTTCATTACCACCCTCACATTGTGTGTGTGTGTGTACCAATGAATTTAATTAGGGTTACTTACATGAGCATGGGTTATTTATAGGATCATGATTACATTACTACTGAAGAGAATCTCATTAACTGATTATAGATTGGAACCTTATGAACTTCCCAACGTTCCTGCCACTGGCCCGCCCTTTACTACTGCAGGGAGGGCAGGGCCTTATGAGCCCTTGGCTCTGTATGACAGAATACTGACAATTCTAATCTTGTGCAGTTAATTCCAGCTGCTGAGAATTCAAGAGGGCCATAGCTATGCCTGGAAGAAAGAGGTCTACAACATTATATCCCTTTCTCCTGCTCTTATATTCTCTCTGTCCCCTCTTCTGCAATGTTCCCTGAGACTTGGAGGGATGATTTAGGCCTAAGCATTTAACAATCACTTATTTTCAGCACTTGGACTATTTATGAGTCTCTTCACTAACTGGCTTACTGCAAAAAGAAACTTCTCTGGTGAAAGCTGACAGCAGTGCTAATTTGTGGGCATTAATAGAATGTTTAGCATGTCTTTTTAGGAAAACAGTACCAGTAGCTTGCACATTAAGGCTTATGACCTCCCTAATCAAAGGCTTTTTGACCAGGTTTACAGTACCAGACATGAGCAGACTTCAGATCCGACTAGAAAGTAGTTGATTACTCCCACAACAGTCCTGCCACTATTGTACTGATAGGCACATCTTGCCTGGTGGATTGGTAATGTAGCACATGGGGTCCACACCTGAGCAGGGCTGTTGTTGACAATTTTTTCCCAGCAGATTGCCCTGTACCTTCTGACACCATGGAGACTGTACCATGACACCAGGAGTAAGGAAGCTTGCAGCTCAGTTCCAGCTTGATTCTTCCAGGCTTGGAACAAAAGTGTAACATGAGTTTGCAGGATACCTCTAATATTCAAACCATAACAGATGATTTCTTAAAGGAAAAATAATATCTTTATAATAGACATGGAAAACTGCTAAGAAGACTAAATGGTCGAATGAAACTTATTTTGTATCTAGGGAATACTGAACTGCTGTAAAGTTTGCTGTTATATCCTCTCTTCCAAGTCCCTAGAAGTCAGATGCTTTTCTCAGCTCAGATTGCTCCAGCTTCTGAACGGCAGCCTCCACCTCCTGGTGTTCTAGTTACTTATGTTAGTATGTGAATAAGCATTATTTTTGTCTGTGTGCTATGAAATGGCAATCATTATTAGAATGACTGCCTGGGTTTATTTAGTTATTCATTAAGACTTTATTAAGCAGTGCTATATATTTAAGTCATGTTCTACATCTATTGATCATTTGTTGGATAGTTTTATCATAAATGAGAAAAATATCTTACATAATTGTGCTCCTAATATGCATAGTAGAGTGAAATGCTTAAATATTGTTACTCAAATGCATGCCAAACCATACACAATGCCATCATAAGGGCTTACAGGTAACCATCTGGGAAGGGGCAGAAGTAGCACCCTAGAAATAGGAGACAGTGCATTCTCCCCTCTCTCTGTTTTTATTACAGTCTGATCAATCATGTTATTTTAATAGTCTTTAGCTACAGTTTAAGCAGCCAAAAAGAAAGCACTAAATATTTTGACAAAGCAGATTTTACAGCAGTGAGTAGATGCTATAAGTCTATTCATTTGCATTGAAATCTCTGGGTGAAGTGATTTCTATTCTTTCTGGTTTGTAAGACTGTGTGACACATACTTATATTTATACTAAATGGGAGTGTGCCCCTGTAGAAGGACAGTTGGCTCAAGTTCATAGAAGAGTTGATACTAAAGGAAAGTTTTAGACTCTTATGAGACTAAGTAAAGGGGGGGGGTTTATAGTCTTTTCAAAACTTCCTTCTGCTCCTGATTTTGGGGATTACCTCACATCTACAGGAGGATTCAACCACCTAAATTGTGGTGCCCTGAGAGTTGTGATGGAATGATAAGTAAGACCTTATGAGAAGATATTTCATAAATTTGAAAGAAGTGAGCTATGTTTGAGGTATATGCTGGCATCCTTCTTACTGTTATTCTAAGTGGTGACAATTGAGATCATTTATAGTAGTATTCATAAAAAATAATATTAATGATTAGTATCTATTGGTAGGTCTCCAGTGTGCATTCTCCTTAATCTCTTAATCTGACTCTGGTGTTGTCATGACCTTGCCTGGCTCCAGGGGCAGACCTCCAGAAAAGAGACAAACAGAAAAAGCTGGGATCCAGGAGTCTGGGCTCTTAGATGGAGAATCCTCAGCATCCTAGGAGCTCAGCGTGTTTATTGTTAAACAGTTGAACCTGGAGATCAGGTAACTGCCCACTGCTGAACAATGAGGCAGGGTTATCATATACAGTTGAACAAGGAGACAGGGTTGTTATGTGCACCTGAACAACGATGCAGGGTCATTATATGAACAAGGAATGAGAATTATTATATACAAGGAGGTTGTTAGTATATATAAGGAAGTAGTTGATAGAAGCAGTCTCTGAAGGGGAACAGTTTTTGGGCTGTGAATATCAAGGAGTTGGGGTGGTATGGGGAGAAAAGTACGATGAATGTTTTCTGCACTATCAGTAACCACACACAGACCATTAGAAGGTTTTATCATCCCTTCAAGCCCCACCCCTTAAGGAGAAGGCTTTGCCATTTCTTCATGGACTGAGGCGATGGCCCTGACATCGCTCTGCCTATATCAGCAGCACACATTCACTTAGCACTTCATTACTTAAGGCTTCCTTCACTCCCTACATGATGGGGCATATATTTTTCTTTAGTTTTAGGCAAGTAGGATCTTGGAAGATTGAAACTAAATGCTATGAAGGAATTCTGGCCTTGGGAATACTACTTAAAAATTACCTGGATACATTTTGTGTTGTTAAAAACAAACAAACAAACAAACAAACAAAAACAACAACACAAAATAACTGGTAGAAAATATCAGCAATTGTTAGTAATTCTTTTAGTTTTCTCATCCTAAGACTCACTGCAGAAGATATAAACTCAGGTCAGGCAGTGCTCAAAAAAAGTTCACTAATTCTGGGCGATGGAGAGATGATGGCTCAGTTGTTAAGAATAGTTGCTGCTACCTCCCCTATTGTTGGACTGGGGAGGAGCCGAGGAGAAGAAGAGGGAGGGAGGATGGGATTTGGAGGGGATGGGGAATGGAGCTACAGCTGGGATACAAATTGCATAAACTGTAATAAAATAAAACAAACAAAAAGAATACTTGATTTTGTAAAGGACCTGGGTTTAAGTCCCAGGACATTGTGGCTTCCAGCTATTTGTAAATACAGTTCTAAGAGATCTGATACCTTCTTTTGATCTCTGTGGGCACTATTCCTCCACAGGATGCACAAACATACATGCAGGAAAACTCTATGAATACATTCATAGAATAGAATAGAATAACATTCGTAGAATGTTATTCATAGACTAGAAGAATAGGGAAATAAAACTCCTCAAAACAACAAAAAAGTTTACTACTTTACATTTTTGTAGGCAGTAACATCTAGGAATGATCATTCCTAGTGAATTCTGAAAATCTTGAACGATTTTAACCCATTGACTTGTTTTATCTAGACAATTTCATGCCTTTTTTGGGAAGGGGCAAAATATTCCTGTATAGCCCAGGCTGGCCTTTTCTCATTATTCACTCTAAGTGGCCTCAGCATCATAATCTTCTTCTCCTAGTCTCCCAAGTGCTAGGATTATGGAACTGTACTATGCTGTCTGGCCTGTGCTTTTTGTTTAGTTTTAATAAGAGTTCCTACTTTTCTGATGCTGTGGGCAAAGTCATTTGATGTAAATCATGACAGTTCTGTAAGACATGCCTAAATGGCACTAGAAACACATGGTTTCTTAGCTTGTATGCAGCAATGCTCATTTGACCATAGTTTCTCCTCCCTCAGGTTTGTTTAGCATCCAGCCACTCTAAATGGGAAGTGAGTAGCAGGAAATACTAAGCATAGAGTCTGCAGAGTGCATTAAGAGACAGTGTGGATCGGGCCTACATGAAGGCTTTTTACGTTTCAATTTAGGACCCTTTTTAGGCCATTATCAAACAATATTTTGAACACACTTAGCCAGTGTTGCCCACCATAGAAGGTTATCATGGACAGTTCAACAGTGTCCGAGTTTTGTGTAACTTTTCCAGGAAGAAGTTAACTGACAGAACACATGTTGGCCGCTTTCTGTCTCACACTAGAGAGTCTTTGTGAACTTTGAATTCATTCTTCATAAGTGGCCACTCGTTCAGTACCCTTCTCCCAACACAACCCATGTTCCCAATAGTGTCTCGTTTCCAGCTGTCAGAAACACGACTTTTCCTTACTCTGCGTGACCTTTCCTTTGTTTGTGGATTTTTGTGTTTGGTTTTTTTCTAACTCTGACTCTGGATTCCAGCATATTTCATTCCTAATACTCAGACAGTTCCAGTTAAACTTTTCTTTTTATCTACTTGGGTTTCTCTCCTCCCCATTTCTTCTAATGTTCCTGTTTTGCTCAGGCCAAAAGGGTGTTACTCATCTTTTTAAGCCTCTGCTATCTTCTTTTTTGGACTTCTGTATCAATTACTTTTCTGTGGCTGTGGTAAAATACCAGGACCAAAGCAACTTAGGTGAAAAAGAGTATATTTTGGCTCTTAGTTTCAGAGGTGTAAGAGTCCATAATGGAGGAGATGTGGTTGGCCCTCAGAAGCAGTTAGCAGTAGGCATGGCAACAGGAACAAAGCTAAGAGATACATCTCTAGCTGCAAGCTCCAAGAGCAGAACACAAACTGGAAGTAGGGTGAGGCTATGAGCTCTCAAAGCCCACTCCAGTAACATATCAAGGTTGCACCACCTCCCCAAACAGTGCCACAAGATGAGGACTAAATGTTCAAATACCCAAGCCTACTGGGGGACATTTCTCATTCAAACCACCACTGCCTCTCTTTAGTGGCAGGATTCGTGCTATAATTCAGATTGTAGAGGTGCTAGGGGACCTATTATTCATGTGGCTTTTTGATCCTACAAAAGCCTTATCAGACTTAGCAGCTGCTTAATCATCTGAGTTATAAATGTAGGAGATCTTCTGAAAAAACAAAACAAAACAAACAAACAAAAAAAAAAAACAAAAACAAAAAAACCAAACATACCCTGTTTTGGAAAGAAAGTTTACCTATTAATGTTTATTGATTTTAAAAAAGAGTTTTTATGTTTGTGTCAGTGTATATAAGTGCCATGACCTGTATTTGGAGGTCAGGGGACAACTTGAAGGAGTCTGTCCTCTTCGTACACCATGTTGATAAAAGAGATCAAACTCAGGATGTCTTGCTTGGTGGCAGGTGTCTCTACCCACTGAACCATTTTGCCAGCCCTAGTTAGTACATATATTTTAAAACCTAAGGAATTGCTTTGTCTTCCTTCCTTCCTTCCTTCCTTCCTTCCTTCCTTCCTTCCTTCCTTCCTTCCTTCCTTCCTTCCTCCCTCCCTCCCTCCCTCCCTCCCTCCCTCCCTCCCTCCCTCTCTCTCTTTCTTTCTTTCTTTCTTTCCTCTCTTTTCTTTTCTTTTTTGTGAGTTTATAGCAAAGTTAAGTACCTGGAATAGTGGTCTTAGAGATTAGGATGGTAGTCGAGAAAGGAGGATAATGGGAGATTAGATCATGGTTCTAAAGATAAGAGGAGTGAGTTCTGGTGTTCTGTAGCAGAGTAAGAAGTATAGTTAAAAAATATATATATATTTGTAAAGGTCTGCAACAGACAAGCTCAAAGGTTTCCAATGAATGAGATGGAAGAGTCAACATGTATAAAATGCACAATTATTATGTGTCAATTAAAATAAAAATTACTTTGTATCTGGAGTGAATATTGGTCACCAAGGTCATCAGCTTTTGGGTAGATTCAAGTTTTTTGATAGCTCATTTCAGATGACTAATTCTGTGTAAGTAAAATCAATTTTATTTTTACTGATGTATTAAATTAAATATAAAGAGAAAAGCTTTTAAATTAAAAAATTAACCAATATATAAAACAAACACTGTGCAAGTTAATGGGAGTTTCTTGTAATATTTTACTGTATGCATACATTATATAATATTCAAATCAGATTAAACTTTCTTTTCGCTCAATGTTTGTCATTTTGTTATGGTGAATGCTTGAAAAAGAGCCTTTTATTCTAGCTTTTGGAAATGCAGAGTATTATTATCTGTAGTCACCCTGTTGTGTAAAGTTTTCCAGAATGGTTTTTACTCTTACTGTAGATGGGGCTTAGCTCCCATTGATCTACTATGTCCCTCCCTGTTTTCTGAGGCTTCTTGTAGCTTCTTTGAGGTTGTTCTTTTTAGATTCTACACAGGGGTGAGATCAGGTGTTAGGAAGCTTACACATTTCACCTTAGGAAGTTACAGGATTCTTTCTTAAAAATCTCCTCTCATTGAGATCACAAAGTGATCTCATAATTAGAGTGATCTCATGAAGCTCCATGTCTTAGATTCTTTCTCATCTTCTTGTTTCGATGTGGTGATAGTCATTACTGTTTATTTTTGTTGCTGTTCTCACTTGCATTTTCTATCTCTGAGGTTCTTTTTTTCTTTTCATGTTTTGGTTGTTAAGTCTAGCTCAAGGTCTTGTTAATTGAAGCAGTTGCAATCTTTGACAATTTTGTGATGTTTTCAGAGCCTGGGTTTTCCATTTGTAAAAGTATATACATGCTTGAACCATTAGAAATCACTTAAGTGGCGGGGTTCATGGCCCATGACTTTCTGATCTTTTCAAAGTCATATATTATCAAATAGTAAAGGCTGACTTTCAGGGCAGAATCCTTGATAGTTCTACTCGGGGTCGTAAGCCGTATTTTAACATAGAAAATGAATAGGAAATGTGTGGGATTTAATGGCCTGTGAGTTACTGCTGTGAGAAAGGGAGAAGATATAGCCTGTAAAAGGACATGCACAAAGAGTCCCTGGCCACTCTGCACTCTGTTCTGTTGTCACCGAGTCCTGTGAAATGCTACCCCCTGAAGTTAGCCGGCCACCCGTGTTCTCCACACCAGCAAAAGAAGCCAGAATGTACAGTACTTTTAATAAAGACTTTCAGAGATAACAAATGCTGAACTAATATTTCCTGGTAGTTATAGAATCGATTAGGCCTTAAGAAAAATTGGGATGAGCTTGTCTGCATAAAGTAGTTAGACAAAAGGGTACACAGGCCAAAAGACAATGGTCAGGTAATAACTCCTCTTTGTGGCAAAATGCTTATTTCTTTATAGACTCTGTGTATAGAATAAGGCACTTTAAACTGTGGTGTGCATGAAGCTTAGGGTTTATACCAGCATATCACTTTGGTGTCAGTTTCTTGGCTCAGCAACAACACTATGTTGAATTATTGCTGATGCATCTATAGAATAGAAATCACCTAAACTTTCCATTTAAGAAATGTTTGATAGTGATTTTTCTAACCCATAGTAGACATACTAGCTTATGATTAATATACTAAAACAAAGGCTTTATGTTTCTGTGTCTCTGACAGAGAAAAGAGTGGGCATAGAATTTGATGAAGAGCAGCCCAACGCTACATTCAGAACAAGGAAGCATACATGCCTCCAACAGGCTATGGGACTCTTTGTAGGCTTGTCCTCTGCTTAAAACTCAAAAGGAAGAGATTGAGAGATCTCTTGGAACCAAAGGCAAAAAGCAAGCATTTGGAGATGATAGCCTAATGGCCAAAGCTATTTTAGAATGTTCATAATTGAGAGGCTCTTATATTTAGGGAAAATATTTTACCAAATAATTTTTGGAAAAAAATGTTTGGGAAACATTGAGAAAATTACATGTTGCTATGATTGACACATTGAAAAGGCCTGAAGTGGTACACTGTCAGTTTGGGATCTTGAAATGCATGAAGGCATCCTTTCAGCATTCAGTCGTGGAGAACATCTTTGCAACATATGTTTTAATTGGGATGTGGAATGCTAAGGCAGGTGGAGGTGCTCACTATGAGTGCGGGCACCTATAGGAGACCCTGTGGTGTCCTAGTGCAGAGAGCGATTGTGTGAGGACAGAAAGGGGTGACTCATTCCCATGAGGAGGTCACATAGGCAGCTGGGAATAGGCGGTTCATTGTTGGATAAATACATGCAAGTTCATATGTAAATACATACATCTGGGGCTGGAGAGATGGCTCAGAGGTTAAGAGCACTGGCTGTTCTTCCCAAAGAAAGACCTGAGTTCAATTCCCGGCAGTTACATGGTGGCTCATAACCATCTATAATGAGAACTGGTACCCTCTTCTGGCCTGCAGGCACACATACAGACAGAATACTGTATAAATAATAAATAAATAAATCTTTAAAAAATATATACATCTTTAAAATGATGTAGAAGCCTGTTGTCTCTTTTCATCCCATATGGGCTGGAAAATATTTGTACATGATACAGGATTATATTTGAGCAACTTCACTGAATAAACAGTAGAATAAATGCATTTCTGGAGGTTCTGGAGTACTTTGTAAACTGTTTCTCCAGCGGTACCCCTCTTCAATGTCTCTGGTTTAATTTTTTTTTTTGGGGGGGGGAGTCAAAGGCCACAGAACACAAGCCCAGTTTTATATTATTTCCTGTAGCTTTCAGTGAGATGACAGGTCTTGATTTGATGGCAGAGTTTAACTTCAGAGATCTCAAAGGTGGGTAGGTGTGTTAGGTCCTTCATCAGAAGTCTCATTTTTGCCCCATGTCTGTTGAACACGCTGGGCTTCTAGCCCATCAGTAACAGTTTTGAGCATTTTATTATAGTTAATATAAGCTTTTAGGTGATTTTTTTTAGAAGAGTTAATGTAAAATAGCATTTAGACTTTCTGAAATCAGTTTAATTCCAGTGGGTGGAGATACATAATTATAAAGCAGACGAAGCTGGAAAAATGACTAAGAACTGACCAGGGCTGATTCTGTATGGCAGGACTGTAGTGGGTTGATTGGACTTTTGAAGAACATGTGTTTCATTATTTTTGATTAGTAACATTTCTTTCTATAAATGTATTGCTTGTGCATTTAAGAGGATTTTCCTGTGTCTGCAGGACAAATTTGTATTTTGAAGTGACCTATAGTTGTCTAAAATGTAAATAGTGTTGAAAGGGAATTTTTAATAGATACAGTTTAAATTTAAAATTTATGAAACAGAATTCTTTTTTTTTTAATTTTATTTTTTTCTTATCAGTTACATTTTATTAACTCTGTATCCCAGCCGTGTCCTGATCCCTCATTCCCTCCCAGTCCCTCCCTTCCTCATCTCCACCATGCCCCTTTCCAAGTCCACTGATAGGGGGGACCTCCTCCCCATTCATCTGATCCTGTTTTATCAGGTATCTTCAGGACTGGCTGCAAAGCTCTCCTCTGTGGCCTAACAGGACTGCTCCTCCCTTGGGGGGTGGGGAGGCCAAAGAGCCAGTCATTGAGTTTCTGTTAGAAATAGTCCTTGTTCCCCTCACTATGGGAAACCAATTGGTTACTGAGCTACCACAGGCTACATCTGAGCAGAGGTTCTAGGTTACATTCATACATGGTCCTTGATTGCATGTCAGTCTCAGAAAAGACCTTGTGCCCAGATATATTTGGTCCTTGTGGAGCTCCTATCCTTTCCTCATCAGACTAACTCCCCTTCTTTCTTATGATTCCCTGTACTCTGCCAAAGGTTTGGTCATGAGTCTTTGCTTTGAAAACACTGCTAGTTAGAGTCTTTCAAATGCGCTCGGTAGACTCCTGTCATACGTTCAATGCACATCCCATCTGTCTTTCTAAACGAGGATTGATCTTCTTACCCCATGTCCGCTCTCTTGATTATCTTTTTTAGGTGTACAGATTTCATTATGTTTATCATATCTTATAGGTCTATATAAGTGAGTATATACCGTGTTTGTGTTCTCCTTCTGGGATATTTCACTCAGAATGATCTTTTCTAGATCCCACCATTTGCCTGCAAATTTCATGATTTCCTCCTTTTTGATTGCTGAGTAGTATTCCATTGTGTAAAAATACCACAATTTCTGTACCCATTCCTCTGTTGATGGACATTTGGGTTGTTTCCAGGTTCTGGCTATTACAAATAAAGCTGCTATAAACATGGTTGAGCAAATATCCCTTTTGTGTACTTGAGCAAACTTTGGGTATATACCTAGCAGTGGTATAGCTGGGTCTTGAGGAAGCACTATTCCTAATTGTCTTAGAAAGCGCAAGATAGATTTCCAGAGTGGTTGTACAAGTTTACATTCCCACCAGCAGTGGAGGAGGGTTCCCCTTTCTCTACAACCTCTCCAGCATGTGTTGTCCCTTGAGTTTTTCATCTTGGCCATTCTGATGGGTGTAAGGTGATATCTCAGGGTCGTTTTGATTTGCATTTCCCTGATGGCTAATGAGGATGAGCATTTCTTTAAGTGTTTCTCTGCCATTCGATATTCCTCTGTCGAGAATTCTCTGTTTAGCTCTGTTCCCCATTTTTTAATTGGATTACTTGGTTTGCTGCTTTTCAGCTTCTTTAGTTCTTTGTATATACTGGGTATTAGTCCTCTGTCAGATAAAGGGTTAGTGAAGATTCTTTCCCAATCTGTAGGCAGTCGTTTTATTTTGATGACGGTGTCCTTTGCTTTACAGAAGATTTTCAGTTTCATGAAGTCCCATTTATTGATTGTTGCTCTTAGAGCCTGTGCTGTTGGTGTTCTGTTCAGGAAGTTGTTTCCTGTGCCAATGAGTTCTAGGCTGTTCCCCACTTTTTCTTCTAACAGATTTAGAGTATCTGGTTTTATGTTGAGGTCTTTGATCCACTTGGACTTTAGTTTTGTGCAGGGTGATAAATATAGATCTATTTTCATTTTTCTGCATGTGGACATCCAGTTCCACCAGCACCATTTGTTGAAGATGCTGTCTTTTTTCCATTGAATGGTTTTTGGCTTCTTTGTCAAAAATCGAGTATTCATAGGTGTGTGGGTTTATTTCTGTGTCTTCTATGCGGTTCCATTGATCCTCCTTTCTGTTTTTATGCCAATACCATGCAGTTTTTATTACTATTGCTCTGTAGTACAACTTGAGATCGGGGATGCAGACACCTCCAGATGATCTGTTGATGTACAAGATTGTTTTGGAGATTCTGGGTTTTTTCTTTCTCCATATGAAGCTGAGAATCTTTTTTTCAAGGTCTGTAATGAATTGAGTTGGTATTTTGATGGGAATTGCATTGAATCTGTACATTGCTTTCGGTAGGATGGCCATTTTCACAATGTTAATCCTACCAATCCATGAGCACGGGAGATCTTTCCATCTTCTGAGATCTTCTTCAATTTCTTTCTTCAGAGACTTGAAGTTTTTCTCAAACAGGTCTTTCATTTGCTTGGTTAGTGTTACCCCAAGGTACTTTATGTTATTAGTGGCTATTGTGAAGGGTGGCTATTAGTGGCTATTCTTTCTTGGCTCTTTTGTCTTTGGTATACAGCAGGGCTTCTGATTTTTTTGAGTTGATTTTGTATCCTGCCACTTTGCTGAAGGTGTTTATCAGCTGGAGGAGTTCTCTGGTTGAATTTTTGGGATCGCCCATATATATATCATATCATCTGCAAATAGTGACACTTTGACCTCTTCCTTTCTGATTTGTATCCCTTTGATCTCCTTTAGTTGTCTTATTGCTCTGGCTAGGACTTCAAGTACTATGTTGAAGAGGTATGGAGAGAGTGGGCAGCCTTGTCTTGTCCCTGATTTCAGTGGGATTGATTTAAGTTTCTCTCCATTGAGTTTGATGTTGGCTATAGGCGAAACAGAATTCTTAAGGAAAGCCGTGTCTTAAAGTTTTTGCTGCTCAGCAACCTAAGAAGCTTCCTGTAATTTATTTGTTGATTGATTAAGTTAACAGGTAACTATTGTTGGCTGTATCTAATTTTATCCTAAAACCAATAAAGTATTTTCCAAAATTGCCATGTTTATTCAAACTAATGGATGGAACATTGTGGAGTTCATGGTCATTAGGTTTAAGTTAGGTTAGATTACACTTGCTTCTTATTAGATGAACCCTATTAATTTAGAGTCATGGCAATTTGATATAGGCTGAGTGAAAACATTAGCAGGTATTGAAGCTGCTGCTTTTAGGCTTTTTAGATTTGCTTACTTATATTAATGATGAGTGTGCTAATTTAAAGTGGTCAAATTATCTATTCATTAAGACTTACCAATAGGGACTGGTGCTTGGTAACACTTGGGTAATGAGTTTGGTACAGGCTAAAAGTGAAAGCAATAGAATTTTATTTTATTTTTTTAGTACTTTTAAAATTCAATCTTGCCTATCTTGATTATTTCTAGTAATCTGAATTATTATTAATGTAATTATACTGGTGGCATGTTACTGTTTATGTGTACTAGTGGCAAGTTGTATTTAATCTTTAATGGTAGAGGTGCAGCTTCATCTATGTTAAGTGCAATTATCATGGAATTATCCTTCAGCTTGAAATACCGTGCATGCCTTGTTTTTATTAGGTCCCACGTTATTTATTAAGCGTTTTCAAGTCGCTCATTTAATCGTGCAGCAAACGCTTAGTGCAGACCTCCTCTGTGGTAGGTACTGATCACACTGAGATGGAAGGATACTGTCTTGCGTTCAGGAATGGTGGGGCTCGGTGGGTTGATAGAGGCCTTAAAAATGACTTTAAATACAAGACAGTAATTGCCACTATGGAGGTAAATAAGCAGCCCTGCAACCCAGGGGGACCCCATATGTTTCTTTAAAGCAGGGGAATGAGAAAACATTTTGGACAGAATGCAGAACATATGCAAACACACTGATAGGTGGCAGGTCACAGTGGGGTGGTAAGACAGACAGATAGCCATTCTGAATTAAACTGGATACATGGCTTGAGGGAAGTTGTTCCTGGAGTAGATACAAGTGTTGAGACATGACCTACCTCCTGAAGCCTTGCAGTTAGGCAAGATGAGGGACATTTCCTAAACAACCAGGGCAAATCAGACTTGGGGAGATGAAGTGGTATACTAGGATGTTAAAAATAATAGTTTTGGTGCAGACACTGGCTTATATAAGAAAGTGAGGAAACAAGTGAAACCCACAGTGTGGTAGGAACAAGCCTAGGTGTTCAACAGCTACTATAGTTCTCAGCCCCTATGTCAGTGACGTACGGATATTAGTAAATGAGAGGATGGGTGAAGATGAGAGTTCTTGAGAGAGTGGCTGGGGATCTGTAAGTCCTACACATTCAAGCCTCCTTGTCTCAAGTTTAGTGACTGCTACTTGGACCTGTCCTTTTTCTTCTCTGGTCTCTCCTTCTAGTCCAGCTTGGCGTCCCTCCCTCACATCTGAGGTAAATGAGTATATATAACAAATTTGTGGTGATGCCCTTTAAATTGTAAATGAGAGTGATAGCTGGGGCTTCATGACAGTCACTGGCTCTAAGTCTACCATAGCTTTAATCAGGCTATGCTGATGCATGTGTTTAATCTCAGCACTTAGGAGGCAGAGGCAGGCTGATTTCTGAGTTCAAGGCCAGCCTGAGCTACAGAGTGAGTACCAAGACAGTCAGAGTCACACAGAGAAACCCTGTCTCCCAAAACAAAAATAAGAACAAAAACAAAAACAAACAAAATAAGAGAAGTCAAGAGGAAGTAAAACAGAAGAGGAATAATTTGATGCAAAAAAAAAGTGTGTTTGATGGCTAGCTAGCAATTGGAATGATGAAAGAGATTCTGTAGTGTCAACATCAGCTTACATGCATAAAATTTGCCAGTGCAAAACATGTGAGTTTTTCTTATAACCAAGTGTGGGCAACTGAGGCAGGTGTTATTAAAAAATCCAGTGAGGTGAAGCTCCCTAGGGGAATATATAGGCCTCTGCTGACAGCAGCAAGATCCCTAAGGGTTGTACAATGCGTAATGCAGAGACAGACTTTCCGCACCAAGTCTAATGAGACCATCCTGTAAGCTTGGCTGCTGGCCATGGAGCAGTAGGAGGATCTCTCTTGGGCTGTGAGATGTACAGACACCTTCACCATACCGACAATGTGCTGACCCTGTTTCCCATAGGAGCCTGTCCAGACTCGGATATTAGAGGTTTCTGAAGGGCTGGGGTAGGGTGGTGGGGAGATGATGACCAGATCTATCAGTATCAATTAGAGGTTATAAAGTTAAGGGAACTCTGGAGAATTCTGCCAGCTGTCACTATAGCTCTTGCTAGGGATATGGGCTTAACCTTTGCGATCTCATCAGCATGAAAGTGAGCATGTGGGTATTCTTAGATTTCGGATTCTGTGGGCCTTGAATGATGCTGCCGCAGTCATTGCGGTGGCAAATAGCAGATGGCTACTTCACACCTTTGCATTTGATTTCCCTGTTTATATTTTGTGCTTTGTTGAGGTTTACAAATGAGGATCTCCAAATTCACTCCAGTTAAATTATACCAGCTATGTATTGTTATAGTAGAGGTACATTGCTGTCATACCGTGATGAATGAAAGTCAGTACAAGTGATCAGGAATGTTCTCTATGTCCCCTTTTTACTTTCTCCGTTTTGAGACATTAGGGTGTCATTTAGGCCTTGCGGAAAGAAGGAGCCTTGTGTGCATTTCTGTTTCCCGGTTCTCAGTGCATCCTTTGAAGCACTCATTGAACAGTTGGTGAGCTCGTGGATATATTTTGAAGCCAGGGAGGACACAGGCAATGGTCTGCAAAGTTACTGAAGAAAGTCCAGCAATCATTTTTGAAGCAGCAGAAATGCAGAGAACCACGCATGCATATGTTACGTTGTCTTAAATCAAACTCTGGGGAAAGCTATGGTGACACATGCTGTTCTTGAAAGGCTTAATGCAGTCCTTCTAATCGGATGAATTGTCTTGTTGTGCAAAAACTGTTATTACACTGTGTGTGAAACCAACCATGCTGCAGGGGAAAAAAATTAAATCGCCTGACTGAGAGGTCACTTGTGAATAGTAACACAAGATCTATTGCCGTTATTAGAGACTCTGGAGGACATTCACCCTTTTATGGTCTTTCAACTGCTGGAATGAAATATTTTAGTGGTAAATGACACCCTTCTGGGAAATCCCCCTGAAGATTCATTCTTTGCTGTTTGTATACAGAAAAAAATGGTGGGAGTGAGAGAGCACAGGAGGACAATCGCATTATTCCTTTCAGATCACTTAGCAAACTTACCTAATTTGATTTGGTGTGATAACAGTTGCCTTTAAATTTCCCTTACTTACCGTTCTCATTCATTGTCTGTTAGGGCCACACTCTGTCTTTTGTAACATGCCATGCACATTCTGTGTTCTTTTCTGTAGGGTGTGCATGGAAGAGTAGGCTTAGACGCCTGGCTGGCTGGGGTTGATGTCATAGTCTGGGTTATGTGTTTTAAGATACAATGAAGTGAAATGTCTTTTTGCTCATGCTATTTGCATTCTTTTAAGAGTCTTTGATTATATACAGGAAAGATTATTTAAATTCATGCCTCAGTTCTGCATGGAAACGGTTGATAAGTATTTTATGAAATATTTTCAGAAGTGAATAAAGTTATTGATCTGAGGTGTTTATAAAATAGTCATTAACGTAGGCTTTGCAATTTCTTTCCTGTGGATAATATTCAGTATTACTTGTTTGGGTAGCATTACAAATAATTTGGATAAATTTTGTATTTTGTTAATTTTGAAGTCAAGTAGCTGACATTTCTCCTTTTCTTATTATTTAATTTCAGTGCCTTTCTCCTCCTCATTTCCTTTAAAGCTTTCTTACTTTATTGCTCAAAAGCTATGGACCAGTTAGAGTGGTGTGAATAGGGATATAAATTCTTTTGGGTTTCTCAGTGCCTGCTTTTGTTACAGGTATTTTGATGGGTTTGTTAAAGCATATGAGTTGAAGTGGGGGGGCAGGGAAGAAAAAGGAGTAGAGAAAAGGAAATATATTGTCAGCTGGAATAATACATAGATATTTGAGCTTCACCTGGAAATAAAAATAATTTTGTAGAATGGGAGATAGAAACCCTTTGTCAGGCTGCTAATGAGAGGCTTGACCTAGCTGCTGCTGCTGCAGCATCTTTGGGGATGATGAGAGATGCAAAATGCACTGTTGCTAAGCAACTCTCTTGGCTGCCTTTGGAGCAGGTTCATATGTGCTAAGAGCTAATGAATCCTCATGTCTGCTCTTTGAAACTGCTCAAAAAAAGCCAATGAAGACATTCCCAGACATTTAGCATTTATAAGTACTGAACCTTTCTTGCCATGTCATCTACTCATTAAAAATTAAATTGACCATTTAGTGTGTACTGAATATTGCTTTATTTTTCAAGGTGGGCCAAGGTTTGAGTCCTAATAAATATGTTTTCACAAAAGAGCTCAATTGAAGTGAGTTAGCTTTGCACTGCTATGATATTGTTGTAACTGAAGAGTTATTTTAGGTTGGAATACCTCCTTTTTCTTTTCCCTTTTCAAATGGGTGGAACCCTCCTCTTTCCTTAGATATTTTTGAAATCATACTATTGGCACATATTGTTCAGCACAATGCCATTGTCTCTGAGCACTCTTAACAGTCTAGAGACCAGGAAAATGTTTTTACGTAGTTTTGTCTAGCCATTCCTTCACTTAAAAAGTTATCATAACAAAACAAGCCACAGAGTAACAGTGAAAGCCTGATGGAACCTGGGTCAAGTATGAATCTTAAGTTCTTGGAAGTCTCCACAGAACCTCTGCTGACCTCTCGCGAGTGGTGTGAGGATCGAAAGATGCACAACGTGGTAGGACGGTGTAAAGGGCCTTCCAAGTGCTAAGTGCTCTAAGTGCTGTTTTGTTGTAAATTAGTACATTGACTTCTAACTGATTTCCTGCTCAACAAGAACTTTGTGTTACTGAGTGGCTGCACAGTCAACTTTAGCTGTATTTCGTAGGATATGAAAAAGTGGAATTCATTTGTTACGGGCTTGGGCTTTTATCTGTTCATGGTTTAGTTGCACGTAAAGAAGATGACCATAATTTTGTATAAGCAGTTAAGTTAATTTCTTAATTCTTATACTACCCAAAATGTACTAGACATTCTACTATAATGTAATAATGCTATATTCTTCTCTAAAATGAGAATTGTAAAAGAACTTGCCTCATTAAATTTAGCATGTGAATTAGATGACACAATCCACAGTACAGAATTATCATCATAACCCATGGTCAGCAAAAGTTAGCTTTTTATTGTTCTTTTTACTGATTGTACAGTTATTTGTTCTGTGTTAGAGGTTCAGTGCCTGGCTGTAGCTTTATACAGATTCTCCTTGTCTATCTAGAGCTATGATTGTCCTTTTCCCCCCACTGTTCTTCACTGTTATGTATGTTTGTGTGTCAGTCATATTTATTTATTTACTCACATATTTGTGTGTGTGTGTACCCATGCACGTGAAGGATGTGTGTGAAGGGCAAACACCTCGTGGAAGTTGGTTCTTCCATCATGTGGGCCCCTGGATTGAATTTAGGTCATCAGACTCAACAGCAAGCTTCTTTACCTACTGAGCTAGGTCCAGCATCATGTGCCTGTTTGAACTACTTTTAGATTAAGCAAGGAGATTGAGCATAGAGTTTTTCAATAGAAATTAAACAAAAGCTAAGTTAATCAGTTTAAATTTTCAGGTTGTGGGGCTATAGAGAGTAAAAGTCATTGCCATGAATCCTCAGGACCTGGGCTCATGTCGCTAGCACTCAGAAAAATGCCAGTGTGGTAGTGAGCAATGTACTATGGATGAGGAGGCAAGGAGGATGGTCTGGGCTTGCTGGCCAGTGAGTCTAGACAAATTGGTGATCTCCATGGTCAATGTGAGACCCTATCTTAAAAACAAGGTGCAGAGCTATCAGGACTATATCCAGTACTCAATTCTGACCTACACACACACCCCTCACACCAAAATTTTCCTGGCTGCATATTTTAAAAGGTGGTGAAAAATAACACTTACTGTGTTTTATATGTCCTGCTATATCTGAAATATTAAAAATAGAGTCAACAACAAATCTGAAGTATTTTGTGGATTCTTTTCCATAAATCATTTCAGATCTGTTCTGTGTTTTACTTTCATGGCACATCTCATTTACATTGGCTGCATTTCTGGTGTTCACCTGTGTTGTATGACAGACTTTTTCTGGAGAGACACGGCACACACATCTTCTCACCCCAAAAAGGGAACCATGACAGGCCAAAGTGTTGAGTGCATCAAAATTGAATTTGGCGAATCAGTGAGCTTTTACTTTAAGGGCTTACTGAAGGAGTGTATGTGAGATGTTACTTACAGAAGTTACTTACAGATGACTCAAAAGCAGCTGTATCTCTGAACACCCCAACACTGGTGATGCCTCACAAAAGCTGCAGCCCCAGCGATCTCTGAACAGGCGGCAAGAAAGCTTACACGTCCATGTGATTACTGGGCAGCTCAGATTCACCCTGTGACTCTTTCCCAGACATGTGACACGTGTTTACTTTCAGTGTTTCACCAGCCTTCTCCTCCTCTCTGGAGGGAGTGTTTCTATTTGGAGGAAAGTGCCAGGCAACAAATCACATACAATGACTACTGGGTCGTATCCACTGAAAATTCCCAGTGCGTGTACATCTCATCATAAATGTGAAATATGTGTATAGAAATACTCTCCTTCTATTGATTTCACTTATCTAGAGATGGGCCCTTAGTCTCTAGTAGACTAGAAACTTAATGCTCAAGAACCATTTTTTTTTTTTCTTTTGAGATAGGTTCCTCTTATGTAGCCCAGGCTATCCTTAAACTTGGGAACTGTAGTGGTCAGGGTTTTCTGAAGTGAAAGAACCAATAGAATGAGTATTAATTGTATAAAAGGGATACATTAGATTAACTTTCACAGTAGGGGCCTAAGCCATGGTGTTTCTTGTTCACTGGAGAGGCAGAGAGCCTCTAGGTGCCCAGTCCATGGAGATGGGTGCTTGAGCTGTCTCAGTCTGACTCTGAAGGCCTGGGAGAGATTACTGGACAGCTAGCTACTGGTTCAAGTTGGAAGGTCAGAGAAGCTGGTATCTGATATCAGCAAAAGGTGACAAGAGTGACAGCCATGGGTGAGATGATGCTCTCACCAGCAGGAAGCAAGGCAGGCAGGCATGTTGGCTGCTCCTAGAAAGTGTGACCCCTAATGGGTCTTCTGAGTTCATCATTTCCAGAGGCACTCGCATAGACTTGCCCACAGCTGTGGCTCTTCCTTGATTCTGGATCTATTCAAATTGACAGCCAAGACTGATTGCTCACCATGATCTTCCTGCCTCTGCTGACTTACAGGCATGCAGCACCATGCCCAGAAAGATAGTAACTGCCAAAGTATAGTGTTCAGTAACTGAGAATATGTTGGAATGCCTATAAGTTTTTTCTTTTTTTTTTTTTTCTCATGGCAGATCTCCATTAGAAAAAAAAAGATTTATTTATTATGTATATTATTTACTTATTATGTATTTATTATGTACTATGTATATGTATGTTCTGTCTGCATATATACCTGCATGCCAGAAAAGGGCACCAGATCTTATAGATGGTTGTGAGCTACCATGTTGTTGCTGGGAATAGAACTCAGGACCTCTGGAAGTGCCAGTGCTCTTAACCTCCGTGCCATCTCTCCAGGCCCCCAGATCTACATTTTATAAGACCTTTTTATTCCTTCTTAACTTCATCTTGTGTTCACTTCAGCTTGTGTTGGTTAGCACTTATTTTATTGTGGTTCTGAGCAAATACAAGAATAGGAATACAGTTGCTGCCTGTACTGTAAGCCATTTTCAGGCTGCTGTGAATGAGCAACTATAGTATACCTAAGGAAAACCCGGCCTACACTTAGAATAGCAAACAGTAGCTAGGGTGATTTCTTCCTCAAAGGATAAGAACGACTACTCTGGTCTCCTTAAATACTGCTTTTCATGGCTATAAAGATCTTGAATGGGCCATTGTGTCTAACTATTCTTAGATTTGGGGCGTTGATGTTCTAGATCAAATCCTCTTTTAGTCTATGGTTTGTCTTCATTCTCTTGGCAGTATCTTTGGGGATGTTAACTTTAATAAAATCTAATTTTTTATTAACTTGAGGGGTTGGTTTACATTTGTATCTATCTATACTTGACTTTCATTTATTTTTACTTTCAGTATTATTTCGGTATTATACTTTCAATGGATCTAGCATTGAACTTGGGTGGGAGAATACATGTATATTAAAGAGTTACAGCACCAAAAAAAAAAAAAAAAAAGATCTTGTGTTGAAGCCCCAGGTTATAAGAAGGAGCTTGTACAAGATAATGCAGGAAGGAGAAAATGATGAACCTTGGAAATCCAACATGAAGACGAGGAGTGTGGGAGGAAAGCAGGAGCATTTTGTTCCCAGCATCAGAATTTGTCCATGTGAGGAAACCCTTGGATTGCCCATTGCTTCCTACTCTTCTATTCTGTCACTTGCTGAAGGCTACTGAAGGTACCTTGAAAGCAGAGGTCATGGAGGAATGTGGCTTATTGGCTTGCTCAGCTGGCTTTTGTATACACCCAAGGACCACCCGCCCACAGTGGTGCCACCCAGAGTGGTGTGGGTCCTTCTTGATCAATCATTAATTAAGAAAACGCCCCATAGACTTTCCTACAGGTCACCCGAGGAGACATTCTCTCAGTTGAGGTTCCTTGTCTCAGATGAGCCTAGCTTGTGCCAAATTGACAAAAACTACTCAGCACAGGATTTCAGTTGTTCTGTTGCTATAGCAAACATCTGATGCCTTCTTGCTCACCTCAGCCTGTTAGACTGCATTGCTTTGTATAACTTTCTGTTCTGTTGTAAGTATTTTGTAGTTGGTGTTGTCCTAGCAGGTAGCCACATCTAATTGTTGAGTGTTTGAATTTGGCTGGAATGCCCCCCGAAGGCCCGTGTGTTAAAGGCTTGGTTGCCAACTTGTGACACTACTGGAAGTGTTGAAGCCTGGAAGAGGACTGGTTAGTAGGTTGAAATTAGATTAATGGACTGTGCCCTTGAACGGATTAGGGAACCACCAGTCCCTTCCTGGAATTCCCTTTTTGTTTTCTTCTGGTGGCTATGAGGTGAACAGACTTCCTTGATGAATACTCTTGCTGTCATGTACTGTGCTTTGTAGGTCCAAAGTGAGAGGAGCAGGTGACCATGAACTAAATCTCTGAAGCTATGAGCCAAAGTAAACCTCTCCTCATTAAGTTGATTGACAGAGGTGTTTTGCTATCCAGCAGAAACTAACATACCCTAATAAAGCCTTCATTGTTAATTCTCAGCCACTTCTTCCCTGTCTCTGGAACATGCACATACTCACCTTACATTTTTAAAAATTCTTTTAAATGATTTATTAGGTATAATTCATAAAATAATGTGGATTTTTTTTGTTGGTTTACCCCTTCCTGGTAGCTAATTGGTTTTTCTAAACCATTCATTGATTAATTTATCACCCACTTCCATCATGCTTCTGTCATAGACACTAGTGTCATCTTCCTAATGCCTGTTTCATCTCAAGTCTGATGATTTCCTCTGAAGCAGAAGATTGTGCAAGATAAGGGCCCAGCAGATCTGTTTCCTGTCATTCCTTAACAGTGCTTTACACTGATCACTGGAGGCAATACACTTGTCTTTACTGTCGCTCATTGCTTCCAGAGATTTATATCAGTACCCCCCTCAAATTCCTTGTCTTTTTTTCTTCTCTTGCAAGTTATGTTTCCTCATTCTTTGTATAAATCTTGGTTAGTGTAGCATTCTAATCAAGTCATTTGTTTACCATCATTCATGTAGACCTTATCTAATGAATTAAGACCTTATAAAATTATGGTGTGAGGTGTAATACTTCAGTTTTGAAATTTTTATTATTGAAGCAGGAAGAAAAGGCTTTGGAGTCAGGCTTGGCAATTAGCCAATTGTGCTGGTCCTTTCTTCTTTTTCCCATTGCTGAAGGATGGATTAGCACCACAGTGACTACTGTTAGTCTCTGCTGAGTTTTCATACCCTAGGAAGTTGATTTGACCCTCACGGTTTCTTTCAGCAATCCGTTTTTTACTAACCTCAAAAATATTGAATTCCTCTGGTTTTAATACATTGTTGTTTATTTAGTTGCATGTACTTAAGTATATGCCACTGTACAGTTTTCACATACTTGGTTCTATTTCTGATAGGAAAACACTTTCCCAGGACACTGAAGTGGCTTTATGTAATTGAGAGGAGAAATAACCCTGCTGTACATTACTTATGGGTTATTGGCCTTTAACTTCAGTTCAGCCATCAGATCTCCAATGATTAAGAGCTCATATGGTTACACCATGGAATACTACTCAGCAATTAAAAACAAGGAAATCATGAAATTTGCAGGCAAATGGTGGGAACTAGAAAAGATCATCCTGAGTGAGGTATCCCAGAAGCAGAAAGACACACATGGTATATACTCACTTATAAATGGATGTAAGACATATACGATAAACATACTAAAATCTGTACACCTAACGAAGCTAAGCAAGAAGGAGGACCCTGGCTAAGATGATCAATCCTCACTGAGAATGGCAAACAGGAAGGACATCAGAAGAGGGAAAAAACAGGGAATAAGACAAGAGCCTACCACAGAGGGCCTCTGAAAGACTCTACCTAGCGGGATATTGAAGCAGATGCTGAGACTCATAGTCAAACTTTGGGCAGAGTGCAGGGAATCTTATGAAAGAAGGGGAGAGATAGGAGATAGGAGCTCTACAAGGAGAACAACAGAACCGAAAAAAATCTGGGTGCAGGGGACTTTACTGAGACTGATACTCCAGCCAAGGACCATGCATGGAGATAACCTAGAACCCCTGCACAGATGTAGCCCATGGCAGCTCAGTGTCTGTCTAAGTGGGTTCCCTAGTAAAGGGACTGTCTCTGACATGAACTCAGTGGTTGGCTCTCTGATCACCTCCTCCTGAGGGGGGAGCAGCCTTACCAGGCCACAGAGGAAGACATTGCAGCCAGTTCTGATGAGACCTGGTTGGCTATGGTCAGAGGGAAGGGGAGACCTCCCCTATCAGTGGACTTGGGGGGGGGCATCAGATAAAATGAGGAAGGGTGGGATTGGGAGGGACTGAAGGAGGGGGCTATAGCTAATATACAAAGTGAATAGACTGCAATTAATAATAAATAAATAAATGCAGAAAAAGAGCTCACATGGTAGAAATATAAAAGCTATATTTGTTCATGGAAGATATTTGATGCTTCGGGAATAATCAAAATATTAGCAATTGGCAGAGTCCCAATTATTATATTCATTTTTCTTCTCTGGTATGTACATTTTCACAATGTGGTCAGCCATTTAAATTTCTTGCCACTTTGTGAGTGTGTGTGTGTTTGTGTGTGTCTGGGGGAGGGATAGCCTATACTCCTCAACCTCCTCCACTGTCTGAATTTACCTTATGATAGTATGCAGTGATTCTTGGAGCTGATGCATTGTTTACCTTATTTTTTAATATATTGGGGAAATTATACTTTCAACTTTGAGAGTGTCTACTTTTGACATTATTGTACTCTTTATCTGAAAAGTAAATTTTTTTGGTTTCAAGTTAATTTGATTATCATACTGTTAAGTATTTCACTTTGGAAATGGTGAGCTTTTAATACCCATTTATAGAGTAAAACGATTGCAGCATCATTACAAGATCCATTTTGCTGACAGTGTTCAGCCAGCTGGAGAAGAGTTTAGGGATAATTTATATATTTTCATGCAAACCATGAGGGATGAAAAGGTAGAAAGATGACATTCCTGACCTTGGTGTGGCTAAGTGGCAAGCACAGAGGTTTTGGAGTTAGATTGCTTTGATCCAGTCCTCACCTTCTATTTGAGCCTCAGTTTGTCAGCTAAAGCATGCTACATTTTATCTCCAAATGTGTAGGAGACTGATAGTATTAAGTACCTCTGTTGTTGTTGGAGAAGTCACTGCAGATCAGGCACTCAGGCTGGATTTGAACAAGGCTAAAGAGATATAGCCCCACAGAAAGATTATTGTTTGGTCTGTTAGTATAGGGCCTTTTCTTCTCTTGACCTTACATGACTCCCAAAGGCTATACAGCAAGATTTTAGTGAGATAAATGGTTCTCAACCTGTGGATTCCCTACCCCTTTTGGGCAGTGGTGCTGTTGGTTGTCAGATGACCCTTTTACAGGGGTTGCATATTAGATACTCTGCATATCAGATATTTACATTACAGTTCTTAACAGTAGCAAAATTTCAGTTATGAAGTAGCGACAAAATAATTTTTTATGGTTGGGGGTCACCACAACTTGAGGGATGGTATTAAAGGATTACAGTATTAGGAAGGTTGAGAACCTCTGCTTAATATTATTTGCTTAATGATCATGTTGTGATATCACTATAATTGAATCTCAGAGGGGTAAAATTATGCCACATTTATCTTACTTTTGATGTTGGTGCATGCCTACAGATTTCTTCTACGTGGAGGAAGTAATTAGCTTTTCAGTACATGTCAGTGGACTGCTTTCCAATGAATTACTTAAGCTATAAGCAGAGGCTATAATTAGAAACATCAAGTAATTAAGGAAGAAGGAGTTAATTAATCTTAAAACACTTAATTGTATATAATGTCCTTTTTTTTTTTTGGAGAACAAATTGTGTGTGTGTGACCCCGATTAGTTCATAGCTCCTGGGTTCGAGGTTTTACTGCCATAGTTTCCCAAGTAGCTGGGAGCACATGCTTGTCTCCTATCACATCCAAGTAAGATAAAGAGTTTTAAAAAGATTTATCTCATTTTGTATGTATGAGTGATTTGTTTACATATAAGTAGATACAACATGTACATGGCCTGGTGGCCAAGGAAGTCGGAAGAGGGTATCAGAGCCCCTGGAACTGGAGTCGCAGATGGTTGTGGGCTGCCATGTGGGTGCTGTGAACTGAACCCAAGTTCTCTGCAAGAACAAGTGCTTTTAACCACTGAGCCATCTCTCCAGCTCCTCAAATGAAGAATTTTTAAAAAGGCCGTTAAGTATTAAAGTTTTTGGATTTATTTATGCCTACGCTTATAGACACCATTCAAGCATATTCCCTTTTTTTGTGATATAAAATTTATGTTTCGGCTTTTATTTATAGTTTTGTATATATTATTCTCTGCTACTCTTTGAGAATTGGCAAATAAATCTGCATACATAGAATTTAGGTCCATGTTTCACAGGACTAAGTCTTTGGCAAAACTGGGCCAACATTTGTTAAATCCAAGGATGTGGGAGCCTGCGTTAGAAAGCTGTGAGCTTACTGTGAACTGTGGATGGGCAGAGTGCACAACGCTGTTCTTCACAAGGTGGCCTTCTAGAAAGCAAAGACTTGACGGGATGCCCTGGTATGTCAACATTATCTATCGGGAAAGGCCTGGCAAGACTATTCTTAGCTCTTTTCACATGACCAAAGATGATAAGGTTTATTCCCTCATTGTATGTGTATTTGCTTATGCTGACTGTAAACATCCCCTCATGTTTCTCTTGCTTTAACACAAGAAATGACAAGTGCTTTGTTTGCAACACTCCTGAGCTCAAATGCCTGGAGTTCCCTGGTTCCCCACACAGGTCTTTGGAATACCCTTTGATTCACAGAGACACAGTCTCACTGGCCGTGGGACAGGTCAGCACAAGGACTTAAATACAATTTGAATTATCAATGTACTTTTTTAGTGCTGCCTAGCTTTTGTGACATGAGTTTGGAAAGTTGCAGAGAAACAGATACTGTCATGTGTTTGCTTCTCTTGTCTGTTGGATTATACCTTGTTCATTGTTCTTTTACACTGGTAATTTTTCTATTTATGTCTTTATTTCTAAATTTTCACATAATAATAAGTGTGTGCTGTCTCTCTTGAGAAAGCTGTAAACATTATGTAGTCTTATATTTGATACTGAAGTTTTAACGAAGCACTTTTTAATGTAATCTGTAAATAAATAGTGTTTGTGATTTTTATTGTAGAACAGTGTGTGTGTGTGTGAATGTGTGTATGAATGAGAGAGAAAGAGAGAGAGGCCTTAGGAAGGCTTGTCAACATTTATATTTTTTCTGGAATTTGAAGTTAAATTTCTGTATTCTGTTTTTTAATGTACTTGATTCCAGGGAGATGCTGGCTTGTATTTCACTTGCTTTTATTCTTAATGGCAGAAGGCTTATGTAATAACTCCACATTCCTGTAATAGGCAGTCTTAAATTTTTGTTTCTGTCACTATGCCAAAATTGAATGGAAGGATACATTGAGACATGAACTCTCACTATTCTGTGACTATCAATAAACTAAGATCCCTCTGGGCTTCAACTTTATCATATGGAAAATAAAAATAGTTAAACTAAGTGAACTTGACAAAGTCTCCCTCTCTCTGTTTCCCTGTCTCTCTGTGTCTCTGACTCTGTATGTGTCTCTGTCTCTGTCTCTATCTTTCTCTGAGACATGGTCTGATATAGCCCTGGCTCTCTGGAACTCAGTATATATACCAGGATGGCCTGTCACTCACAGAGCTCCATCTGTCTGTGCCTCTGTGTGCTGGGTTTAAGGACATGGTTATGATGCCTGGCCTTTCTTACTCTTAATGAATAATTCCATGATTCCTTTTTTCTTGGTTATGAAAATCAATAGCATGAAATCTGTCTACGCTGATTTCTGAGTACATTGTGTAACATTGCTTACTATATGAATGCTGCTCTACAGTAAAATTCAAGACTATTCTCATTGCTGCTGAGAACTGCTGACACTCCATCTCCACAGAGCAGCTCTGCCTCAAGTCTTAGTCCTGTATCAGCTACCAACTGCTATTAGTTCTTGCTCAAAGAGCCTGGCCTCTTCTGGTACTTTATGTGAGTGAATTACATGGTATTTGCTCCTTGTGCCTGGCTGGCTTCTCTTAGCATACTTCCTCAAGGTTCAGCTAAGTTGTTCCACATGATAGGGTTTCCTTCTCTCCGAAAGCTGAATAGCACAGGCAGCACCTTGTCCCTCCACCCATCCATTTATGGCCAAGGTTGCCATCTACATTGTCTCTGTTGTGAATACTGGTGAATGGTGATTGTGGGTAATGTTGCAGAGAATATGAGTTTGTCTTCTCGAAGTCCTCATTTCATTTGTTAACAGGCAAATGCTAAGAAGTGGTTGTAATAGATCATATGATAGTTTTATTTGTAATTATTTTCATACTTTACTTTGTTGATTTAAAAAACTTGATTTTTGTTGCTTGATATGTTTGGTTATGCCATCCATTGTTTGATCAGCACTTGTGTGGAGTAACTTGAGCCATGCGCTGTTAACACTCACATGAGTGTTCTGCAGACTACACAGTGGGACCTAGCCGTCCCTACCCATTCAGCTTACTTGCCGCTCGGGTGGAGCCGAGTCCATTTATATTAAGTGAAATTAGTAGTGAAAGAATTTGGAGTTGCTAACCTGTCTGTCTGGTAGCTTTTTGTCTCACTTGTTTTGAAATTTTTTGTTTGTTTGTTTTTATCCTTGCATTGCTTATTTATTTTCTTTTCTGTATTTTTTGCTTATTCCCTTTACAGTTACTATTGGCTCATATAAAACATCATGTAGGTGCAATAATATTTGTGTACATAAATGACATTCAATACACAAACTCTGTTCTTTATTTTTTTTATGTTTCCTGTACTGTGTCTACTTATGTATTTCTAAGCTGTAATATTTATGTTGTTGTCTTTTAACTCATATAATAGAGTTAAAAGTGAGACATGGGCCAGCAAGATGGCAAAGCAGCTGTAGCTCCTTGCTACCAAACCTTATGGTCTGAGTTTGATCCCCAGTAGAATGAGAGCATTGACTTCTTCAGTTTATCCTTTGACCTTCTCATGTGCACTGTGTATGCCTCTCCTCCATCCCAAACTAAATAATTAAAAAAAAAAAAAACCAACAACCAATGTGTTTGTTTCTTATATGATAACTACCTTACGTTATGGTATTATAGGATTTTGATAGTCTACGTATTTACTTTTCCAGCAAACTTTGTTCTTTCTTATTTTTCTGTATTGCAGAGAAAAAGCTGATGTTTCCTGAAGGCTAAGGTCCCTAAAGTAACTATACTTTTACGGCATAAATACAGTATCTTTTTTCTCTCCTGACAATATAATTAAAACAGTTGTTTAAAAGCCACATGATTAAATACACTGTTATATAAAATGCCACTAAGTGCACTGATTGCCATTCCCAGAACTAAGGGTCTGTTGGAGTGTCCTGGTAGAAACTGTCGTACAGGGGATAATTGATTGAGACCAGTGGAAAGCAATGTAAGATAACCTTTTGTTTTTAATTAAAATGGGAAATAACAAACCAGTTCAAAAAATTGCCTTCCTTCATTTGTCCAAGCTGAGAGCGATAGAGTTTTCATTCCAGCAAAGCCCTGTTACCTGTGAAGATCCTTATGCATTCTGGCTGTGTATTGTGAGGCTGTTGCCAGCAAAGCCCACATGCTGCTGTGATATACTGTAGCAAGATCATTAGCAAATTAATTTTTTAGCTGTCACATGCCTTGATGGTAGGGTTAAGAGGACACTTTTCCTTCCTGAAATTAATGTCAATGCCTTCTAGGAAGCTTAGAAAAAAAGGGGGGGGCTTTCTAGATAGAAGAAATGAGTAAATACTGGACACAAACCTTTGATAAGTAGAGCGTGGAAGACTGGTTTTTGGACTACATTTTGGTCTGTCAAGCTAAGGCCTGGATTATAATAAAGAAGCATACATTATTTCAAGTGGAGTTTTTTCTGGTTTTGGGACAGTTTTTTGTTTGTTTGTTTGTTTTTGGTCCAGGCTGGCTTTAAATCACTATAAAACCCAGGCTGGCCATAAGCCTATAGTCCTCTTCCTTTGTGTTTCCAGTGCTGGGATTGGTACATGCAACTGTACCAATTTTTTTTTCTTTTGCAAAGTTTTAAATTCTTTTAAGACTAAAATAGAATTACATCTTTTCCCTCCTTTTTTTCTCCCTTAACTTTCTCATGCCCTCACCAATTCATGGATTCTTTTTCTTTGTTATTATTACACACACACACACACACACACACACACACACACACACACACACACACACGCACACACACATCTGAATACAACCTATGTCTGTTTAGTGTTGTTTGGTCTATGTGATTTCAAGACTGATCATTGGATAAACAATTAAAGGGATCACCCCCAGGAAAAACTAATTTTCTCTCTCATTAGCCATTTGTTGCTTGCAGTTGTCTAGGGATAGGCCCTTGTGAGGTTTCCCTTTTCACATTAACATGTATATTGACATTGTTCTTCAGGTGTGTTTAGGCAGCCTTATTGTGGAGGAATCCTAGGTGAACGTTCCCTGTATTTCTAGAAAACATAGTCTCACAGCAGTTTTTCTGGTCCTCTGACTTTTAGAGTCAGTCTGCCCCCATACCCCATCTCCCCACCCCCCTCACATGTTCCTGAGATGTAGGAACAGGAGTTGAATTCCAGCTGTGCCCAGTGTGGCTGGGCATACAACAATCATCTGTTCTCTGCATTTCACCCGTTGTGTGTGGGTTTGCTTGCTTGCTTGCTCATTTATCTATCTATCTATCTATCTATCTATCTATCTATCTATCTATCTATCTAT
>NW_026585686.1:325704-334023 GCF_907164565.1 Psammomys obesus | reverse complement strand
TATCTATCTATCTATCTATCTATCTATCTATCTATCTATCTATCTATTTATTTTTGTCATGGTCTCTGTCTAATCCAAACAGAAACTTCTTTGATAAGGGACGAGAGCTACATTTACCTTTGGGTGTAATGATAAGTATTTAGAGTGCAGTTAGGAATTTTCTTAGTCTAGTGATATTAGTCAGTTGTCCTCTAACATCCATTATCTCACTAGCTCTGAGTGGTTGGGTAGGTTTCTATACTAAGCATAAGTTCCCTCCTGGTGAGCAGGCCTCAAGTCCAGTTAGATAGCGTTTGGTTATCAACAAGATAAGAGTGCCACTCTTGTATCTTTCGGAATATCTTGCTTGTTGTTGTGATTCATAGACTTCACAGCTGGAGAGGAGTGTTGATGGCTTCCCATGATTGGCAGCTTGCATGGCACCTTCTAGTACAGTGAAAGGTAGTCCTCAGGGAAGAGGCTTTTAAGCCAGTTACAACTCTTACCCTTTGAGTCTTGAGGCTGAAGTGCATGGTTTCTTCACCAATAGGGACGTAACTTCAACCTCTAGGAGGCAGCCAACTTTGCCCAGTTCTTGAATTGAGTTTTAAAGTATCTTATTAAGCTATTGTATGCATAAAATATAGTTCACTCATCAAAAGCATAAAATTGAATTTATTTTAGTGTATTCATAGAGTTGTACAGGTATTCGAGATTGTTTCAGCTTTCAACATCCCTTGCTTTTAAGACTAGTGCCCTCCACCAAATAATTCAGCTGGGGTTTTAATAGAGATTTTACCAAATGGAGAGCAATGTGGGAAATATTACCACCTTAACATTTATTTTTATGACCAATTGATATGTTGATTTTCCTCATTTTTATTGTTTTTCAAAGAGATTGAAACAGGACTTATAGAGACATTTTAAACTGCTAACCTCCTCTGTAGTACCCTGATTTTAATTATTTCATACAGAAATAAGCTAATTGGACATATTGCTAAGTGGAGTTGTTTATTTTTTTATATAGCTTAAATGTGGACTGTCTGTCTGAACTATAAACTTTTTATGGGTAGCCTATATATTAACTTTCATATTAATTGGTGTCATAGTTGTTTAAGAAATACAGGTTTTTCTGTCTCCCCCTTCTTTCATAAGATTTCCTACACTGTGCAGATGTTTGGCAGTGAATCTCAGCATATGTTTTGATACCTTGCTGGGTACTCTTTCAGAGGCCCTCTGTGATAGGTTCCTGTCCTGTTCCCTGTTTTCTCCCTCTTCTGATGTCCATCTCATTTGCCTTTCTGAATGAAGATTGAGCATCTTCCCAGGGTCCTCCTTCTTGTTTAGCTTCCTTAGGTGTACAGATTTTAGTATGATTGTCCTATTTTATATTTTTAATATCCACTTATAAGTGAGTGTATATTATGTGTGTCTTTCTGCTTCTGGGATACTTCACTCAGGATGATTTTTTCTAGATCCCACCACTTGCCTGCAAATTTCATGATTTCTTTGTTTTTAATTGCTGAATAGTATTCCATTGTATAAATTTACCACAATTTCTGTATCCATTAACAGGAGCTCCACAAGGAGAGCAGCAGAACCAAAAAATTTGGGCACAGTGGTCTTTTCTGAGACTCCACACAAGGACCATACATGAAAATAACTTAGAACCCCTGCACAGAAGTAGCCCATGGCAGCCCAGTGTCCAAGAGGGTTCCTCAATAATAGGAACAGGGACTGTTTCTGACATGAACTCATGGGCTGGCTCTTTGATCACCTCCACCTAAGGGGGCAGCAGTCTTAACAGTCCAAAGAGGAAGACAATGAAGTCAGTCCTGATGAGACTGATAGACTAGGGTCAGATGGAAGGGAAGGAAGACCTCCCCTATCATTGGACTGGGGGAGGGGCATAGGAGAAGATGAGGGAGGGAGAATGGAATTGGGAGAGGAGGGGGGAGGGGTCTATAGCTGGGATACAAAGTGAATAAACTGTAATTAATGAAAATAAAATAAAATGAAAAAAAAAGAAATACAAGTTTTAACTCATGTTTGGAAGTTCATTATAATAAGGTTGAAATATCACTGTTAGTATGAGATTGCCATTAATAACAAGTAGCTGACATTTCTAAGCCTTCTAATTTGTCCATAGTCATAATTTTACTTTGAAGAAATGAGAGGTTGGCATTGGCCTAATTTATGTGTCATTTAAATTTGTCTTAGGTCCCAAATCTGATTCCAGTTTTGATGTTCAAATTGGGAAGACCATTAGACCCTGTATTATATAATGACATATTGTATACTTTACCTACACTTGGTGTTCACAAGGTTAGTATATCAGTTGATTTTTTTTTTTGAGTAACCTAAGTAGTTCATATTGATTTCTTTTTTATATTATGAAATTTTAAGCCTTAATTTTACTGTGATCATTTATTCCCCTTTTGTTTCTTTAAGAGTAGCTAATGTCTACAGATAAAATTATTATAACATATAAAAATTAATATGAATCCTTAAATTATGTTTTCACATTTAAGATTAGGCCTTTTGCTCCCTAAAGTACTGTCTAGTCCCTCCCAAAGCTTGCTCCCTTGCTCTGAGAAGATGGGTGCGGACCAAGTAAGCTTGCACTCCAGTTCTTCATGTAAGAAAGCATTCAAATGCCCCTGTGACCTTGAAGTTGCCTGCCTTCACGAAAACAGTTTCCTTAATGTTTTCCAGGTATGCATAGGGCAGATCCTGCGAGTAATTCAACTGCTTGGAACCACTCCACGACTAAGAGCTGTCACTTTGCGCCTGCTGACATCTCTGTGGGAAAAGCAGGTAAGCTTAGTTATACACTTGTTGCATATTAAGTGTGATCCTTTCTCTGAAGGAATGCAATTATGCAACAGTGCTGCTTAGATTTAGTAATACTAGCTGTTATCACCAATGCCTGCACTGACAAACTTTTACTTATTATTGTGGTGTATTTGCTCTGTAAAACAGTCAGCTGTATTTGACTCAGAAATTGAGAACATAAGATAATCTTATTGCACCACTTCTGACATTTATCTCTCCATTTGTATGATAAAGTAATAGAAATATTGTTGTGATTAGAGGCTTTGTAGAAAGGGGGTGATCTGGCCCCTTGTTTCCTGGGATGCACAGTGCATGGGGCTGTAAAGAAAGCCTTGATAATCATATCATTCTTCTCTGGTAATTAGAATTATAATTTCCAATGCAAATGTAAGATTTGGAGGTGAAAATATTGCATAAAAGGAGATGATTACTCAGCTCAAGTTGGCAAATTACCTTTTTCTTTTTCTTTTTTTTTTGAAATTGTCTTGTTAGGACCGTGTATACCCTGAACTGCAGCGTTTCATGGCCATGTCTGATGCACCCTCTCTCTCTGTGAGCAAAGAGCTGCAGTGGGAAAAACTGATTGCAAAGGCTGCATCCATCAGAGATATATGTAAACAAAGGTAAGACAGCTTACGTCTTCAGGATACATGTCATGAGAGGTTACTTTTCACTTAGCTTTTCTGTTTTCTTTTTGCAGCATAAAAAGATATATTATTTTTCAAAAGTAAGAATGTTTGTTTTTTTTTTTTTCCTTTTAAATTGGGTCTTTCACTTTAGTGTGTAGTGTATTTATATTTAGTCCTGGATAATAATTCAATATTATAGTAAGATATATCATGTCATGTTTTCTATTCTTCCACATATAAATGCCTGACAACCACATGGTAGACTGTGGTCACAAACAGTCCTTTGTTTTGCTTTTGAGGTAGGGCTTTCCTGGGTGGCCTTGAACTCAGGATCCTCCTGTTTCACCCTCTCGGCTGCTGGGATTGCAGATGTGTGCCGATTAGGTCAGATTCTTGTAAGCACTTGTAGGAAGTAAAACTGTGTAGAGAACTAGGGTGCATTGGACAACATTTCTAATTCAGTAGGCTTCACATGTGTGCAAGACTGTGGCATTGTAGAATTCCTGTGACCATACTCTCGCTTCTGTCCCCAGTACGAATGATGTGTCCTGAGGGTGTGCAGGGGGTTGACACCGTTGCTGATTACATGGATGATTCCTGTTTCCAGTAAAATCTTGAGGCAGGTTGTGTAAGAATCTAAACCCTAGCAGTTCTGTCTCTTTTTCTGAGCCCATCTGCAATGTAAAAGCAATAGCAGACTAAGGTACAAAAAGCTACACTCATGTAACCCAAGACCTGTGTGTCTGGATTGTATTAAAATCTTGGAATGGAACAAATTTCGGAGACAAGAAGTTCTTAGCTGACATTCTTATTTTACATGGAAGGTTGAGGTGGAGGAAAGATTGGATATCAGACTAGATCAGAGTTGAGAACTTACTTATGTTCGTTTCTTTCCTACTATCAAATATATCAGTGTTTATTAAACCCCTGTTTTAGAAAACCATTTCCTTTGTGGAACAATGAGACAGAAGAATCCTGTCAGGCAGTTTCATTTATTGACAGTTTGTCAATTAGAGAAAAGTATTGTGTGCTTGAGGCTTTCAGAGAACAGACCTGAGCAGTTGTTAGGTTAAAGGCACGCTGGGGATGGCACAGTGTATGTGGAAGATTTGAGAGAGGAAGGGGAGAGGACAGGGGTGGATGCACTGCCTGCTGTGGGATGGCCTTGCAGTCAGTTATCCCTGGCATGGATCTATTTATCCTCGTGGTGATGATCAATACAATAACCATTGTTAATGTCACTACATGTGTCATCTGATTTCCAGTCTCTGCTTCCACATTCACTCCCTGGTGCCAGAACAGCCCCCAAGCAGAAATAGCTTTGCCTTTTCCCATTATCTCTATAAAGATGTGTCCAAGAGGACCCAAAAGTCCGGAGCTCAGGTGTAGCCCATAGACTTCAAGTGGGTGCCCTAATAAGGGGAGCAGGGGCTGTCTCTGGCATAAACTCAGTGGCAGGCTCTCTGATCACCTCCCCCTGGGGGGTGCAGCCTTGCCTGGCCACAGAGCAAGACAATGCAACCAGTCCTGGTGACACCTGATAGGCTAGGGTCAGATGAAAGGGGAGGAGGACCTCCCCTAACAGTGGACTAGGGAAGGGGAATAGGAGAAAAAGAGGAAGGGAGGGTGGGATTGGGAGAAGATACGTAAGGAAGCTGGGATACAAAATGAATAAATTGTAATAAATAATAATAAAAATTAAAAAAAAGTTGTTTCCATTAATTTAGGATTGTTAAAAATTCCCAATTTTGACAACAGAATCTTCATGACTTAAAGATTAAAACTCATTGAAAAGTACCCTTTTCAGGACTACATAGATAGCTTGGTGTGTAAAGTGTTGCTTGCAAGTGCGAGGACCTGAGTTCAGATCCCCAGTGTCCATCTGAAAGCTGAGCATGTTGGTGTATGGCTTCAAGCCAGTGGTAGAGGAGTGGAGACAGATTTGTCTGGCTACCCAGCCTAGCTGAAAAAGTGAGCTCCAGGTCCAGGTCCTTGTCTGAAAAGATAAGGCAGAGAATGATTGAGGAAAGACAGTAACCTTTGGTATATGTGAGCCTGCATAGGTGAGTAAACCTGCAGCAGAAATGGTGCCCACACACGTGTGTGTTCCTGCACATATGCATGTACACATTCTTCTTTTAACTTCTGTATAAAAATAAACATTCAATTGCAGCAGAAATGATCATAATATAAAGATTTTGAAAAACATGTGTTGTTAGTATTTGAAGGTGAATCATTAGTAGGTACATGGTGTTAAAAAAGAATTATAGCCAAAATATCTGGGAATAATAACAGCTCTTTGGTTCTGATTTTGATTTGAAACTGTCATTTGTTGTAGGCCCTATCAGCATGGTGCAGACATGTTGGCCGCCATTTCTCAGGTGTTGAATGAATGCACCAAGCCTGATCAAGCTACTCCTGCTGCCTTGGTGTTACAAGGTCTTCACGCACTCTGCCAGGCTGAGGTAGGCATTTCCAAATTGTTTTGCCAACTCTTAAGTTATTTTACAAGGGTGTAAGATTAGATTTACATGAGTGAAAGTTTCAGTATTAATTCTGAGAATTTGTTTTTGGTGCAGTAGGGTGCAATGGAAGAGGAGTAGAACAGGATTGATTTGCATACTTTTTTTCCTTGAGGAGGTTTTCACTCACGAGCTTGATACTTTACAGAGACCCTATTTTTGGTTTTTCTTTGTTTTTGCTACGTTGAGAAGGTATTTATGGAGCTCTTAAATGTGTTTGCTTCTTAATTTTTTGATCCAAAGAACATTAGAATCAGTTGAGGCCAAGAAGTAGCCATGGCTTAGTGTTGCTCGTGTGTCTGGATGAATCATGATTGATTTGAAGACTGGCAAAGGAATCTTCTCTTCCTGGTGATTAGGTCTGGTAGATGGGTGAATAGTAGAACAGACTTGCAGATCATTGCCTGAAAACTAGACTGTTCCTGGAGTAGTATAGCAAAGAGAATTTGTACTGTTCTGAAGAAATAGGATGATCATGTCCAATATCAACCGTTCATCCAGCAAGCGTTTTTGACACAATGAGTGTGCATACAGCATTTTTTAAGGGAATAAGAACTCTCCTAGGGTGATAGCTAATTGTGATTGATGATGATGAAGATTGCTGTAAGATACACAACAACAAAACTGAGTGTTTGTGTGTTACTGTCCTTGTGTTGAATACTTTCTATGGCTGTCTCCGACAGTTGCAATACAGGAGTTAGCAGGAAAATAGACCTCAGAGAGGTCTAGGTTTGAGAGTAGTTTGTGCTGTGTGAACGATTTCTTCTCCAGACTGAACATAGTCTCGTTCAGCAAAGGTTGTGTCCTCAGGGTGATTCTTTCAGACCTGCCGCACTTTAGTTGGAAAGTTGTCAGACCTTCACAAGACTGATATATCAGGTGACTTGTTCACGGAACTATGGACTTCTATTTTCTGTTGCTTCAGTTAATCACCTGACATTGGTAGGTACTTGCCAGTAAAAAGCTAGATCTCATTTTTAAGGAAAATTTTAACAATAGCATTGAGAAAACAATGTGTTACATACTACCACCCCACAAGAGGACTGTTTCTGCCATTTTGAAGTATTTCCCTTAAATTGTTATCCCAATTAACGTTGTCTTAACTGAATAGTAATTAAGTCTTATTGTTCTTATATTTCCATTGTTTTTTCTCCATCATCTGCTATAAGCATAAGGCTCAATGCTTAACTTTTAGGAAATTCACTGAGTTTTTCACTGAGTTTTCTTAACCCATTTGTCTAAGACATCCTTACTAACTTTAGTTAGTACCGAGGGTAGGAAAAATGTCGTCTGGCAGGTAGAAACATCTTTGCTTTTAGGCAGTGATCTAAATGTATTTGATAAGTACCAGAGCAACTGGAGTTTATCCCTCTGTTAATTCGCTTAGTCATGTTTATGCTTCAGATGAAGATAAAAGGAGAGTGCATACAGAGAGCCCCTCACCTACTCCCTGCCCATTTGCTGCTGCTGCTGTTCCACTTGCCCCTGGATTGGTTGGTATCTAGTACGGCACAGTCTGTCAGGGGAGTTCGGAATCGTTCTTCACTCTTTTCCCTGACACCCACATAGTATATGATAGTTATCTGATTTCTTCTTCCAGTGCTGTCTCCTCCCCATCACTAAAACTGTTTTTCCTTTGTTGTATACTTAAAGGAGACCATTTGAGATTGCTAAATACTTAGCCCTAAATCTATTCTCTGACCCAAACCGTTACTTACAAAAATAATTTTGAGTCTACTAGAATGCCATCTTTCCTTGTTTTCTAAGTGTTCTTCCTAGTGCAGTGGTTCTCAACCTTCCTAATGCTAGAACCCTTTAATACACTTCCTCATGTTGTGGTGACCCCAACCCTAAAATTACTGTGTTGCTACTTCATAAATGTAATTTGATACAGTTATGAATCAAAATGTAAATATCTGATATGCAGGATCTATAATGGGTCATTCGATTCCCAAAGTGGTTGTGACCCACAGGCTGAGAACCACATTGTCCTAATGGCATTGAGGCATCCTGTCTAGGTATTTTATTTAATAAAGCTCATTTCTTACTTCTTTGCTAAGATAAAGGAGTCATTCTTTTTCATCTGGTCTCTCTTCTGTTAACATAGTCTAAATATCACATGTATTTTAAAATACAAACTTAGCCTTTAAATACCTCATCTGAGCTGGGTGCAGTGGTGCATGCCCATATCCCTGCACTCTGGGGGGAAAGAGGCAGGTGAATCTCTGTGAGTTCGAGGCTATCCTGGTCTACAAAGTGAGTCCAGGGTATCCAACACTACACAGAGAAACCCTGCCCCCAAAAACCAATAAATAAATAAATAAATAAATAAATAAATAAATAAATAAATAAAT
>NW_026585686.1:299952-325694 GCF_907164565.1 Psammomys obesus | reverse complement strand
AATAAATAAATAAATAAATAAATAAATAAATAAATAAATAAATAAATAAATAAATAAGAAAGACAGACAGAGAGAGAGAAAGAGAGAGAGAGAGAGAGAGAGAGAGAGAGAGAGAACCTTATCTTAAGCTGGGTGTAGTAGTACATGCCTTTAATCCCAGCACTCTGGAGGCAGAGGCAGGCAAATGTCTGAAATAAACAAACAAACAAACAAACAAATAAATAAATAAATAAATAAATAAGTAAATGAGAGAGAGAGAGAGAGAGAGAGAGAGAGAGAACCTCATCTTAAACTGGGTGTGGTGGTACATGCCTTTAATCCCAGCACTCTGGAGGCAGAGGCAGGCAAATGTCTGAGTTTGTGGCTGCTTGGTCTATGGGTCAAGTTCCAGGACAGCCATGACTATTCACAGAAACCCTGTCTTCCTCCCCAAAAAGAAAATAAATTTGCTATGTTGCTACATGATAGTCTAACGACAGCTGTTAGTCTCCTTAAATCATGTTTGTCAACAAGATGAGAATTAATAAATCATGGAACAATACCACCAATCAGTTAACTTTTTTTTGTTTGTTTCAAAATGCTTATTTTGTTATCCTTTATTTTTGATGAATGTCTTGTCTAGAGTGTAAACTTTTATTGATGCTTTGTAGAGATAATCACGCTGCATGCCATGTTTTCTTCATAAATATTGCAAGTGTCCTGAGGTGTTTCGTTTGTATTACTGTAAAATGTATCACTGTTAGTTTTGGTAATAAAAATGCTCTTTATTGACATTTAGTACTGAATAAGTTTATGTTCGTTTAAATAAGTAGGAATAACCCCCACTTTGATGGTTCTTATATCTCTTTCTGTCCTGTGTAAGTAAGGCTTTACACACTTTACGGTTGTGTGTTTTCATTGTGAAGTTGCTGCTGTTCTGTCTTGTGATGTATGCTAACGTCATAAAATTTATTCAGTTCAGTTTCTCTTTCCAGATCATAGTTAATATTTACAAATTTGGGGCTAATTTTTTCTTTTAGGTTGGTGTGCTGTTCTAAAGTCAGCATTCATACCCTGAGGTTGTTTATTCTGTTTTCTAGTGGGTAACATGTGTGAAACACTGGTGTAATCACCAGGTTCAAGAATGGACATATTCAGCATAACTATGAATCTGTTTCCTAGAAGCATTTTGTCATGATTTGCCTGTTTATTACTCCTTACATCTTTGACTATCAAATATCATTAGGAGTGCAGAAAGATAGCCTACAACAATGGAATAAATCAATAAAGTTAAGGGCACAAGCAGAATAACCATGGCTATGAGAAAATACTTCAGCTAGAAAACCATTTAAAATTGAATTTCAAGAGCTTTCCAAACCCTGCTTCTGTGCAAGAGGTAGTGTTTTATCCCCCTTATGCTTAGTAATGAAGTCTTTGGTTTTGAAAGAATGATGAACCTCATTTGTTCTCAGTGGAGTCAGGTTCATTTTAAAAATCACTGCTGCTTACTCATTTACATGTCTACCGAGGACAGATTTCTAAAAGGATGGAGTCTATTCAAACGCCGAGTGTGTCAGAGTAATGATTGTGTTTACATTATGTATTTTGTGGTTCTACTTTGCTAAACAAAAAATACAGTGAAGCTTCTAGAAAACTCAGCTGGCCAGAAAGATGCTGCTGTCTTTTGGAAACTGGAAAGCAGATACTTCATTTCTTCTTTAAGACTGTTAATATATTGATTTTACCATCACATATATTTTTTTAGACTGCTTCTCTTAGCTAATATTTCTTTGATGCCTAGTAAAAAATTTACCCTTTTGTGATACGTGGATTGTATTATTTCATTTTGTGGTGAAAAAGCAATCTTGTAATGTAGCTGGTCTTTACTGAACACTTCAGAAATTCTAACCTGCCAGATTACTATGAAGTGCTCACAATGTGGATGTCTGAATGTCCCGAGCTCTAGGATTTGTTCACGTCCTTCTGTCATGTTGCTTTACTAAGTGGGATAAAGTCTGTGGAACTTTAGAACAGTTTGAGGTTTTCTCTGTCAGTCATGAAATGCACAAAAGTGGCAGTGAGTCCCAAGATACTAGGAATGTTATCCAGTCAACTCCTATTGCATCTAAAGGTTTAAGGGTGAAAATAACTTTCAGTCTAAACAAGCTGCTCAGGGTTAGATGAAAAACAGTGTGTGCAGAAATAAAGTCAGTGCATTGCACTCGGGAAGAGGTCTCACTCACTCTGCACACTTTTTCTCTTAAGATGGGATGGGAGGCGTGCTAGCTGTGAGTCTGTTGTGGCAAAAATTAATAGGCGTTTCAGAATCCTTGAGAAAAGCTCTTTCATCTTGCCCAGCACCATTGGGGTGTTATATTTTCAAAGCAGAGTATTGTCCAATTGAGCAATAGCTGAGGAGGGGCGGGGTCTTTCCTGGGGATTCTTGACCGCTGGAAGAGTTCATTTCAGGCCATTTGTCACAGCAGTGATTTCCCCTGAGATACCCTTGCCAAGGGTATGTTTTGGCTATTCTATCCTCTTTTTATTTATTTATTATCTGAAATCATGGTGAAAGGTAGTTGTCCTTGCCCTCTCCCATCATCCTAACCCTTTGTCTAGGGTCTCCTTCACCCCACCATGGGGTAGGAGCAATTTTCAATGGGACCCAGCAGGTCTGGAAGGTTTTAGAGAGTTAGTGTGATATAAAAATGTCCAATAGCAATCCTGCATTTTGTCTGAGCACTTTTAGCGTGATAAATATGATTTAGTATGGAAATGTGATCCACTGTTCCATGGCAGGTCTTCTCAGCTGTGTACAGTAAGGCTTCTGTCGCCTACTGTGGATTCGCTATTTATGGCGCTCTGGGCCTCTTTGTTGCTTGGTTTTGTGTGTGGAGACTTTTAAAGGTGGATTGCCTGTGTAACCTTGCAGAGCAGTTGATTAAGTTTAATTTGTTATGCATTAGAGAATGGATTTGCTGGTCTTTTTGAACTGCCCTCTGTTATTTGTAGTTTGGGGCCTATTTTTTGATGCCTTCAGTTCTTTCTGGGCATGAAAACTCTTTTTGTACATTTGTTGAATCTATTTCCATGCTGTGCTTTTTATGCTCTACACAATGACTCTTTGCAGTCGAGAGTTGTAGTTTGGTTTTATTTTTAACTTTAAAAGGACAGCAGGAACTTGCCTTTTATTAAACATTTGTGGATATTATAACATTTACTCTGCCTTCCTTCAAGTAGGTTTTTAAATATAGTTTCTTATTTTTGAAATAAAATTTTAACTGGATGTGTTATACTTATATAATAGCTACTGTTCAGTACTCACAAGCCATGTGTGGAAATTGTGGGGAATTAAAAATAATGTGTTTCTTTTGAAATAGACCAGTTTAGTTTCCCACTACTTTTTAATTGGTTGTTTTACTTTTTAACAGAAAACATTCAGAGATTATGGGAAGTTGAGTTCTATATAAAAACCTACAGTAGGAAAAATTAAAATGGATGTCTTGGTGTTTTTTCACTTCCTGATTTTGCTTCCATTCTTCAATTTCTCATCCTCTGCCACCTGCCATTTATTTTTCTCAGATTTGTTAGGATCTTTTGCAATACCTTTCCCTTAGAAGTTATAGCATTTAGGGTCTCCCTCTGCTCTATGTGGTTCTTTTAATCCATTTTTAAATAGTGTATTTTGTGTTTATAGAATTTTTTGAAGCATTTTCTTCCTTGAATCAGAATCATGGTTTGAGGATTATTAGCTGACATGAACAGTCTGCGAGTGAGCATGAAGGCTGTGCAGGGTGTCCAGCCGAGAGTTTCCGGCTCTCAGTCATACACAGAAAGCATTCTTTAGAAGATCAAACAGGCTGGACATTGGGAGGGTTTTAATGATGCCAGCTAGCATCAGAGGAATTGGACTCAGTGGTTGTAAATTGTGCTCATCTGAATAAATGCCACTGAGCTGGAAATAATGATGTGACTAAAATGATGCTAATTGTACCCTTTTGCCATTCCAGTGAATAAAATATATTGGTTTAAGCTTCTACAAGGAGTAGGTTTTCCTTTGGGGGTAAATGAGGACATTGGGTATAGAAAGGCCATCAATGAAGAAGGGCAGCACAGTGAAGGATGTTAATGGTTTGAAAGGTTTTGGATTTTGAGATCTGATTGAAGCATTATTTTGGTACCTTCCTAGAAATTAGCAAGGCTATTTCAAAAGCTTTTTATCTGGCCTCAAATAATATAAAATCATGCTTTTCATAAAAATGTCATCTCAGATGTGCTTAAACTCATTTCTGTGCTATATAAATGTCTAAAAGAACAGGAGTATTTTACCTTTTATCTGCTTGGTATAAAATACCACCAAGAGACTCATTTCTACAAAAGTGGTGAGTGCAGACTGGAATTAGCCTTGATTCTGTGATTAAAATCACATTGATTGTAATTTACTGAAGGAAGTTAACTTGCTTAAGAGATATTTGGAATTAAGATGACAAGGCATTGGTAAGACTTTTCATAGTATGGAAATTTTCAGAGTGCCCCTCACATGCCTGTCAGCCTGAGAAAAGACTGGAAAGAGTACAGAGTGTGAATTCGCTTTAGAAGTTTATTTTTGAGAGACTTTTCTTAACCAACAGAGAATGGCCTCTTTTTTCATTGGGTATCATTCTAAATTTATTTATGTATTTTGATTTTCCTTGTGATTTAGGCTATTTCCATTATATACAGAGCTTTGTATTTTTTCTTTGTGGGTTTTCATAGCAGCATAATGGAATGCATTATGCCTTAGTCTGAATTGGGCAGTGAGGAAGATGCCCTCTGGAGCACTCCCCCTTTTGTTTCAAGGCCATGGCACTGGGCCTCCATTTATGAAAATTGTTTTTTTGAGAAATTTAATTGCTTTAACAGTTGACAAGGTCATATGGTTTTGGTCTCTAATGATAGAGCTACAGTCAGCTGCAACAATGTCATTGACCTGCTTCATTTGTGCTCTATTTGTACTCTGAACTGGAGTATATTTCCTTCTCTTCCATTTGTGTGTCAGGTATACTCTGGCTAAGTTACAGACTTTGTAGGAAAATGAATAGCAGTGGTATCTTGTGTGTCAAGTAGATTTTCTAAAGGGTTTTGAAAAGCTAAGGTTACTGATTAAAAATTTCCAGAGATGAAACAGATTTTTTTTTTTTGTGAGTTCCCCAGTCTCTTGTATGTTCAGTATTGAAGTTTCAGATTGTTGTCAAGTGCAGTCTCCAAATGGCTTGAGTGTGGCCTTGTCCATACAATATAAGGAAAAATTATATTTATTTTGCCTTTATCGTAAAAGAGAATTAAATATTGTTCATATTTCTCTGGATCAGTTTTTTTTTTTTGTTTTTATTGTACTTATATTAGAGGAATGTATGGTTCCCATTACAGTCAAGTTTATTAACCAGGGTTCTCTAGGGGAGCAGAACTGAAAGAATGAATCTATATATGCATATGTGTGTTTGTGTGTGTATATATGTGTGTGTGTGTGTGTGTGTATACACACACACACATACAGATTGTGGTTCAGCCAGCCCAGTAATGGCTGTCCCCTGATGGAAGCTGTAAGAGCGGCTGAAATATTTGAATCCTGATGAAGTAGGCTCTAATACCAGTGAAGGCACACCCAGCAGCAGGATGTATAAACTTGCCATTGAGAATAAGGGTAAGCAGGCAACTAGCAAAAGCTCCTTTGTCCATATCCTTTCCATAGGCTGCCATCAAGAAGGTGTGGTCCAGATTTAGGTTAGGTCTTTGGACCTCAACTGATTCAGTTAACTAAAAATTTCTTACAGCTGTGCCCAACTTCCTCAGTTCTTAATTCCAGATGTAGTCAAGTTGACAGCCAAGAACAGCCATCATAAGTTGCCTTTTGTCAACTTGACACATAATCATATCTCTTTATGTTCTGCTTAATTTCTAAATATAAACAATAGCCAAACCAAAATTATGCCTAATGAGATATAACTATTCCATGTATAACCACAAACACATTAAATATTTTAGTATAGGTGGCAGTGTTCCGTGAGGGACATTTTTATGTTACCTCATCACTTAAATGTGGAAACCACTGCTAGCATCTCAATTGCTACTGTATTAAATGATAAAGAAGTTGAGGAAAGAAAAAATATTTATACAAATATTGACAATATATGATAGACATGTAGCCTTTATTTCTGCAACTGGTCACATAACCTTAGCTGTTATTTATAGCTCCCTTCCTTGGCTACCTATTCTATATGTTCTCAGTCCCTAGCAAATACCTCAGTAGACCTTGGCTCTTTTCCTGGAGGAGTGACCCATTCTTGGAGGCATGGGTCCTTTGGCGTCCTGCCTGGATTGGGTTGTAGTTTCCTGTTGACTTTACTTAAACAGGGCATGGGAGCTACAACAGACATCCCAAAGGAAGTCCTGCACTTCAGACATAATCTTTGTTACCTCCAGTTTTCCCATGGTAATCTGGATAAATCTCCCCTACGAACACTGTTATTACTTTCTCTGCCTCCCCACAGTGCTGGTGCTACAGGCTGTTGCCCACTTTTGTCACATTCGTGCTGGAATCTAAACTTTGGGTTCTCATGGTTGTGTGGCAGGTTCTCTTAGCCATTGAGCTGCCTCTCTGGCCCTTCTTTTGTAAAGAAATATTTATTTTAATAATTTATATTTACTCAAAGAAGATTCATTCATTCCCTCCTCCTCCTCCTCCTCCTCCTCCTCCTCCTCCTCCTCCTCCTCCTTCTTCTTCTTCTTTTGTTTGCTTGTTTTTATTTTCTGAGACAGGGTCTCACTGTGGCCCTAGAATCCGGCTCGAAACACTCTATGCCAACCAGGCTGGCCTTGAACTCTCAAAAATCTGTCTACCTGGCTTCTGGTGCTGGGACTAAAGCTGTGTGCCATTAAACCCAGCCTCCCTTTTTCTTTGCATGTGCATGTGTGTATAGTATGCACATGTGTGTATAGGTGTAGGCCTGGAATTGATGTCAGGTCCCCTCTCTCCCCCACATTTTTCTATATCTTCTATATCAAGACAAGGTTTCTCAATTGAACCCAGAGGTTGACAAACTTTGCTAATCAAGCTAGCTAGCTTGTTTCAAGGATCCGCTGACTCCACCTCCCAAAGGCTGGGATTTTAGGTGGGCTGCCAGGCTTACCCAGCATTTACATGGATGCTAAGAAGCCAAACTTCAGTTTGAATGGTAAGCCCTTTCGCTGCTGAGCCATCTCCCCTGTGTGCCATTTTACATTATTGCAAGGAATGAATGATAATTTCTCTATTTTACTTTTTTTCTGGACAGTTTGTATGTATGTGTCTCCTTGTCTCTGTGTCTCTCTTTGTCTCCCTCTCTTCCTGTCTCTCATTCTCTCTCTCTCTCTCTCTCTCTCTCTCTCTGTGTGTGTGTGTGTGTGTGTGTGTGTGTGGTGTGTGTGTAGCTCTGGTTGTCCTGGAACTCCTCTGGCCAGGCTGGCCTCGAATGTAGAGACAAGGTTGCCCACTCTCTCCATATCTCTTCAACATCTCTTCTTGAAGTCCTTGTGTATGAGTGTTTTGTCTGCATGTGTGTACCACATATGTGCCTGGTGACCTCAAAGGCAGAAGAGAGTCAGCTGCCCTGGAAGTGGAGTTACAGAGGGCTGTGAGTCACTGTGTGGGTTCTGGAAATTGAACTTGGGTCCTCTGTGACTGCAGCAAGTTCTCTTAACTGCTAAGCTGTCTTTCCAGTCCCCGATTTCTTCAAAATTTAGTCATTGAGTTACTCATTATGTGACCCAGAAATTCCACTTCTGGGAATATACTCAAGCAAAAATGTGTTCACACAAAAGCATTTGCATGTAGACACAAAATATTTACAGCAGCATTATTTATAAGAGCTACAAAGTAGAATAATTCAGATACCCATCTAGTCAACTGTGAGTCTTATTTTACATTTAATTAACACTATCATGCTAATTTTGTTAATTGAATTTGTATGTCTACCATGCATGAAGAGCAACTAGACTTTACATATATAAGGGTGCAATAATAAACATGGTTTTAACCCTCAGGAAACTTCTTGTCAGAGTTCAAGACCTTAAACAAATAGCTGTTTCAGGAATTTGTCGTGGTGTTAGAGCCTAGAAAGGAAGAATGTAAATTACTTTGGAAATTTAGGGGATTTATTCTCGTGTAAGATTACAATGTCTACGTTAGTGAGACATTGTCTAGTTGCTAAATCAATAATGAAGTTAATGTGGAAGGCTTTGAATTAGTTTTTTTGTTTGTTTTCCCTCATTGCTATGAATGAGTACCTCACTGTTTGGGGCAGTCAGGATTTTTCTGGATCATAAAACTTGTAAAGATGTTGTCCATGTTGAAGGCGTGCAACTGTGTGACTGGGACTGTACATTTTGGCAGAGCAGGAGTTAGAGAAAGGGGAATGGTGCTCCCTCTCTTACTCAGCTCCGGGAGTGGGTCTTCTTCCTTAAACCTCTCTGCTTCCTCCTCCTCACAGACACACCTAAATATGACTCCTCAGGGATTACAAGCCAATTGAGTTGAGTGAAGATTAACCACTGCAGGTTTTTTGAGTGATTTCTATTTTTTCTGTGTGAAATCTCCTGGCTCCTTAGTTTTGTGTACTTCCCAGTGTGCTCCATGGCACCCCATTATGAGAGCATCACAGTGACAGTAAGTCTGTGGCTCTTGTGAACTAGGAGCTAGTTTAAGTGTACATTCTTTACCTCTGGTCCTGAGTTCAGTGGAGGCCTAATAAGCTCAGTTGGAGATTATAGCATCTACTTATGTATAAGACAGCTTGGATTGCCTGTGAAAGTCCCTGTTTCATGTTATCTCACTATTTCAGTAATTTTCTACTTCTTAGAATATGCATATTGAGTTTTAAATGTTCTTTTGTTATGTAGATCATGGTTATTTACAAATTAGAAAATACAAATTAATAAACTTAGAAACAAAAAGTAAGCCATAGCAACTTTACTTAGAAGTAACTCAAAGAGCATACCATGTATGATTTTATGATGCTTACTGTATATGCCCTTGTATCTATCTATACACACATTTTAATGACCATATGAGCTTTGCCACATATGTGTTGTCCTTTCACCAGCTCATGATTGGATATTTTGTTTTTAGTTTTTTTCTGACATATGCAGTACTGTGTTTTCATCTTTAGAGTTAAACTTCAACACACATATTCCAAATATTTCTATAAGCCAGGAGTTGTTGATCCAACTGTGTGTAATTACAAGCCCAGCAATTTCTTTAGCCCGAGCTACTACTTGCATGATTTGGGGCTGCTGCTCTCCCTGTGTGCTCTTTTGCGTGGTCTGTCAGCGTTTCATCAGTGTTGATGTTGTTTTGGAAAACATGGCTGACCCTGTATCTGAATTCCTACTTTTCCTGTTATGTATTACTTGAATCTCCTCTGCCAATCCTAATAGTGGATATTATAGACGAATGCACTGAGGATCAGCTGTGTGAGAAAATGCAAAGAAAGGTTAACCATTTCATGTTCTTTGCAATAGAAATCTGTAATTATTTTCTTGTTGTGTGGGAGTATGGCTTTGGGAGGAGACCTCAGAACATTCCTGAGCTTAGAAAGACTCCTCAGGGTGTTCCTCAGGGAGGCCAGGCTACAGTGGGATTGTTTGAGTCATTATGCTAAAGTGCATTCTGATCCCAGGTGCCTTTCTTTTCTCTGTGGCTGTATTTATGAGGCTTAAAACATGAGTTAGTGCAGAGCCATGCCTGTTCTTCATCCCTGTGGGAAGCCGCTGTCTAGTTTGCCTCATTCCCCATCCTTGAAGTTACGATGAGTAGAGTCAAAGGAACTGTCCAGATCTCCATTATTTCCTTTTAAAGTGTAAAACCAGAGCCAGCCTAGGTAAATGCAGCCAATATCCTGGTGATTCCTGCTCAGTTTCACTGGCCCTATTAGCTCCAGGCCCCAGAATGCTTTAGCAGGTAAAATCCTGTGTCATAGAGGAAGCATAAAAGAACTCAATGGTAAAGCTTTTACATCTGCTGTATTTCACCTGACGTAGGTGTCTCTGCCAAGTGAGACTGTAGGAGTTTCTTGGCTAGTGCAGCTGGCACTGTTGGGTGACCCAGATGCCAGTGAAAGTGTTTGGTATCCAGGCTTCCCAGGCTCTGACCTTCATGATTAATGTAGGAAGTTCATGATCGCCATCAAAACTGAACGCTGACATATCTAACTAACTGAGTGCTCTGGTCTGAGAAATAACTGAAGTTAGACAAACTAAAAAAGAATGTAATCTCCTTTTGTTATTTCTTGCAAATAAATGTTATTGTAACACAGACACACCCAGGAATTTGCGTGTCAGCTATAAATGCTTGCATGTTAAAATGACAGCGCTGAGGAATTGTTAGCAGTGAATAAGGAGCTGGAAATGTACTAGCTAATTTGGTACAGAAAGAATCACCAACACCCAGATTGAACTTTATGTGCTTTTTTGAAAGAGTTATTTCTGTTTTTAATGTGTATTTGTCTATGTGTGGGTATGTTACCGTGAGTGTCCACAGAGGCCCGAGGCCTTGGGTTTTCACTGGAGCTGGGTCTGGAGGTGGGCTGGCAGTTGTGAGCCTCTTGATATAGGTGCTGGGAGCGAAATGTAGAGCCTCTGTATTTGCAGTGTGTGCCCCCTAACCTCAGAGCCACCTTTCCAGGCCCAGTAAGTCGTTTTCTTTCCAGTTGCCTTCAGGTTTATTGAAAGTGCCCTTGCAGCAAACTTCCAGATGGTATAGGCTGAGTGCCCTGCCTGTGGGAGGCTGGCAGCGTCCAGAAGCTTCCGGTAGCTATAAAGCTTCTAGGTCATCACTAGCTTGATCTCTTTATATCCTATGACTCAAGTATGTGCTTTCTTCAAAAACAGCATCTCATCATCAAATTCTGGAGGGTAACCAAGAGCAATGTCAGTGACCTGTAATGTCTGTGTGACCCAAAGACCAACAACTTGCAAAGAGGTTATAACCTGTATCTGATACTGGTGTTTTTTGTTGTTTGTTTGTTTGTTTATTGGCCTATGGCTCCTGGGAAAGGCATTATTCCCCCTCTCTCAAATAGGGGACCGCCATTTAAAAATAGATCAATTTTATTTTATGTGTGTGAGTATTCTGCCTGCGTGAATGTGGACCATGTGCATGCCTGGTATACATGGAGGTCAGGGAGACTGTCAAAGTAACTGGAACTGGAGTTTTAGAAGGTCACGAGTCACCATGTGCGTGCTTCGAACCTAACTGGGGTCCTCTGTAAGAAGACTAGAAGTGCATTTACCTGTTGAGCCATCTCATTTCTCTATCCCCATATATGTATATGTATGTATTTTAGGAAGTGTTTAACTATTAAATTTGTAAATAGCATTTTCAAACCTATTTAGAGTTACTTCTCTCTCTATCCATTCCTCTACTCCACTGTCATAGTCCTCATCCCACTTAACCCTCCCTTCTCCCATATTCTCCCCACTTTTTATAATTTGTGTTCTATTTACCCTCTCCCCTTGGAAAGCCCCACTCCCACCCCATTCCATTACTGCTCTCTAGTTTCCTGACATGTATAGGCGCTCTGCTTTAAATACATACATGTAAAGATTCAAAGTTAGGGCAACGTATTAGAGAGAGCATATGGTGTTTGTCCTTCTGAGACTGGGTTACCTCACTCAGAATGATTAATTCCAGCTTTATCCATTTACTTATAAGTTTCATAATTTTATTTTTTTTTACAGCTGAATAATCTTCCATTGTATATATGAACCATAGTTTCATTATTTATTCATCAATTGATACACATCTAGGCTGTTTCTATTTTCTGTCTATTGTAAATAGAACAGCAACGAACATGAATGAGGTAGTATGCCTATAGTAGGCTATGGAGTCCTTTGAGTATATGTTCAGGAGTGGTACACTGGGTTTAGATTTTTGAGGAACCATCTCACTGATTTCCATAGGGCCTATTCCAGTTTGCCCTCTATCAATAACGAATAAGTTTTCTCTTTAACCCAGATTCATACATTTGTTTTATTGACCTTAATTTTTCTGAATGAAATAAGATGAAATTTTAAAGTAGCTTTACTTTATCTTTTCCTTATGACTAAGGATGTTGAACACTTAAAAATATTTCTTAGCCATTTGTTCTATTTCTTTTGAGAACTTTGTGTAGTTCTATACCTCAGTTTACAATCTGATTTTTTTTAAAAGTGTTTTGAGCTTGTTGTGTATTTTAGACAACATTAATCTTCTGTTAGATGAATAGCTGGTAAAGATGGAACCCCTCCCCGACCCCTGCATTTTCCAGGCTGCCTTCTCACTGAATTGGTGGTTTTCTTTGATGTACAGATGACTTTTAGTTTCATATGGCTCCGGTTGTCAGTGTTGGTCTTAACTCACGGTCTTCTGGGGTCTTGCGCAGGAAATCCCTTCCTGTGCTTATAAGTGCATATTCTCTATTGTCTTCTCTGTCAGATAAGGTTGAGGTCCTTGATCTATTTAGATTGAGTTTTGTTCATGGTAAGAAAGAATCTGATGTCATTCTCCAGTTTGACAAGCACCATTTGTAGAAGTTGCTGACTTTTCCCCAATGTCTATTGTTGTCTTCATTATATATATCAGGTGACTATAGGTGCATGAGCTTGTATTTGGATCCTTAATTTTATTCTTATAATTATGGTTTCTGTTCGTGTACTAGTGCCATGCTGTTTTTATTACTATGTCTCTAAAGTGTAACCTGAAAATAGGAATGGTGATAACTCCAGCAGTTCCTCCCCCCCCCCCCGCCCCAATCGTTTGGGATTGTTTTCACTGTCCTGGATCCTTTGTTTTTCTACTTGAATGTTAACTTTTCTCCCCTGTGAAGAATTGCATTAGAATTTTGGTGGTAATTTTATTAAATATAGATTGCTTTTTATAGGATGGTCATTTTCACATTAATCCTACCAATCCATGGACATGGGAGGTTGTACCATTCCTAGTGCATTCTGTTTCTTTGTTGTAAAAATTTCAATGTACTGGTCTTTAGCTTCCTTGGTTAGTCAGTATGTTTGTCTCTGTTACGGAGGAAGGCTGTGGATTTTTGTGTGTTGATTTTGTATCCTGTCAGCTTGCTGAAAATATTTATTGGCTGTAGGAGTTTTCTGGTGGAGCATTTAGGTGCTTTGGTTCGTTTTTATATAGGATTTTATCATCTACAAATAAAGATTCATTGGCTCCTTCCTTTCCTGTTTGTCACCTCTTGCCTTACTGCACTAGCTAAGACTTTAAGCACTATATTAATATGAATGGAGATTGTGGATATCTTTGCCCTGTTTCTGATTTTAGTAGAAATGTTCCATGTTTTTCTCCATTTAGAATGTTGTTGGCTGTGCACCTGTTGTATATTGCCTTTATTATGCTGAGACATGGCCCCTGTATCTCTAAATTCCCTGTAACTTTTATCATGAAGAAATGTTAGATTTTGTTAAAAGCCTTCACTGCTTCTAATGAGATGATCATGTATTTTTTGTCCTTGAGTTTGTTAGCATGGTAGATTAAATTTATTGATTTATTTATCTTTACCATTCCTTCATCTCTTATGTAAGGGCAACTTAATCGTGGTGGTGACTTTTTTCTAGGATTTGGTTTTCTTTTATTGAGAAATTTTATATCTATATTCACCAGGGAGGTTGGTTTATACTTTTCTTTTTTAAATTTTTCTTTCTTTTTTCTATTTAATGTCATAGTTTGAGAAACATTACTTTTTGTTTTTCTTTACCGGTTTGATAAATTCAGAAATCCATCTGGCCCTGAGTTTTTGTTTTTGTTTTGTTGTTGTTGTTGTTGCTTTTCCTGGTTGGGAGGTTATAGCTGTTTCATTTTCACTGTTTATGTCTTTTTGCCTTAGCTTAGGTACATCATATACAATAAAAAAATTAATTAATTTCTTTTAGTTTTTTTTTAGTTTAGTGGAATACAGGCTTATGATATGTCTCCATAATACTCTGGATTTCACTGGTGTCTGTTATACTGTCTTCTTTTTATCAACTCTGGTTTTATTAATTTTCATCTTCTGTCTTTCTTTCCATTATTTGGATAAAGGGTTGTTAGTCTTAACTTTTTTAAAGAACCAGTTGTTAGTTTCATTGATTCTTTGAATTATTCTCTTTTTTTCTATTTCATTACTTTCTTCACTGATCTTGGTTATTTCTCCTTGCCTCTTATTTTGAGATTTTATTCATATTTTTAAGGCTTCAAGGTATACCATTAAATTGCTTCTTTTAGGTCCTCTTTAATTTTATCTTTTTGGAATTCCATTTTTTATTCTATTCTCCTCTTCCCATCAAAGGAGAATATTCAGTAAGGTCCTTGCCAAGTGTACCAGATGACAGCTTCCCCATCTTGAAGTTCCCAGCTTCCTGAATCATGAGCCACTACATTTCTGCTCATTATAAACCCCTTTAGTCTGTGTTATTCTGTTACAGTAATATAAAATCCACCAAAACATCCTCCATGTTGGCAACCCTTCAGCCAAGCTCCCAAAATCTCCAGCCTGAGCTTCTGGAGCAGCTCAGCTCCCAACATTACTATGAGCATCTATTTCTATAACACAAGGCCCACATGTGGATATTCCATATTTCAAGTCCGATTAGTTTGCTTCTCTGCTTGCAGTCCACATTTGCTACAGGTAAATCGATGCCACCAAGCCCAGCATGAAAGACTGTGTCAGGGCCAGACCTCCAACTCTTAAAGTGTCACCCCTAGACAACCCCCCTGGGGTGGGAGCAGCAGTACAGGAGCCAGGAGCACTGCCAGCACAGAGCAGCAGGTGAAGTCAGATGTGGAGTACTCAGGAAATCATTATCAGAATGATGGGAAGGGGTTAAAACTCATTATTTTCCTATTTCTTGATAACATCTTTCATGTTTTAGAGGAGGTAGTACATTGCCAGCTTGGTTTCAAATGACATTCTCAGCACCTTCCTTGTGCTTCCCAAATAACTTCCCATATGTTCTTCCTTGGAAGGAGATAGGAAGTGAAGAGAATGTAGCTCTCTGAACTATGTTAGGCAGTGGTCTGTCTGAATCTTCCTGCTGTCATTCTGACATCACATCTGAAACCAAGGCAGGACAAAGAGAAAGAGAAGGAAATGGAATCTGCTGATACTGTGCTACCTGCCAACACATTTCCTGATTTGGGGCTGCAGTGAAGGCTGGGAACACAAACACTCAGATTTGCTACCTCAATAGTAGAATTAAGGCTAAGAGAGTGGAAATTAATGAGGTGATTCTAGTATCAGAAAGGAGGTAAGAAAAGGGCCTAAGAAATGAGCTGGAAGGAAAACACAGTGTATGTACCTCTGCAATATCAGTTGTGAGAGAGATAAGGAAGCTACATCCTCTAAATTTTTGATATAGGCACATGGAGCTATACACCTTTCCTCTTAGGATTGCCTTCATTGTATAGCATGGGTTTTGGATGTTGTGTTTATATTTTCATTTAGTTCTGAGGATTTATAATTTTTATATTTTATTTGTTCAGTGTTTTATTCATCATGAAATAGTGTGCTAACTTTCCAATACTAGTTGTTTGAGTTGTTGTAGTTTCTATTGCTATTGAGATAAAACTTTGTTGCACTGTGGTCAGATAAAATACAAGGGGGCATTTCAGTTTTCCTGTATTTGTTGAGACCATGTTTAGTGTCCTAACATGTGGTCTGTTTTAGTAGAAGTTCCATAGGCTGCTGAGAAAATTTGTAACTAGTGTTTTTATGAAATGTCCTGCAGTTTTTTGGTTCTGTTGTTTTCCTTGTAGAGTTCCTGTTCCCTCCAGGCCCCTCTATATCTCCCCTCTTTCATAAGATTCCCTGCACTCTGCCCAAAGTTTGGCTATGAGTCTCAGTATCTCCTTCGATACCCTGCTGGGTAGAGTCTTTCAGAGGCCCTCTATGGTAAGTTCCTGTTCTGTTCCCTGTTTTCTCCTTCTTCCAATGTCTATTCCTTTTGCCTTCCTGAGTGAGGATGGATCATCTTACCCAGCGTCCTTCTACTTGCTTAGCTTCTTTAGGTATACAGATTTTAGTAGGTTTATCCTATATTATATGTCTAATATTCACATATAAATGAGTATCAAGGGTCTTTTCTGAGACTGATATCCTAACCAAGGACTATTCATGGAGATAACCTAGAACCCCTGCACAGATGTAGTCCATGGTAGCTCAGTCTCCAAGTGGGTACCCCAGTAAGGGGAACAGGGGCTGTCTGTGACATGAACTCAGTGGCTGGCTCTTTGATCACCTCCCCCTGAGGGGGAACAGCCTTACCAGGCCACAGAGGAAGACAGGGCAGCCAGTCCTGATGAGAACTGATAGGCTTTGGTCAGAGGGAAGGGGAAGAGGACTGCTTCTCTCAGTAGACTGGAGGAGCATCATGGGAGGAGAAGAGGGAGGAAGGGCGGGATTGCAAGGGGAGGAAGGAGGGGGCTACAGTGAATAAATTGTAATAAATAAAGAAATTTTAAAAATTGTACAAACAAACAAAAAAGTCCTGCAGTTACCTGTTAGATCCACTTGATCTAGGGTGTTGTTTAGTTCTACTGTTTCTCTGTCTTTGTCTGGATGATCAGTGTACTGGGAAATGCTGGACATTGATGTTGTTCACTGTTAATTTGTTGGTACTTTTTATCTAGTAGTATTTACTTTATGTACTCTGGTGTCACTGAGTTTGATGTTTATTTGTTTAGGGTTTTAATGTCTTGAGGAATAGTTCTTTGGATTAATATGAAGTAACCTTCTTTCTATCTTCTGGTGACTTTTAGTAATGTTGTACAGTGAAATTTGAACTTAGATCTCACTGATGCCAAAACATCAGTTGCCCTGCAGTTATGATAAATTGAAGCTTTTTCTGAAAAAAAAAAAAAAGTTTTTTGAAATAAAATTCACCAGCAATAAAATTCACTTAGTTTAAATGCACAGTGATTCCGGTTTTTATTACATAATGAGATGTGTACAACTGTAACACAGAGGTTTGGAACAGTTTTATCATTCCCAAAGAAATCTCCACACTCTTCAGTTATCACCCTGGAATTTGCCACCACTGTCTGTACCCTACTCTGAGCCCTATGTAACTAGTATCCTACTTTTTATCTCTAGAGAGTTACCAGTTTTGGACTTCATATGAAAGTGAACCATACACATGTGGTGTTTTATGATGAATTTCACATAGCATATTATTTTCTAGGAGTCACATGCTAAATCTCCTAAGATGCTATTCCACTTTGTGTCATAAGAAAAGGGAGTTCTTTTAATCATTTACTTACCGTAAACTTCTTTTGATGTGTGTGTGTGTGTGTGTGTGTGTGTGTGTGTGTTATTTTCCTGGTGAATGTTTATGGGTTATGTAGTTTCTAGTAGATGCATACTTAGTCGATGTCACAGAAATAGCTGTTAGATCCTGGGTTGTGTTTTTTTGGGAAGAGGAGAAACAAACATTCCTGTTGTTAAAATGGTACCTTTGAACTCCGTTTCCCAAGTATGGTTGAAGACATTTAAAACTGTTTTGTAAAGTATGAGTAACTATCTTAAACTTTCTTGTTTCCCTATAAAATAAAATTTTAGTAGGTGGATGGAGAAACCATAAATGTCAGTTCTTATGAAAGAGTGGCCACTGTGCCAGATATAATTTAAAAAACCACAGTAGTTTTGATGTCATATACAAAGCTTTATGTAAGATGTAGGAAACCAAATACATTATTTTAACTAAAGAAGAATCAAAGCCATAAAGGAGTGTACTATATATTATATGTACATGGATGCTGTGATAAAACCCTATGACCAAGGTAACCTATAATAGGAAGAGTTTATTGAGGCTTATGGTTCTGGAAGGTTAGAGTCTGTTATGGCAAAGAGGCATGGTAGCAGAGCAGGAAGGTGAGAGCTCACATCTTGAACTGCAGACAAAAAAAGGATAGTGAACTAGAAGTGGTGGAGGCTTTCACTCTCATGTCTCATCCTCACTGAGATAGCAGCGAAGCTGCACCTCATATCAGTGGGGATCAAGTGTTCAAATGCCCGAGACCATGAAGAACATTTATAACTCAAAATCACCACCATTTACTCCCTGGCCTCTACAGACTTATGGCCATAACCTAATGCAAAATGTGTTCAGTCCAAATTCAAAAGTGTTCACAGCCTTTTTGGTTTCAACAAAGTTGAAAACTCCAAAGTTTAAAGTCTCTTCTGAGACTCAAGGCAATCTCTTAATTGTAACCTCCTTAAAAAAAAAAAGTCGGATACACATTTTAATCCCAGCATACTGAAAGGCAGAGGTAAGTAGATTGCTGTGAGTTCGAGGCCAGCCTGGTCTACAAAGCAAGTCTAGGACTGCCAAGGATTTTTGAGATATATGTATATATATGAACAAATTTTAAAAATAAAAAATCGATCATCTTACCCCAGGTCTTCTTTCTTGTTTATCTTCTTTAGGTACACATAGTTTAGTATGTTTAACCTATCTTATAGGACTATGTAAGTGAGTGTATACCATGTTTGTCTTTCTGCTCATGGGATACCTCACTCAGGATGATCTTTTCTAGATCCCACCATTTGCCTGCAAATATCATGATTTCCTTGTTTTTAATTGCTGAGTAGTATTCCATTGTGTGAAAGTACCACAACTTCTGTATCCATTCCTCTGTTGATGGACATCTGGATTGTTTCCAGGTTCTGGCTATTACAAATAAAGCTGCTACAAACATGGTTGAGCAAATGTCTTTGTTGTGTACTTGAGCTTCTTCTGGATATATGCTCCTTTACCGCCCCCCCTCCCAAGCAAGGAATAGCCTACCTAGGCTACAGAAGAGGACATGTAGCCAGTCCTGAAGATACCTAATAAGCTAGGGTCAGATGGAAGGGGAGGAGGACCTCCCCTATCAGTGGACTTGGGAAGGGGCAGGGAGGAGATGAGGAAGGGAGGGTGGGATTAGGAGGGAATGAGGGAGGGGGCTATGGCTGGGATACAAAGTAAATATCCTGTGATTAATATAAAAATTAATAAAAATAAAAAATCAAGTTATATGCTTCTAACATATAATGGCATAGAATATATATATATATATATTCATCACCAAAAAGACAAATGCAGACATAGTGAGGAAATACTAGACCAAAGTGAGACTAAAACTCAGCAGTGCAAACGCTAAATTCTTTAGCTCCATGTCCACTGTCAAATAGGTTTAGATGGTTCTGTTTTTCCAGCTTTCCTGCCTACAACATACATCTTTTTCTTAAACTTGTCCTACTCCCTTTGTGTAGCTCTCTTGGCAGGAATTCCATTATTCTGGCATGTCCAACACCTCAGCATTTCTATTACAGCACGGGCTTCTCTTTCACAGCTTCATGCAATGTGCTCTCAGGGTCTTCAAGCAGAAACCCCACTGCACCACATCAGTTGCTCTAAAAAAAGTATGGAATGAGATTGTATGATCACTTTATTCTTATATTCTTTATGCCTCTAAAGCTAGTCTCATGTGTATGACACTAAGTTCTGCTGCTGCCTTAGGATGAACTCTGGTTTCCTTTTGTTCAGTTGTTTTCTAGGAGCAGACAATGCCTTAGGCCTTTTTCTTTCACAAGTTGGAAGCTTACATGTCCTTTGAGGACACCTATTCTAGCTGAAGCCTCTCCTTAATGGAATTAATCTTTTTATCTCTTTCAGCACAAGGCTTGGCTGCAATATTGCTTAGTGGGTGCTGTATTTCCTTCCCTTCTTCCCTCCCTCCCTCCCTCCCTCCCTCCCTTCCTTCCTTCCTTCCTTCCTTCCTTCTTTCCTTCCTTCCTTCTTCCCTTCTTTCCTCCCTCCCTTGCTTTTTCTCTCTCTCTTTCTTTTCCTACAATGTAGTTTGTATTTTTTGTATTACCTACTCTTTTATTTAAATCGTAAACTTGCATAACTATCATTTATAACAACCACATTAAAGCTTCAATATTATGCTGCCTTAAAATAGCTTCTGGCAAAGGAATTAGACCATTGCTTTTAAGCTTAGGTAAGTTCTTAGGACAAGGGCAGGATGGCATCAGAGGCTTTGCCAAAATACCTCAAAAAAAGCCTCTAGCCATTTTTCTAACACTGTTGTTAACCTGAAATATTGTTCCCCTCTGAATCCTCTTGTGGTGCCTCTACAGTTTGCATTGCTCTATGTACTGCTGCCTGCCAAGATTCTCATAAGATGACCTATCACAGGGTGCTGATAGCATCCATCTGCATTTCCAGCCCAAAGTTCCATATCATCCATGATTCTCCAAAAATGGACACATTTAAGTTATCTACATCAATACCCCAGACTTCTGGTACCAACTTCTGTATTAGTTACTTTTCTGTTGCGGTGATAAAATACTATGACCAAGTCAACTTGGAGAAGAAAGAATTTATTTGGGCTTATGGTTCCAGAGCAATGAGTTTGTCAAGGCATGACAGCCAGAAGGTGGGCCTGAGAATGCATATCTAGGTGGTGGAGGTTTTTTCACCTCAAAGTGGCCACCAGTGATGTGTATTTCCTTTAGCAAGACTGTACCACCTAAACCTCCAGAAACAGTGATACTAACTGAGGGCCAAGTGTTGAGGTGCTTGACTGTGGTTGACATTTCTCATTCAAACCACCAAAGTTGAAAAATCAGAAATTATAGAGGAGACCCAGAAAAGATTAAAAATCATAATATGTAAACAATGAAGTCATACGTAGTGTGAATATGAGCATACTATACATGCTCTTAGGACTTTTTATAACTGTGTGTACAGCTTACACATGTACATGTGTATGTTTTGCATGTCTGCAGGCATGTACATATCTACGTGTCTGGAGCCCAAAGGTTGACACTGGATGTTTCCTCTATCACTCCTCACCGTAAACATTAAGTCAGGATTTCTTACTTGTACCCAGAGATTGCCAGTTCAGATAGTCTGTCTATCCCGCTTGTTTTTGATATCTTCTGACTTTGCCTTTGAGGTGGTGGCATTACAGCTGGCTTGCTATGCCTAACTGGTTTTTCCAAGGATGCTGTCAACTAGAATTGTAGTCGTTATTCCTCTGTGGAAAGTGCGTTACTCACTGAGCCATCTTCTCAGACTACGCTGTTGTTTTATCAGGGGCACCCATACTGAGCTGATCATCAGTTTTGGCATCTATTTGAATAAACACAGACATAATGAACTTTAGACCATGGGATACTGATTTTAGTTCTCACTATTACTGTTATTTATATAGATTGCATTCTAATAAATGATTTCTTAGTCCTTACAGTAACTTTATTAATTATTAATTTGAGATTTTTTGAAAAGTAGACAGTTATATTTGAAAAGTGTTGGGGGTAAAAGAAGCATTTTTTTCCTGTACACATTAATTAGTTAAAAACAGCCATGCAGATTAAAGAAAAAGTCTTCATTTTAAAATTTGAATAGATACTTTGATTTCTTTCTTTCTGATTTGTATTTCTTTGATCTCCTGTTTTATTGCTTTATCTAGGACTTCAAGAACTATGTTAAAGAGATAAGGAGATAATGGCCACCCTTGCCTTGTCTCTGATTTCAGTGGGACTGATTTAAGTTTCTCTCCATTTAGTTTGATGTTGGCTATAGGCTTGCTGTATATTGCTTTTACTTGTTTAGATATGTGCCTTATATCCCTGATCTCTCCAAAACTTTAAATGTGGATGGATGTTGAATTGTGCCAAATGCTTTTTCAGCATCGAAGGAGATGATTTTGTGTGTGTGTGTGTGTTTCTTTCAGTTTGCTTATATGGTGGATTACATTGGTGAATTTTTGTATGTTGACCCATCCCCTGCATGCCTGGAATGAAACCTATGTGGTCATGGAGGATGATATCTTTAATGTGTTCTAGAATATTAGGAATAGTGCTACCTCAAGATCCAGCTATACCACTCCTAGGCATATACCCAAAAGATGACCCACCATTCAGTAAGGACATTTGCTCAACTATGTTCATAGCAGCTTTATTTGTAATAGCCAGAATTTGGAAACAATCTAGATGTCCCTAAATGGAGGAATGGATACAAAAAGTGTGGTACATTTACACAATGGGATACTACTCAGTAATTAAAAACAAGGAAATCATGAAATTGGCAGGCAGATGGTGGGGACTAGAAAAGATCATCCCGAATGAGGTAACCCAGAAGTAGAAAGACACATATGATATATGTTCACCTTTAAGTGGATATTAGCCATATAATCTAGGATAAACATACTAAAAGTCTATAGTCCTAAAGAAGCTAAACAACAAGGAGGACCCTGGGGAAGATGCTTAATCCTTATTCAGAAGGACAAACAGGATAGATATTGGAAGTAGGAGAAGACAAGGAACAGGACAGGAACCTTCCACAGAGGATGTCTGAAAGACTCTACCCACCAGGGTATCGAAGGAGATACTGAGACTCATAGCCAAACTGTGGGCAGAGTGCTGGAATCCTTGTGGAAGAAGAGGGAGATAGAAAGATCTGGAGGGGAGAGGAGCTCCACAAAGAGAAAAATAGAGCCAAAATACCTGGGCCCAGGGGTACCTGCAGAGACCAGTGCTGCAACCAAGGACCATGCATGGAGAGGATCTAAACCCTCTGTTCAAAGGAAGCCCATTGGCTGCTCAGTTTCCATGTGGGTTCCTTAGTAAGGGGTACAAGGGGCCATCTCTGACATGAACTCAGTGTCTGGATCTTTGATCATCTCCCCCTTGGGGGTGCAGCCTTGCTAAGCTGCAGAGGAAGATGATGCAGCCAGCCCTGATGAGACCTGATGGGTGAGGGTCAGATAGAAGGGGAGGAAATGTTCCCCTATCAGAGGACTAGGGAAATGGCATGGGGGAGAAGAGGGAGAGTTGGTGGGACTGGGAGAAGATGAGGGAGGGGGCTACAGCGGGGATATTAAGTGAATAAATTGTAACAAATATATAAATAAAATAAAATTTTAAAAATAAAATAAAATGTGGATCGAGAAATAGTAAACTAGTAGGGTTTTCTCACGTGTTCTTGCAAGTGAAATGAGAAAAGTGATGAAGGGCTTTCTTTAACTTCCTTCATGCTGAAGGCCAAGGCCTATTTTCTTTCTTTTTTTCCTGTTTGTCTAACTTCTCCTCTTGTGCCCCCATCCTTTTCCCATATTCTTTTTAATGCTCTTTTTCTTGGCAAATAGAAGTCGGTCTGTTCTCTCTTGTTTGTCAGTAGCTGCTGCGTGTTTTCTTGGAAGGCGTCTTCATCACTGCTGTAGCACAGATGTTTTTTCTGGTACTTTCTAAAACACTCAGTTGCATTGTAAGTTATTGAGGATAATTTAAAATGGCATTAATAGCTCACTTAGATTTGTGAAATTTTTATGGAAGTTAAATTTTGAATTTTTAATATTTGCTTAAGAGCAGTTTGGTTTTGTTTTGCTCTTAAAAGGCTTGGGTATAAGGTGTCAGTCAGCATTTATGATTTGCAATAAACAGTTAAGTAAGGAGAGGTCTACATGCTGCTGTGCTTGTGAGAATATATGGTTTTCTTTTAAAAGAAATTTACTTATTTTTATTTATGTGTATGTATGAGTTTAAGTATACCATGTGTGTGTAGGTGCCCAAGGAGGCAAGGACATGTCCAGTTTCCTGGAAGTGGAATTACACTTGGTTGTGAGACATCTCTTGTGGGTGCTGGGAACTGAATCTAGGTCCTCTGCAAGAGCAGTTAATGATCTTAACTGTTGAGCCATCTCTGTAACAGAGGATAGAATGACTTCCCAAGGGGTAGATAGCCATGGTTAATTTAAACTGAGTACATTTTCAGAACTTTAATTTCACTGTGCCCTTCTCACAGGTCTACATGAGGTCACTCTCTTTGTCCTTTCTCTGTTCTCTTTTTTATAGTTTACCTTTCTGCTTTATAAAAGGAAGACTGATTTCTGTTCATTGTCAATTTTTTTCTGGTTCATCACTGTAACCAATGACATCACCAAGGCATCCGAAAAAGGGGAATTTAAAATACCAACTCAAAAAAGTATTTTTAAATCGTCATCTCTACTAACATCATTGCCATTTCTGAATTTTTAACCCTTTCCGTTTAATGATTGCTTTTAAATATTTGTAGTATATTTATGTCTTGATTGTGTGACTATTGTGCAGCCCAATTTAAAAAGCACCTGAGAAGCTGGGTGGTGCACGCCTGTAATACCAGCACTTGGGGAGGCAGAGACAGAAAAATCTCTGTGAGTTCAAGGCCAGCCTGGTCTAAAAAAGCGAGTCTAGGACAGCCAAGGCTACACAGAGACACCCTGTCTCAAAAAAAAAATAAAAATAAAACCCAAAATGAAACAAAACAAAACAAAAAAATAAATAAACAAAAAGCACCTGAGTCTTACAATGTCAGAAAATGAAAAATAAATAGTTTTGGTTTATATATATGTTTTATAGTAGGGACATTGGACAGGTGATCCATGGTTGGCTTTCAACCATGAAAATGTATTTGGATAAATAAGGAAGAAGTAGAATGAATATACAGTTATATTGAAATCATTTTTTATTATATTAAAATCATTTTTAGGCATTTTCTGTATATTTTATAAAATGAATGATTGTAGATCTTGCAATGACATTTTATTTCACAGTATAAACATTGTAGAGTATTTTAGCAGTTTTATTTTAAACTGGCAATATTTATAATATATTAGCAAATACGTCTGTCACAACCCTCAAATTTATAATATTAGATACCAACTTGTGAAAAGTTTTCAAAACTCTTAGAAATTGCATGAGCACCAATAATTCCTCACTGTGCTATATTATGCTGTGATCACAACTTTTCGCATACAGCGAATCAGTGTATTGGAATTTATAAAGATCTAGCAATTGTTGGGTACATAATTGTTCTATATTATCTCCTCCATGATCATATATATGACATGGGTTCCCTTCTTATTCTTCACTCTATATCTAATGCATGACTTGTACAATTACTCCCTACCTGAAGCTCTGGAATGCACGTTCTTGTGTCTGCTTCTACCTTTGAGCTTCTTGAAGGTATGAAGTACATTTTAGCAGCCGTTGTTTTTTCTTTTTCTTACCAGTGTCCCTGCTTAGTACCTCATACATAGCACTTGCTTGGTTTGTGCTCCTCAAATGATGAAAAATGGGCAAATATTTTTGGGTATTCGGGAAATGTTAGCTATTTTTTTAAACATTTTTTTAACTTCCTAGGGTTTAATGTCATCTAACTTCAGTGAAAGCTTTTTCATATAATATTTAGTCTATGTGAATAATTTAAAAAGTTGTAACTGCCAGGTAATGTAAAGAACTATCAGAACTTTGGGGAATTTAAAAACATTTTTAGTGGTGCTATTTAGTCATGTTTGTATATTAAACATGTTAAAAATCTAGTCTGACTATGAGAAAAGGCTTATAAATTATAGTCTCATCTTTGAAATTTCAATATGAAAATAAATACTTTGACATTACCTTCATGCCTTTTGTATGTAGAAAAGTGGAAGAGTGTACCTAAAGTTGAACTTTAGAGTCCGTGGCCAAGTGACTTCTTTGTGGGGGGAGGCCATAAGATTTCCCAGTATTGGGGCTATTCTGGAGAAGTCTGGGGCTTGTTGCCTCACGATAATTCCCTTCCTGTTTGGAAATTCCAAGACAAATCTATTAATGTAGTTTAGTATTTTTTAACTCAGAGTTTCTGCCCTTCCTTCCTTCCTTCCTTCCTTCCTTCCTTCCTTCCTTCCTTCCTTCCTTCCT